>NC_133776.1:76439257-76713475 GCF_003597395.2 Chelonoidis abingdonii
GGGATACTGCCCAGAGGCCAATACCATCGATTTGCGGCCACACTAATCCTAATCCGATATGGTAATACCGATTTCAGCGCTACTCCTCTCATTGGGGAGGAGTACAGAAACTGGTTTAAAGAGCCCTTTATATCGATATAAAGGGCCTCGTAGTGTGGACGGGTGCAGCGTTAAATCGGTTTAACGCTGCTAAAATCTGTATAAACGCGTAGTGTAGACCAGGCCTTAGATTGTAGTGTAGGTAATTCGGAAGAGAGCCCAGCTCACTCAGGACATGTGTAACAGTAGAAACTTTAAAGGCCTCACTGCCTTTTTTTTTTATTTTATTTATTAATCTTAAAGTATATCTTGGTTGTGTATGGAGTGTGAAGGATGGGGACTGATCTGTATTAATTTATGAATACTGTATGGCTATATTGCGTTATGGGAATGTTTACTTTTAAGCATGCATTGGTTTAGTTAATAGCAGTGCTCTAAGGAAACAAGCAGGAAGATAACAGAGTGGATTCAGATAAAACACCTCCTCGCAAACAGATCCGAAGGTTAAGAAACAACATGAGAGCTACGTTACTGCTGTTTTGCCAAAGCTGGGAACACACATGTCAAAAGAACAGTAAACAGTTACAGTCTGTATGTTGCTATTTATTTTTTTGGCCTCTGCAACTGTATGCCTGTGTCTTTGAGCATCCCTTAATGCTAATTAATGGGTGTTGGACATAATCATGACATATAGTTTGTAATTATTAATGAGTGTTTGGCTTTTTTTAAAAAAAAGTTAATATGTGTGGAAACACTTCTGAAGTGGATGCCTTTGAGGAGAGAGAAAATTTTGGTTGGAATCAGTTAAGCCTTTTAAAAACTGTTTTAGATATTTACTTAACTCTTTTTAAACAAATTTGGGTGCAATAATTAATCTAGAAATGAGTATTGTGGGGGCAGATAGAATTTGGTCCTCCAAGGCAAGAAACTGCTTTGGACATAGGTGTTTAGAAAGCTTAACAGAGACATACAGTATTCCACTTACTGTTTTGCACAACTTTTTATGCAGGTACATGAACCAATATCCAATCCTTGGTCTCCTGTCTGATGACTACATGGTTTCATCACCAGTTAGACAAACGGAGACTATTGTAATTGAGAAGACTGAAGCAATGTAGAAACATGTAAGCTATCCATGTTAGTTATATTCCATTGCTTGTTGTCGATGTGCAAGTTCAGTACTGTAAAGAAACCAAAAATGGACTTGTAAAAAAGAATTAATTCAACAAAACCTATTTTGGAGGCTTCGCTTCTATTTCAGTAAATAAAGTAGCAAAATGAGCAATGAGTCAGTAAGAACAGCCTAGAGAATGTTTCATAATAGACAAGTACAGTGACATTTCTAAAAATGGTCTATGCATGCTAGTGAAGAATAATAGAAATAGCCTTTACTTTACTTGTATCATATCTTATAACCCTACTTTTAGCTTTTGAAAGGGTTACAGTTTTTATTGATATTACACCATAAGTAGTACTGCAAATGTGCCCTATTTTCTGTTATCTCTAATAGGATGTACCACCCTCAATAAACTAGTAGAGTGGGTGAATAAGAGGCTCTTGTACAAAACTCAAAGCCTGGGGACTCTGATGGCTTCAAACCATCATTATGCCCTCTGAAGCCTGGGCTGCTCCTTTGCACTGGAGTTTGGTATAACTGAGACAGTTACAAGCAGCTTAAGGGTTCCCCCATAGCATTGCCTGGAATTTCTGCTTGCTGTAAACCAGGAGTAGGCAACCTATGGCATGTGTGCTGAAGGTGGCATGCAAGTTGATTTTTTTTTTTTTTGGAGCTATCCTATCTCCTAGAACTGAAAGGGACCCTGAAGGGTCATTGAGTCCAGCCCCCTGCCTTCACTAGCAGCACAAATACTGATTTTGCCCCAGATCCCTAAGTGGCCCCCTCAAGGACTGAACTCACAACCCTGGATTTAGCAGGCCAGTGCTCAAACTACTGAGCTATCCTTTCCCCCCCAGTGGCAATCACACTGCCCAGGTCCTGGCCACTGGTCCAGGGGGCTCTGCATTTTAATTTAATTTTAAATGAAGCTTCTTAAACATTTTAAAAACCTTATTTACTTTACATACAACAATAGTTCAGTTATATATTATAGACTTATAGAAAGAGACCTTCTAAAAATGTTAAAAAGTATTACTGGCACATGAAATCTTAAATTAGAGTGAATAAATGAAGACTCGGCACTCCACTTCTGAAAGGCTGCCAACCTCTGCTGTAAACTAAAGCCCCCACCCTTCCAACTACAGAAACTCCTCACTTAACTTTGTAGTTATGTTCCTGAAAAATGCAATGTTAAGCGAATCCAAACTTGGAGACAAGTAGTTTGCAGACAAAGATTTCTGGGGAGCAGTACTTTAACCCTGAATATAAATAATATACATACATCCAGCACCGTAAACTTAGCTGGCACTTCACACAGACAAACCAGTTCCTTTCACTGAAGAAACAAAGATTGGTGGCTTTTAAGGAGAGAGTGGAGAGCATGGTAGGGGAGAACTGGGAGTCAGTCCCTGCTGTAGGGGACACCATAGGAGTACACTCAATTCTGAGTACAAGGAGATGTAAGAGAGGACTGAGGGGGAAAGGTGGTGGTAGAGGTGTAGAATTTGAAGTGAAAGATAAGAGTCTGATGTTTGCGGTGGGCAGGGTGAAAGTGTTTCTAACCCTTCTCACCAAAACACTCCTGCAGAGAGACCACACAAGTAGAATTACTTTTGCAAAGTGAGAGATGATCAATGTATAGTCAAGTGTTTAAACAAGAGGGAGTTTTAGTAACACTCAGACTGAATATGGAAGCAGCAGCAAAAACAGAAAGATCAGAGGAGTTGCCAGTAAAGATGAAATCAGGGAGTGGGATTAGAGAGGAAAACTAACAAATTAATTTGTAGAGACAGAGTTTGCAATGGTGGCTGGACATAAAAGCAAATTTGAATGAGGGAAGAAAATGAGTAGTAGTTCTAAAAAGGGAAAGCTGTAATGGAAGACTAGGTTTTTCTTACTTATTCAATCATCATCAAGCCTAAAGGAAATCCAGATGTAACAGGTGCATGCAACTAAATTCAAGCCTGGGTATGCAAAGATATACTTCTAAAGAAATCACAAGGGGGAGTTGGAGCCTGTTTGAAAGTTAAACATGTTTGTTTATTTCACTACAGGCGAGGGAGAGTGTGTACTATAAGCTGAGAGAAATTTTGTGTTTTTATCTCCTGCAAACACCAGGACAGCTCCCTAAATGAAAAATCCCTCCCACATTTTAATGAGAGCAGAATTTCACCCCTTAAGTCAATGGCACCAGGTTTTCACCCAAGATCTTTAACCAGTAGAACCTCCGAGTTACGAACTGACCAGTTAACCACATATCTCATTTGGAACTGGAAGTATGCAATCAAGCAGCAGCTGAGACCAATAAGTACAGTACTGTTAAATGTAAACTACTTAAAAAAAGGGGGGGGGAGAGGGGAGGAGAGGAGCATTTTTCTTCTGCATGCAGGGCCGGCTCCAGGCACCAGCGCAGGAAGTAGGTGCTTGGGGTGGCCAATGGAGAGGGGGCAGCACGTCCGGCTCTTCGACAGCGGGTCCCCCAGTCCCTTTCAGAGGGAAGGACCTGCTGCCGAATTGCTGCCAAAGAATGAAGCGGCGCAGTACAGCTGATCACGGCTTTTACCGTCTTTTTGGTTTTTTTTGCAGCTTGGGGCGGCAAAAACGCTGGAGCCGGCCCTGTCTCGTGGTAAAGTTTTAAAGCTGTATTAAGCCAGTGTTCAATTGTAAACTTTTGAGAGACTATCCATAACATTTTGTTCAGAGTTACGCCCTTCCCAAAGTGTTCATAACGCTGAGGTTCAACTGTAGCAGGTTTCAGTTGAAAAGAAATTTTACTTAAGTTACAAACCTACAACAACACAGGTTTATACTAGAAGTGTTTTATTTTCAGCTTCACCTGTAACATCACAAATGCTACTGCAACAACAGATGAGGCAGTGTATTTCAGTTTGTATCAGTTACCACAAAAAATTATCAGTATTTAAGCAAGTTTTTGTCACTGAAATAAGTAAAATTTTCAAAAGCACCTATGTGCTCATTACTGCAGTTTTTAAAAATAAGTAGCAGTTGACTAGCATGCTGCCACGAGTACCAGAATATTTAAACCTGGATGCTTAAAGTTAGACACTAAATGGGAACTAAGGCTATTCACTTAGGTATCTGACTTTCCAGGGGTTTCAGATACCAAATCATATAAAAACAATCGTGTTCCTTGCATAGATTTTTATTTGTAAACACTTGTACAGCAAAATTTTTACATATGTTAAATCTAACGTGATGTTTGTTTTGTGACAGGAATAACTTCCATGCAACTAACTGCTTATTTCTTTTAGGAATGAGCAGCTGGGACCGTCGCTGGATCTGTTCAAAGGCGCTCATACCAAATGACTATCATTACTTTACCTGCTGCTGTTTTGCATCATTAAAAGGTTCAGTCTAATATTTAGAACCAGGCTTTTCCCTGAGCTAAGGTGCATGTGTTAAAGACACACAGTGGGAAATAATGGATTGAGAAAAGCAATCGAAGCAAGCAATTAACTTCTAGCTGATGAAGAACATGCATTATGATATTTAGTCATTCCAGACCACATTGAGTAAAGGGTATTATCCATTCCTCTGTCTTACTTGCTGCACTACTAAGGAGTTTAGTTTGCATGTTGGCTTTTTCTCTGCATGCACAGTGAAGAATAATAGTCATAACAGTTGTAAACGGTAGAGGCAAAATTACATCGATTACAAATGACATGGTAAAGTTTGACATATACCTGTGTGGTAAGCACATCAGCATTTCTTGCAGGGGGTGGGGGGGACTCATGATTTTGATACACTTAAGTGTTTAAAATAGGGGTACCAGTTTCTAATGCTAGAAAATCTTGTAAAGTGTTACCGTATATACTCGATCATAAGCCGGTTCGTTTATAAGCCAACCCTATAATTCAGGGGTCAGCAAACTTTGGCTCCTGGGCCATCAGGATAAGCCACTGGTGGTCCGAGATGGTTTGTTTACCTCAAGTGTGCACAGGCATGGAGGTAAACTAAGTAAAGAGTGTCCCAGCACGCCAGCTGCTTACCCTGACAGGCCGGGACAGCACCTGGTGGGGAAATTTGGGGGGGGGGGGGAGAAGCTGGGAGTAACCCCTTTGACCACCCCCCACTTGACCCCATCCCATCCCTTCCCACCTTATCTGCAGAGGGCCAGGGAAGGATGTCTCTGACCTGGCTGGAGCTACTCTGGCAGGCCAGACCAGGTGGCGCAGCCGCAGCATATTCCAGTGGGCTGGGCTGGGCAGCATGGCCACAGCCTGCTCTGGGGGGCAGGGCCAAGCAGCATAGCTGCAGCCTGCCAACCCCAGAGCTGCAGCTGCTTCGGAGGCTGGGGGAAGAGCAGCGTGGCCAGAAGCAGAGAGACTCTGGCGCTGCCTCTTCCCTTCTGTCTCTGCTGCCTCCCCTTACTCCCTCTGTTGGGCGAGGGGCTGTGTCCCACCTCTCCTTCTCTATACCGGTTCATAAGCTGACCTCCAGCTATGGTGCTTCCCCTTTTTACTAAAAAAAATTTGGCTTATGAACGAGTATATACGTTACTTTATTACTTCACGGATATTACATTGGTTCCAATCCTGCACTTCTCTTCTCATCTGTCCATGCTGAGATCAAATGCTAAGTGAAGCCACAGGCTGTATCTAGAACTAATGGAAATGTAATCAGTGAAGTTTACATAAAAAAAAAAACACACACACAGAAAAATTATGATCTCAAACCTGCATGAGAAATTCTAGAAGTAAAAGTTACCTCTCTGATAACTTCTCTGCATAAACTAACCAAAATGCTTTAACTTGGGAGGAACTCCATCCAGCTCCTCAGTGCTGGGCCATAAGTGATGAATACTAATTTAGCAGATACATTTTATGAAAATCATCATCTATAATTTGGCAAAATAATCTTGTAAACTTTTAAATTTAAGGAAACTAAGTACATTAGAGATCATACAAATAGGTTTTTGACTGAACCTTTATAAACTGAAAAACAGCTGAGACTATCTGTACTATGCATAGTTTAAGATCCTTGAAATTTACTTGTAAATCAAAATTTCAAGAATGTGGTGTATACATTTTTTATATTGGGAAAAGTAGAATGAAAATAGTGCTTGGGCTGTATTCTGTTGCTAATGGAGCAAAATTCCCACTTGATTCAGGACCACAGAATGTGTCCCAATGATTTTGGTATAAGAGATAAAATAGAAAAAGTAGTAAGTTGAAGCAATGGGGTGAGGTTTCAAAAAATATATATAAGAAGATACTGGGAAGAGAGGAATTAAGGGATCTACAGTATTTAAATAGGTGCTAGTTTTTAATTGCTTTTGTAAAGGTTTTCCTTTTCTATATTTCTGTGGATTGATTTAGTTATATTATAGGCACTTGGAGTCCATTTTATATCCATACAGATAGTCAATATATATGTTGGTGAGAACATTTGTGACCTATGGGCGATAATAGCTGGGAAATAAACATTCTTTGTCTATTAATAAAATATAGCGTGCAAGTTTAATTTTCTGTTAACAAAACCTTCCAGCCATGCGTCCATCTGCTTTAGAAAACATCTAATACCTATTGTTTAATTCTTTAGATACATTGATTGATCTAAATGGCTAGGCTACTAGATGCTACATTTTTATTTAACACTGTTACTAGACCCCAAATCCTCCATGCAGGATCTAAGGAGAGGAGGCAGAGTATGCTGAAGGGTACTCAGGGGAGAGAGCCAGGCATAAAGCTGTGTTTGCTCTACAGTCTGTGCTTACTCTAGTGGTGCAAAGGGCTATAAACCAGCAGCAAAGAAATGATCAATATTTTTGAGAATATCAAAACAGTTACTGTCCCCCTTCCACCCTAAAGTTGTAGGGCAAAAATTTCTCAAAGACTTTGAAGGCAACTTCAAAACTTGACCATTCAAATGTTCAGAAGGGACTAATGCATCCATCCTTACTCAGACAAACTGCCCATTGACATTACCTATGATATCGCAACTTCAGACACACTGAAGCTTTAGTTTGCCAGAACTCAAATATTTCCTTCATTCTAAAGCAATTTTCCTATTTAGAGCTTGTTTCTGCCCTTCTGAATCCAATGGGCATTCTGTCACTGATATTAATGGGGAGTACGATCAGACACTGGTGTCAAACTCTGACATCTAATGCATACATTAGCCATAAGAAATTGTGGGGCCAAGCAGACTCTCCCTGTAGAAATAGGGTCTTTAAGTTAATTAAAAAATGTCTGACAAAATAGCTTTCTACAAATTATTAAACACTGACATTTACACCATTTAAAAATAATTCTCATTTAGTTATATTGCAAATATGACATTCACATGCCTTCCCTTCCAAAGTAAAGGAATTTACAGAGTAAGTGATGATGCTAGAAGATATTCACATGAAAAGGTGGGGAATTGTTTGTCAAAATGTGGTCTGCCTAACGGCTATGGCATAATTCTGCTGGCGCAAAACAGCCAGTACGACAGGGTTAGTAAAATGGAAGCCTGAATAAAATGGCTTCTTGTTTAAAAAACAAAACAGTTACTTTGAGTCAACAGGAGGGGAAAATAACTTCATTTTAAAAATAAGTATGGCTAACTATCTTCGCTGGCATCATCTTAGTCTTCTCTCGCTCTGGCTCAACTACCTTGGAAGCAATTCAACAAGCAGCACACAAGTAAAGGAAGAATGCTTTAGACTGGGGGAGGGGGGGCAGAGAGAAGTCACGTAAGTACATTTTGACAGTCTGTACCCTTATGTTCACCCTTTGTACAAAATTTATCATAGTCCTGTAAAAAAGTATGTCTTGAGTTGTCAAATGATAACGCATCTGCTAGATCTATAGCTAAATCTTTGTACATAGCTATGTACAAATATCTATTGCCATAGCAATATAACCACAATCTATATGTAGCTATACCTAACATCTCTATCTGTAGCTCTCTATAGACAAAGATGGCTATCTATGGCTTCAGCAAGCTATATCTTTAGATAGTCAAGTACAGCCAGCGATCTTTATCTACATCTAGCACTGTAGACATCCACAGTGTGTATCTAGATATAAAAGACTGGTATGTATTTGCGCGCGCGCGCACACATACACACACACACACACACAATTATGTCCATAATGAAAGAGCACTGTATATATACAGCTGTACATCTCTCTTTATGTATAGCTAGCTATGTCTACCACAAAAGGTGTATTCTACATTTTAAAGCCTGTAGGATTTATTGACTTGGCAGTTGTAATAATTAAGGGCCATATTTTTTCCAAAAGAACTCCTCTCATGTAAGTAATTCAAATAATCCTATCACAGGTGCCCATGTTTTCCCAAAGTAGTGCAGTCACATGCAATTCCTCCTCAAAAGCAGTAAATCTTGGCTGGTCAGAACTACCCACCTTAAGGTCCTGTGCCTCCTATTTACAATCAGTAAGCTCCTTTTTGCTGACTCTGAAAGCCCTCTCAAAAGGGGATCATCATTAACCTCCTAACCCTGGATGGGAGCTGAAAGGGAGGATATGACAGTTGAGACAAGGGGACATTGTGGAAACAAAACAGCACCTCTCCTGTGCATGGGGGCGCTGAGGATTTTGTTGAAAGGATGCCACTGGGGCAGGAATTGTCTTGGTACAGGATCTAGTAGAAGGGCTGCTCACTGATGTGGATCCCTAGCCACCGCCACAACAGCAACAACATAGGACATATCTGGGGCATATGAAATCTAGCCACCATTAATGTTATTTGCATGGGGACCAAAGTTGTCTTTGTTTACAAGTTGCAACCATTTACTTGCACATTTGAACACTGCTGATACATTGCAGCTGATAATGGGATGCTGTGTACTGGCTGAACTGCCTGAAAATGTGAAACACAATGAAGAAGCAGCTGCTGGGTCCCATTCTACTTTCTGTTAGGCAAGAGCAGCACTGTTTTTCTTTGAGAATCGGGAGTTAATATGCCATTTTTGTGTAGTAATTTTTCAAAGAGCAAAATCCCATCAATTTTTCACTCTTTATAAATATTTTGGGGGCAAAAAAACAAAACAAAACAAAAAAACAAAACAAATACACTAAAAAAAACCTTAGTTATTTCTCTTCAAAGATCCCACTGCAATGGGTGATTTTTTTTTTCCACCCAACCACACTGGATGTGGATGGTACAACATTTCTCTTGATCTATACCTCTAGTAAATTGTATGATACATAGAGAATAAAACATTTTTATCCTGCAAAACCAATGTTTATGTGCCTCTTTTCTCAAACTTTTTTCCATCTGTTGTTCAAGGAGTATCTATGGGTATATCACAGTACTTGCAATTATCTGCTTTAAGAAACACAGAAGCATTACACATACACCCAACATTAAGCCCTGAAAAACGTATATGGATACATTTTATTTTCAAGAAATTACAAACTCGGTGAGACAAAGTCTGAGTCAAGAAACTTGCAAGCTCTACCTAGTGTGGCTGCAAATCTTCTAAATTCGTGGAGCCAAATATCTCCAGTTCTGTCACTGACCTGCTGCATGACCTTGCTCCAGTTACAACATCTGTACAATAGAGAGAGTTCCTTTCTTTGCAAAGCACTTTTAGCTCTACAGATGAAAAGCACCATACAACAGCTAAATATTGCGCACGTGCGCACATACACCCTCCCCCACCCCGAAAACAATTCACTTGGAATAGGATACAGGAGATATGACTGAGATGTAAGATAATTAGAGGCAGAGTGACAACTGATCAAGTCCTCTTTTTTTAGTATCCACATAACAATAGAACAAAAAATATACATACTATGAGATTATGTAGTTTTTTATTTGGACAAACATTTCTGATTGCTAAATGAGTGCTGTCAGTGGTCTATGGATACAAAACTCTTAAAACCATGATTTACTGCCAGGTTATTTTATGCTAAAATAATTTTTAAAGCTCTAGGAATAAGTTTGTCTGCTCTGCTATCCTGCCTCCAGCACTACCCAATAGGTGAAGCTTGACAGGAAGTAACTCCCATAGTGATTATGCATGTATCCAACCATGCATTGCTATACAGAAAGAAATTTCCCTTCCTGACTCCTGGTGATCATCAGCATTGGTATCCTTTCTTCCCCTAGTGCCTACCAATGATAAAAGCATTTGGAAGGAAAGCTTAGGCTGTCAAATCTCTATGGTAACGTCTGCAGGTACAGGGCATTCCTGGTAGCAGAATGTCACCCCTGAAATTCAGTCCTACAAGATACATGCCAAAACTGACCACAGAGAAGCAAAGCGTTCCATTAATGCTCTCCTTGGAATCTCCTCATAGACTACTGCTGCTGCTGGGTTGATTGTTACGTAGTCAAACTGTATTTTCCTCATTTTGGAGATGCTATTGTATGGTATTATTTTTACCTATATAAACCGTGCCCAGGCGCTACAGTAATGGAACCTTTACTAAACAGAAGAATTGTCTTACAGATTGTCAAATTAGCATAAATAGACCAAATACTTCTAGACATCACAGTAAATAGTGCAAGAGAGTCAACAGAAAATATTCAAAACTTACAGTAAAAATTATTTTGGAGGCTTCATAGTACATCCAGACTTTTGCAACGCTCCTCTGTTGAATACTTCATGCAGCGAGAAGACACCTTAAAAAAACTGCAAAATTACTAAAACTATCGAATACGAGATATTGAAATGTTTATAGCAATAACTTTTAAAAGTCTTTCAGGTTTACAAAAGCCAATCAGTGATCTATTTGAATGCTCTTCTCCATAGTGATACAAATAGTAGAAATGTAAAAATAATTCAGAGGTTAAAAAAACTCCCATCAAACTAATTAATTGGATTAAAAGAAGAATTATTAGAAAATTCAAAGTTAAATAAAGAAACTTTCCTTAATCTTCATTTGTTCTTTATTGTAGAAGTCTCTGCAAATATGCAGCCACTCTTATAGTACGGAATCCACAAGAGATGGAGCTATGGATAAAAATTTATCACTCTCTGAATTCCTTTGTTTTTATTAACACTCCTCATTATGTTACTATAGTTTTATATGTATTTGTATTTAAAAAATGGACAATTAATGAGACTGTCCAATAACAGAACTATAACTGACAATTAGAACTGTCAAGCGATTAAAAAAGTAATCAAGATTAATTGCACAGCTAAATAATAATAATAGAATACCTTTTATTTAAACATTTTTGGATAGCTTCTACATTTTCAAATGTATAGATTTCAATTACAAGAGAATACAAAGTGTACAGTGCTCACTTTATTTATATTACAAATATTTGCACTGTAAAAGACACAAAAATAGTATTTTTCAATTCACCTACTACAAGTACTGTAGTGAAATCTCTTTATCATGAAAGTTGAACTTCCAAATGTAGAAATGTAAAAAACAACCCTGCATTCAAGACTAAAACAATGTAAAACTTTAGAGTTCACAAGTCCACCCAGTCCTACTTCTTGTTCAGCCAATCGTTCAGATAAACAAGTTTGTTTACATTTGCAGAAGATAATGCTGCCCACTTCTTGTTTACAATATCACCTGAAAGTGAGAGCAGGCATTTGTGTGGCACTGTTGTAGCCGGTGCCGCAAGATATTTACATGCCAGATGCGCTAAAGAGTCATATGTCCCTTCATGCTTCAACCACCATTCCAGAGGACATGCATTCATGCTGATGACAGGTTCTGCTTGGTTAACTATCCATAGCAGTGCTGACTAACACATTCATATTTATCGTCCGAGTCAGATGCTACCAGCAGAAAGTTGATTTTCTTTTTTGGTGGTTTGGTTCTGTAGTTTCCACATGAGAGTCTTACTCTTTTAAGATTTCTGAAAGCTTTCTCCACACCTCGTCCCTCTCAGATTTTGGAAGGCACTTCAGATTCTTAAATCTTAGGTCAAGTGCTGTAGCTATCTTAAAAATTTCACATTGGTATCTTCTTTGCATTTTGTCAAATTTGCAGAGAAAGTGTTCTTAAAACGAACATGTCCTGGGTCGTCATCTGAGACTGTAATAACATTAAATATATGGCAGAATGCAGGTAAAACAGCAGGGGACATACAATTCTCCCCCAAGGAGTTTAGTCACAAATTTAATTAACACATTTTTTTTTATGAGAGTCATCACCATGAACTTATGTTCTCTGGAACAATGGCTGAAGTATGAAGAGGCATATGACTATTTAGCATATCTGGCACGTAAATATCTTGTGACGCCAGCTACAACAGCGCCATGTGAACACCTGTTCTCGCTTTCAGGTGACACTGTAATTAAGGAGTGGGCAGCATTATCTCCTGTAAATGTAAACAAACTTGTTTCTCTTAGTGATTGGCTGAACAAGAAGTAGGACTGAGTGGACTTGTAGGCTCTAAAGTTTTACATTGGTTTGGTTTTTACTGCAGTTATGTAACAAAAAAAAATCCTACATTTGTAACTTGCACTTTCATGATAAAGAGATTGCACTCTAGTACTTGTATGAGGTGAATTGAACAATACTACTTTTGTTTATCAGTTTTAGAGTACAAATATTTGTAATAAAAAATAATATAAAGTGAGCACTGTACAGTTTACATTCTGTGTTGTAACTGAAATCAATATATCTGAAAACGTAGAAAAGCATCTAAAAATATTTAATAAATTTCCATTGGTATTCTATTGCTTAACAGTGCAATTAATCACAATTTTTTAAATCACGATTACTTTTTTTGAGTCAATCACAAGTTAATTGCAATTAATTCACAGTTCTCCTGATAACTAAGTACTGTGTATTTTAAATGTATATAATTCAAAGTTATATTTTTACAGAACTATTTTTATTAAAACATGAATTTTAAAACAGCTAATATATTTTGTCCGTGTACAGGAAACAACTGTAGATAAAAAGGAAGTACATATTAAAAATAAATTGACATTCTTTTGCCAAAAAAAGGCGTTTTTCACTTATTTAAGTTTTAGTTAATTCTATAGCTGTGGAGTTTATTAAAAAAGATCACAAACATTTAGATGCAACAGTGGGATAATCATTTTTTAGATTTAACTTTATATTATGAAGCCCATTTTAAATTACAGTACATGACCAAGAAAAATTATCATGCCATCAAGCTTTTAGTTTTTCCCTTACTTACATCATTTAAAATGTATGAAACAAAAAATGTAAACAAAATTTCATAGTTTTGGTGGCAAAAATACCATGCTTGTATATGCTGTTTACTGAAGCAGAGTTACTAGCTATTGTCTTACTTAGTAGGAGCAGGGCTGGCGCTAGCATTTAGGCAGCCTAGGCAATCGCCTAGGGTGCCAGGATTATTGAGGGGGCGGCATTTTGCCGGGGGGGGGGGAAACAGGCGGCTCCGGTTGATCTGTCGCAGGCATGGCTGCGGAGGGTCCGTTGGTCCGCGGCTCCGGTGGAGCTGCCGCAGTCATGCCTGCGGATGGTCGGCTGCTCACGCGGCTCTGGTGGACCTCCCGCAGGCATGCCTGCGGCAGCTCCACCAGAGCCACGGACCAACGGACCCTCTGCAGGAATGCCTGCGGCAGCTCCACCAGAGCCGCGGGATCAGTGCGGGGGGCGGCGAAATGGCCATGCGCCTAGGGCGCGAGAAACCCTGGTGCTGGTCCTGAGTAGGAGTGTCTTCTATTCAGACATAAAACTTTGGTGTGTATTGGCCATATGCCAATATTGTTAACAGTTAAAGGTGTAGGAAGTACTCAAGCCATTGTTCAAATACCATGAGCATGGGAAATGGGAATATGGACTTTTGTCTTTTCTACTGTGGCTCTTTCCACCTTTGATTATAGTATTTGACATATCATTTATCATGTAATATTAAGGTTCTCTGAATATGGTTAACTGCTAACAAAACTTATGAGATAAACACAAATCACTTATTTTTTACATGCCTGTAGCTTTAAATTTACATCAATTAATCAATAAAGTACAATAAAAAAGTCTGACATTTTAAAGCAACCCCATCTGTGTATTTATAAGTTTCCTTTCTTGCATGAGCAAACATCAGATTAACAGGCACACAAGCAGCATATACATGGCCAGTAGCACTTGCATCATCTTAGTGTTATAAAACAGGGCAGAGTACAGCTTTACAGCAGAGCTCACTTTACACAGTGTGCTACTTCGAATAGTGTCGTATCAAAAAACAGGTGAAGCTTCCTCCAACTATGGGTCTAAGCACCACACCTTAATTCCTCCATCCATCACCTTTGCCTCATATGAGAGCCCCCACACAAAGGAGTATCACAATGAGCACTTGCCCTACCAGCCTGCCACCCCATTCTAATATTTGCATTTCATAGGCAGTAGGAACTCAATTTGTAAATGAAATGGATTGTTCTGATAACACTGAGAACCACTCCCTCCTGAGGTAAGCTCTCTTGCTGAAAAACGTGTTCATTAACCATGTTTTAAAATTTTTTTGCAAGTAGGATTTAACAAAAACAGTTTTAGAACTTTCTCTTAATTGCTACCTAGTTACAATGAAATATACATGGAGTGTTCATTTTTTGTTAAATCCTAGTTCTGATTTCATTTTCTGTAATTAGAAGTTTGTCCTGCCACTTTATATTTCATTTCAGCTGTTAACGAAACATGTTTTACTTTTCTGAAGATAGGCTGTTTGGCATACTTTCTGCCATCAGGCCAGTTTCTCAAAATGTATTTGATGCAGATATCCCATTACAGTCTATATGCAGACCATACAATGTTTGGCACCACTTATGCACCTTATTATGAGGATATGTAGAAAATAAACTGTAGTACTAAATGTAAAAGTACATCTAGATGATGAAATTAAAATGCATCTTGTAAAGCATATTCATAAAATAGTCTGGCTACACTCCCCCAGAATAACCCAAGAGGTTACCTGCACCAGCCTTAATACTTCTGCAGCAAGTAGTACTGACAGAGCCACCGCTAGCCCAGCTGCCATCGAGACAATGACAGAATAACTAAGGATGATCGCTGAGGGCTCTTTAATGTTGACTTGCCAAGGGGAAAATTGCTTGTATATAATGTATGAAGGACTGAACGGTTTCCCACTACAAAAAATGGTTTTATGCTTTATTTTTTAAGCTTTAACACATGAAGAAAGTGCTTAAACTTCAAGACATTTAAGATAAAGAGATCTCGGGATTAGCTTGAGATGCAAAACTCAGCTCTCTAAACAGATGGACAGATTATCTGTCCACTCAATGTTCCATCAAAATTCCATACTTTAAATCTAATTTTTGGTAGATGAAACAGACTATACAAAACCCTAATTAGTTATTGTAATTGTGTCAATGTTTTGATAAAGATCAACAATCTGTTTCCGGTATTATTAAACTGTACCGTGTTAAATGCAATTAATTATATGCTCACTGTGGCAAAATGGCTACATACATTATGAATCATGGAATGTGTATTTGCAAGCGAATTTTACAATCTGCAGAAAATTAAATAACTGAAAGTTTCATTAGCTATGTAATGTTTCAGCTAAAGTTATTACCCATTGCTTATTTTTGACAGTTTTGATACAGAGGTTTGTTTGTTTACTTTAACATCTCCTACTAGGGGTCACTGTTCTCCTCAAAAGTAGAAATTTGAGGCACTGAGAATATAAGAGCCTGTTAGATTGCAAACTATTTGCTTCATCACATTTTGACAGTTTTTAGATACTTAATATTTTCATATTTCATTTTTGCAAAAGTATTTAAGTCACACAAGAGGAGATACTTTCTTGCACCTCTAGCTAATCAGCAGATTGCAACCATTCATTTCTGGTGAGGAACTCAGGAACTATACTCAACACTTCTGCTGCTCTAATTTTGACTATTTCAACTTGCTCTTGCCTCTGTCTTTCTCTCATGCAAACACACTTCAAGAGTTAAAGAAAAAACTATGTTGTTCACTTAATCATAAGATAACAGGACGAGATGGGCGACTCCCTTTCTAGTTGTAATAATCTTATACTTTAGACAACTGAGGATCAGTATGCTGTATATGCAATCTCACCTAAGAATCCCAGGACATAAGCTCTGTTTCCTCCTTTGAATTCCCTTTGTTAAATAATTTGATGTAACTTTAATTTATTTACTTTGTTTCTCAGCTGCTATTTTTTATCCAATCTACAAATAGTGGGAGCCTAGATTATACAGGAGAAGATATTATAAAGCATAAGTAAATATTTAGGAAGAATTGTATTCAGGCCAAAAAAGACTATTTAGGATATGGGATATTGATCACGTAACAGTTGCAGTTGAACCTGTACAGACATATAATATCTAAAAAATAATTTTAAATGCTTAAAATATACATATTCTACACCTGGTAAAATAAGGTTTAAGACATTAACTTTATGTTCAGTGTTGTCTAAATTGTTAAGATTATTGGGGCAGATCACTGTTCCATCCAGTTGGATAGCCTTGCTCCAAAGTAGCCAATACTTAAAAATACTCACATTATGGCCAACTAATTATCAAAAGGTGGTAAAATTCTCCCTTTAAAAGTAAATCCACTACAGCCTTTTCATTCAGATGAGTCTGGGGCTCCCAGCATGAGACAGGTCAGAATTTCCCTATCAAAGAAAGTTTTCAGGCCCTTTGAGGAGCAATGGCTAGTGAAAAAGACATCTTGGCCTCAATCCTTGAAGTTATTTAGATACCTAACTCCCATTCCCAGAAGAAATTAAACACCTAATGCCTTTGAGGACATGGGCCTTTACCTCAACAGGCTAGTTGTGAAAAAACTTCCATTACCTTCAGCCCCTCGAACTATCCAGATAGTCCTGTCTTGATCTCAAATTAGTGAAGGAACAACTTGCAAAAGCGGTGACTGGATCCTGTCAATCATCAATCCTCTGGCTCTGCTTTGACCAGTGATATATTGTAAACGTCACATATCTTTTTTGGGTCTCCCCAACAGTCTCTAGCAAAAATATTTTATTATGGAATATGCCTGCAATACTTTTCCTTGGACTACACAGCCTCAGAATGACAGACTGATATGAGGCCTAGAGAGTCAATGCCCCTCCACTCCCCTCTCCAAATCATTTCAATTTTTCAGCGGTCATGATTCAAAATTAGCTTGTCAGATTGATTTAAAAATTCTTGCCTCCAAAATTTTCCTCTTGCTTTAAGAGTACATATGAAGAGTCCCAACCTCATGAAGAGAGTCAAAATTAGTTATAATGGAAAAGGGAAGTTACTTACCTTGTTGTAACTGGGGTACTTCGAGATGCCTGGTTCCTACCTGTATTCCACTGTGGGTATTCCTGCAGTCCACTGACCTAAGACCATAGAATTCTTACAAGTAGTCAGTCTGCACCTGCGTCCCTGCTCTCCTCATGCTCTATATGGAGGATATAAGGGTTGGGATGGGGCAGACTGATCCTTCTCTAGTCAAATCTAGTCATTATGTGAAGCAGTGGAGAAGGAGGACAAGTAGTGGAATACAGATAAGGACTGCACATCTCGAAGAAAAAATGGTTACTCATCTTCTCGTAACTGTTTTTCTTCGAGATGTGTTGATCATGTCCATTCCAAGCAGGTGGTGCACACGTGCACGGTAGCTGGAAGATTTTCCCATAGCAGCATCCGTCAGGTTGGCCTAGGCACCCCCTGGAGTTGCGCCTTTACGGCGCTCAATATAGAGCCCTGCTGACCCGCCACCCTCTCAGTTCCTTCTTGATGGCTACTCCGACAGAAGGGTAAGGAGGCTGGGTATTGGAATGGACATGTAGACCACATTTCGAAGAAGAACAGTTGCGAGAAGGTGAATAACTGTTTTTTCTTCAAGTGCTTGTTCATGTCCATTCCGATCAGGTGATTCACAAGCTCAAGTTCAGGAGGTGGGGTCAGAGTCATCCACTGATGGGAGCACTGCTCTTCCAAAGGTTGCATCGTCTCTGGCCTGCTGAGCTATTGAATAGTGCATGCTGAGAGAGTGAATGGAGGACCATGTCACCGTTCTTCAGATATCCTGGGTAGGAACTGCACCAGGAATGCTGTTGAAGAGGCCTGAGCTCTGGTGGAGTGTGCAGTGTTTGAAGAAGCAGGGACCCCTGCCAGGCTGCAGCACTCTCAGATGCAGGAGGTGATCCATGACAAAATCCGTTGAGAAGAGACAGGATGACTTTTCATTCTGTCCGCCTCTGCCAAGAATAACTGCACCAACTTTCGGAAAGGTTTCGTTCTGTCACTGTAGAAGGCTAGCGTTCTGTGGACATCCAATGAATAAAGTCTTTACTCCCTGCCGCGTGAGTGCATTTTAGGATAGAATACTGGCAGGAAGATGTCCTAGTTGATGTGAAACTGGGAGACAACCTTCGGGAGGAAAGCTGGGTGAGGTCTCAGCTGGACCTTGTTCTTATGGAACACAGTGTAAACGGGCTCTGAAGTCAGGGCCTTGAGCTCAGACACGTTCCTGGCTGAGGTTATTCCTACCAGAAATGCTACCTTGTATGAGAGATGGAGCATGTCGCCCAAGGTTCAAAGGGTGGTCCCATGAGTCTGGAAAGGATCAGACTGAGATCCAAAGCTGGGACAGGCTGCCGGACATGTGGGTATAGCCCACTGAGCCCTTTAAAGAAATGGCTACCCATAGGGTAGGCATAGACCAAGAGGCCTTTTGCACCTGGATGAAAGGCAGAGATGGTGGCCAAGTAAACCCTTATTAATGAAATGGACAGCCTCTGCTGCTTGAGATGGAGGAGATAGTCTAATGTAAGTGGCTCAGAGGCGAGCGTCGGGGATGGATGATGCTGTGCAAGGTAGGTAGCCCTGGTGGAGGGCTTTCTACTGCCCAGGAGGACTTGCCTAACCAAGTCTGAGCAGGAGAGCTCCACTGGGTTCAGCCATGGAGCTTCCACGCCGTGAGGTGCAGCAACTCTAGGTCTGGATGTTGGAGATGGCCGTGATCTTGAGTTAGCAAGTCTGGGAAGAGCAGCAAGGTTACTGGAGCTTCCACAGACATTTCCAGGAGCGGTGCGTACCAGTGTTGGTGGGGCCAGGTTGGAGCTATCAGAATCCCAAAGTTTCTTCCCTCCGTATCTTGAGCTCCTTGTGAATAAGAGGGATGGGCAGGAACATGTATAGGAGACGGCCTTCACATGGAAAGAGGAACGCGTCCGTGATGGAGCCTGGGCTGTGATTCAGAAAGGAGAACCTGCTGAAACTTCTTGTTGCGCTGTGTGGTGAACAGATCTATCTGGGGAAAATCCCACTGATGGAAAATTGAGTTCACGATGTCTGGGTGAAGGGACCATTCGTGTCCATGGAATGACTTGCTGAGATGGTCCGCCAACTTGTTCTGTACTCCAGGGAGGTATGATGCTTGCAGGTGTATAGACTGTTCTACACAGAAGTCCCACAGCATGAGAGCTTCCTGGCACGGGAGAGGAGCATGCACCCCCGTTTGTTGCTATAAAACATCACCGTGGTGTTGTCTGTCATTACTGATACATGTCTCCCTGCTAGATGTACTTGGAAAATCTGGCATGCGAGGCATACCGCTCTCAGCTCTCTGACGTTGGTGTGGAGAGCAAGATCCACCTGAGACCAGAAGCCTTGTCTTTTGAGGTCTCCCAAATGTGCCCCCCAGCCCAAGTCTGATGTGTCCATCACTAGTGAGAGAGATGGCTAAGGGGTGGTGAAAGGGACCCCTGCACATACTATCTGCTGGTCAAGCCACCACAGGAGGGAGTCAAGTACTGAGTAAGGCAGGGTTACAATCCTGTCCAAATTGTCCTGGGCTGGACAGTACACTGATGCCAGCCATGACTGAAGAGGTCAAAGTGTGAGTCTGGCATGCTGTTCTACATAGGTACAAGCTGCCATGTGTCCAAGAAGTTTCAGGCAGTTCCATGCTATGGAATTGTCTAAGACCTCAAATAATATCACCCAGGGCTCGAAATCTCGCTTCTGCAAGGAATGCCCTGGCATGAGTCAAGTCCAGTAGTGCCCTTACAAATCCTATCCTCTGAACCAGGGACAGCTTTGATTTCCCCTTGTTCAGTAGCAGACCCAGTTCGTCAAAAGCAGCTCTTATGAAGGCGATCTGCGTCTCTACTTGAGTCCTGGAGATCGGCCTTTGATCAGCTAGTCGTCGACCTGTACCTGTGGCCTGCAGAGGAACGTGGCCACGACTGCCATGCACTTGGTGAATACTCGAGGTGCTCCTGACAGGCCAAATGGGAGGACTGTGAACTCATAGTGGGTGTTGTTCGCCACAAACCTGAGGTACTTTCTGTAGGACTGAGTTATCGTTATGTGAAAGTACATGTCCTTCAAGTTGAGGGCGGCATACAGTCTCCTGGATCCAATGAAGGGACGACAGAGGCCAGACAGCCTATGCAGAGCTTTAGCTTCACAAATTTGTTGAGTTCTCGCAGGTCTAGTATGGGCCTGAGCCCACCCTTGGCTTTTGGTATTAGGAAATACAGAGAATAGAAAACCCTGCCCTTCTGTCCTGAGGAATCTCTTCCACTTCATCTAGCGAAAGCAGTGAGTGCACCTCTTGTATACCGAGTTCCTTGTGAGAGGAGTCCCGAAGATGGATGGGGAAGTGGGGTGGGAGGGCACAGAATTGGATGGAGTACCCCCTATCTACTGTATGGAGCACTCAGTAGTCCGAAGTGATACCATGCATGGTAGAAAGGGAACAGCTGGAAGGAAAAGGTAAGGCGGGGTAGATCTCGTTTTTCTTCTGGGGCGCCGTCCTCAACCACACCTTCAAAAGGCCAGTTTAGGATCAGAAGGTGGTTTAGGTTGGCCAGAGCCTGGCCTGAGGATGGGTGTGGCTTTTCCCTGCCACTACTGTTCCTCCTCCGGGAACCGTCCTGACAGTTCTGCTGGTAGAAGCGCGGAGGAGGTTGTGGTCTAAAATGCTTCTGCTGTGTAGCGGGAGTATGGAGACCCAGTGATTTGAGAATGGCTCTTGGGTCCTTTAGGCTGTGTAGCCTTTTGTCTGTTTTCTCAGAAAAGAGAGCTGAACCCTCGAATGGGAGATCCTGAATAGTCTGTTGGACCTCATATGGCAGGCCTGAGACGGGAGCCCCTTCTCATGGTTATGCCCAAAGCCATCATGAGGGTAGCCGCGCCGTCCAGTGCAGTTTGCAGCGAAGCTCGCAAAATGAGCTTCCCCTCCTCCGCAAACTTTGCCACTGCCCCACGTTATAGCAGTACCTGCTGACAATGGCGTGCTGATTAAAGATGTGGAGCTGCAATCTGCCAGTGGAATAGACCTTTCTCCTGTAAAGGTCGAATTGTTTTGCCTCCTGATTCTTCATGGAGTCTCCCTGGAACCTTAGTGTTCATGTTGGTTGGCAGCATCAACCACAAGAGAATTAGGTGGGGGATGGGTATACAAATGCTCATAGCCCCTGGACAGCACAAAGTAGGGCCGTTCGCTGCGCTTAGCCATAAGGGGCAATGCAGCTGGAGTCTGCCTCAAAGTTTTTGTGGTGTCAGAGATGGTTATTTATAAGAGGGAGTGCAATACATGCAGGTCCAGAGGGGGCAAGAATGTCTACCATTGGATCTGTGTGCTCCACTACCTCCTCCACCTGAATGCGCAGGCCCTGGATAAGCCGCTGCAGCAATTGCTGTAGTGCCGTGCCTGCCAGTGCCTGGTCCGGTGAGGACAAGGAAGAGACCCCCGTAAGGGGCGGCTGCTCCCTTCCTTCCTCATGCAAGGGGTCCTGCGGCACCTGGATTTTTTGGGCTGGTGCCAACCCGTATGGTGTCATGCCCCTCGGTGTCGGGATTGCATACACCGTCACCAGTGCCAAAAGTGTCATCGGTGCCAAGGCCATCGTCAATGTCGGAACTGCAGTTGGTGCTAAAGCTGTCATTGGTGTTGGAGACATTGGAGAGAAACAACTGGGGCTGGTGCCAGAAGTGTCAGGATGGAGGCGTGGGGTGGCAATGGGGCTTGCCCTGATCCTGCTGATGCCAGCAATGCTGGAGGGGGTATGAACAGGACCGCGGCCACCGATGTCGCCCTGCAATGTGACCCTTGTCTCCAACCTTGGCTTTGATGAAAAGCCCAGGGAATCCAAAGGGCCACTGCGCAAGGAGCTGCCATTGCATGGGCTACAGTGCCGGGTAAGGGTGCTGATCCTGTGTTGACGCAGACCATCTGCTCTTGCTCCTGCTCCTATGGAACTGACAGGAGTCCAATTCTAATGTGTCTGAAAAAGAGGACCACGGAGGAGTGGTATTTCCAGGTGATGACCCTTCGTGCCCACGGCTTAGGGACTGGTGCAGCTGCTGGGTCTGTTCTGGTGCTGGAGAGTGGTGCGCTGGGATTGGAGATCGGCAGGGCATCACGACTGTTTTTCCCCTG
This sequence comes from Chelonoidis abingdonii, assembly GCF_003597395.2. NCBI lineage: Eukaryota > Metazoa > Chordata > Testudines > Testudinidae > Chelonoidis > Chelonoidis abingdonii. The sequence continues at coordinate 76,461,719 of NC_133776.1, forward strand.
GAAGGTGCACAGGGAGCGACTGGTGCCACCGACCTGCCCAATCTAGCAGGGGAGAACAGTGCTGTCAGATGGAGCAGTTCTTGGGCTGCCTCAAATGCCTCCAGAGTTGAAGGGAGGCGCAACTCCCAGCTCGGCCTTGACGAACGAGGAGGGTCCAGACTCAACCGCCCTTCTACGCAGGCAGGAGTCAATGTGACAGTCACCAGTGGTGGAGCGGAATTAGCATAGCCTAACTTGGGTCTCACAACAGCTGGCTCCTTAGACCTAGCAGGGAGAGAACGACCCCTCTCCGGCTCCTCCTTCTTCTGCAGCACCAGTGATTGAGAACAGTGCCTGTGTGCGGAATGTGAGTCACGAGTGGAACCGGAATGGTGGCATAAGTCCTTACTTGCCCCTGGTGCTCATGCTGACGGTGCCGAAGCGCTCTGCACTGAGGCAGAGGTACTCGGCGCAGGGTCCGTCGACCCGTGGTTAGACTGGGGACGGAGTGCAGCCTCCATTAACAGCACCTTCAGGCGCTGATCTCTGTTCGTTAATGTCATGGGCCAAAAGGTCTTGCAGATGGCACAATGATCCTTCTGATGGCTCTCTCCTGAACACTTCAAACATGAAGTGTGAAGATTGCTTCTGGGCATTCACTTGCTGTAGGCTTTGCAGGCTTTGAAGCCCAGAGACCCCGGCATGCCCCGGCATCAAAAGAGCATAGTAGGGAAACTCCCCACCCCAAAGGAAACTTAACAATAAGGGCTACAAACTATTTAATTAACACTACAGAGCTAATGAAAACTATGTATATAGACTGCTAAATGCGCTTGCTGAGACAAGAGCACAGGGAAGTTCAAGCTAACTGTCATTGGTGGTAAGAAGGAACTGAGGGGGTGTCAGGTCGGCAGGGCTCTATATTGAGCACCATAAAGGCGCGACTCCAGGGGGTGCCCAGGCTGACCTGATAGATACTGCTATGGGAGAATCTTCTGGCTACTGTGCACATGTGCACGCACACACCTGGTTGGAATGGACATGAACAAGCACTCTACGAACAACTTCAGTTGCAATAAGGTAAGTAACTTTCCTTTCTTCTTCAAGTGCTTGTCCTTGCATGTATTCCACTGACAAGCAGTACTCAGACAGGACGACGGAGTGAGGATGCCAGTGGTATGGCTGCTTGCGGAACTGCTGCTCAGACAATGTGTCAGCAGAGGAGGCTTGGACCAAAGAATAATGTCTCATGACTATGCGGCTAGAATATCACGTGGCTGCCCTGCAAATACTGATGAGGAGTACCTCTTGCAGTGATGCCACTGAAGTCCCTTGTGCCTTTGTAGTGTATGCCCAACTGATAGAGTAGGATCCAGCTAGTGATCCACTCGGAGATCCTCTGAGAAAAATGTAACTTGACCTCAGACTAAAGCCTGGTCTACCCTTAGATTTTAGGTCGAATTTAGCAGCGTTACCTCGATTTAAGCCTGGACCCATCCACACGACTAAGCCCTTTTTTCGACTTAAAGGGCTCTTTAAATCGATTTCTTTACTCCACCTCCGACAAGGGGATTAGCACTGAAATTGGCCTTGTTAGGCCACGTCTACACTACGCGCGAAAATCAATTTTAGATACGCAATTTCAGCTACGAGAATAGCGTAGCTGAAATCGAATATCTAAAATCGATTTACTTACCCGTCTTCACCGCGCGGGATCGATGTGCGCGGCTCGCCATGTCGATTCCGGAACTCAATTAGTTTTGGTGGAGTTCCGGAATCGATCTAAGCGCGCTCTGGGATCGATATATCCCGTCCAAATCAGACGCGATATATCGATCCCCGAGCAATCGATTTTAATGCGCCGATACGGCGCGTAGTCTAGACAGGGCCTTAGGTAGAATTTGGGGTAGTGCGGACACAATTCAACGGTATTGGCCTCCGGGAGCTGTCCCAGAGTGCTCCATTGTGACCACTCTGGACAGCGCTCTCAACTTGATGCACTGGCCAGGTAGACAGGAAAAGGCCCGCAAACTTTTGAATTTCATTTCCTGTTTGGCCAGTGTGGCGAGCTAATCAGCACAGGTGACCATGCAGAGCTCATCAGCACGATGTGCACATTGCCAGGGCATATTACCTGGCCCGTACTTTGTGAGAAGTCTATGTCCATGTTTATGTCCTCATCGCTCTTGTCACGGCGCTGCCGTCGCCTCCTTGCCTGGTTGTGCTTTTGCAGCTTCTGGTTCTGCACTGAAAAAAGGAGTGAAACAATTGTCTGCCATTGCTTTGATGGAGGGAGGGGCAACTGACGACACGGCTTACGGGGAATTAAAATCAACAAAAGAAGTGGCTTTGCATCAAGGAGAAACACAAACAACTGTCACACAGAATGGCCCCCTCAAGGACTGAACTCAGAACACCGGGTTTAGCAGGCTGTTGATCTATTTCTTTTTTGATCAACTCCATCTATCTTTTACATCTTAGGCTGGCAGCAGACGGTGCAGTACGACTGTAAGCCATTGTCATCTCCTGGGTGCTCAGCAGAAAATGGGAATGACCTGGCTGAGTCACTGCCATGTCTGCCCAGGCACACCTGACCGACCTCACCAAGGTCGACTAAAAGAGCACCCAGGAGTACAGCGACGATGGCTATCAATCATAATGCACCATCTGCTGCCAAAAGGCAATGAGCTGCTGCTGTGTATCAATGCAGTCCCATGTCTGCCAGCACTCAGGAGACACACGGTGACGGTGAGCTGAGTGGGCTCCATGCTTGCCGTGGTATGGCATCTGCTTAGGTAACCCAGGACAAAAGGTGCAAAACCACTGTCTGCCATTGCTTTCACAGACGGAGGGAAGGAGGGAGAGGTGGGCCTCATGACATGTACCCAGAACCACCCGCGACACTGTTTTTGCCCCATCAGGCATTGGGATCTCAACCCAGAATTCCAAAGGGCAGCAGAGATCGTGAGAACTGTGGGATAGCTACCCACAGATCAACTCTCCGGAAGTCGAAGCTAGCCTTGGTACTGTGGATGCAGTCTGCTGACTTAATGCACTTAGGGCATTTTGTGTGGGGACACGCACAATCGACCATATAAAAACAACTTCTAAAAAACGCCTTCTATAAATTCGACCTAATTTCGTAGTGTAGACATACTCTCATTCTGCTATGGCAACAAACAGTCTAGGGGACTTTCTGATGGGTTTTATTCTGAGCAGACAAAATGCCAATCCTCATCAAGGAAATGACATCTCCTCTCCTTGCCAGAGAGACAGGGCTTTGGAAAAAAACAAAACAAAACCAAAAACAGGTAAGTGAACTGACTGATGAAATTTTGAAACGACTGTAGGAGTGAATTCTGGGTGTAGTCATAGCAAGTTCTCCCTAGTTTACCCACTTTTCTGGCCAAGGTGATGGTAACAAGGCAGGCAACTTTCATCGACAGGTAAGATGCAGACCACATAGCTAGTGATCAGAAAGGCTGACTTAGTGAGTGCTGAAAGTAAAGGTCCTAAGTGCGGGTTTGATTCCTTTATTGGTTGAAAAGGTCTGATCAGACCTTTCAAGAATCTGTCTCTTACTGGTTGAGTAAAGATCAAATAACCATCAATGGCAGATGACGCACTGATTGCCACCAGGTGAGCCCACAGCAAGCTAAAGGAAAGACCCATCACCTCTTGAGTAAGAAGGTAATCTAAAAGAGCGAGAATATCCACGGTCTCTGAAGATATACGAAACACTTCAAACTGGCTAGGTAACATCTTCTGGTGGAGTCCTTTCTGCTATTATTAAGAATGGTCTCTGTGGATTCAGAGCAGGAAGATTCTAGGATTCATGTCCTTCCAAATTCAAACCGTGAGGTAAGTGCTTCAGGGTTTGGGTGCTTGACACTGCCATTCTTCTGGGTCAAGAGATTCTGGAAGGACCAAATGCTGATTGGTGGACAGGCTGACATTTGTAGGAGCCTTGGAAACCAGAACTGCCCGGGCCACCCAGGGGCAATGAGGATGGCTTGTGCCCTGTCTTGTTGAATCATCCATAGAACCCAAGGTAATAGTGGGATGAGATTGAAGGCATAGTTCAAGCGATCTGACCAAGGTAACAGGGGAGCTTCGCCTCTGGAGTACTTTCCATGAGCTCACCTGAAGCTTTACATGTTGCATTTCCAGTCTGTCGAGGCAAACATGTACCAAGTGGGAGGTTCCCATTGAGTGAAAATGCTGTTCATTGCTGAGTTGTGTAACTCATTGTGATCGATGACTAAATGCCTGCTGTCTGTCTGCCAGCAAATTCTGGATTCCTAGAAGGCACACTGACAATAGTGTGATATCGTTCTTGACACACCAGTTCCATAAGATGACTGCTTCTATATACAGGGAGATGGATTTCATTCCTCCTGGCCTATTTATGTAGAATACAGTTCTAACATCGGATATTATGAGTACACAGTGAAACTGAACGAATGATGCAGAAGCTCTGCAAGCATCTTGGATTGCCCTGAGTTCTGGAAGATTGTTGTGCATTCTGGTATCTCAAAGATTCCAGCTGCTCTGTGCTATGTGACTATCCAGGTGCATTCCCCAGAATGTCAGGGAGGCACCCATAATTATGTGGTCAGGTGTGTGAGATAAGAAAGGAACAGCCACACCCACACACACTTGACCTGGCTCTTTTCCCCAAGTTACTGAGGTCCTCACTCTGGTAGGGATTGTCACTATGGTGTTCATACCAGGTTTGCTTGGTCTATATATACTTTTTGGAGCCAAATCTCCAGGCAACAGAGGTGGAGTCTGGCAAACTGTGTCACGTAAGTACACAGCACCACATGCCCCAAGACAGAAAGGCAAATCCCAGCTTGTAGTCTTATATAAGGTCTGGCTGCTCTCTTGGAGGGGAGGAGTGGAACGATTCCTTATTAGATCCCACCAACCATGGGCATCATGTATGGGGCCCACTAAGCCCAGTAGGATGGATCAAAGGTGCATCATGGAAGCCCCAAGGCATGGGGTACCATTAGTCCCAAGGGGAGGTGTCTGCGTACAAGTTGGTTCCAGGAAGCTCTTGATCGCCTGTGCGGACGTCTCCATTGGAGGAGGCAATGATGGTTCCTCTGATTTCTTCAATGACAAAAAGGCCAGATCCACGTCAATCAGCAGTCTCAACGGTTCTGTCGGACCAAAGCTGCAGCTAACAGACAGGATGGCAGATGGACTTATCCAATAGCCCAGCAGTTCTCGGTCTTTCAACCTAGGTGGTATTTCTGCCATTGTTACTGATGGTGCAGAGTCTCATTCCGATAAAGCCCTCCTCTTTTTATCATGATTTTGTGACTTAGGACATTCTAAATCTTTGGGGGCTGGGCATGAAAGATTGTACTACCCGGACATGTCCTCTTTGGAGTGGACTTACAGGGGGATCTGCTCTTGTGTTTCTGAGAACATTTCCTGCTCTCCTGACGAACTCTAGAGATTTGATTTCCCTTGCTCCTAAATCAGCCGTGTGGTAGGAGGAGTGCAACTCACTGACTCTGGCCAGTGTACCAGGGCAGGGAGAGGGTCCCCCAGGCTGGGTCTGCCTGGCATCTCACAGTCTTTTCCATTAGTGCTTTTTAAGCAAGATGTCCTGCACAGGCTGGGAATGGCTAGGGAAACAACGACAAATATTTCACTTGGTCGACATATGCACATTCCTAAAGCAGAAAAGGCAGTGCTGGCGGCTGTTGCTGACCAAGAACGAGCAGGGATCGAAGAGAGAATTTTTAACAGCCCAGTGTTCTGGGCATAATCTATTTCCCATAAAGGGAGCCGGAAGAGTTCCCTGGGGTAGGAAATCTAATTAAACATGACGTATATTATTAAAACTATTTACACCAGCTACATTAAAGATAAAATTTAAATAGATACAGATTCAGTTCCAATGCAGGCCATGCACCAGTAAGGAGGAACTGGAGAGGTGCTTGGTCTGCCCCACTCCTTAAGCTCTCAGTGCAGCACATGAGAGCAGGCGCACCAGTGTACACCAAAGGACACTGTTTGTAAAGCCGAATGTTTTAGCTACCAACAGTGCTACTGTACAGGATTAGAGGGAGAAACAAAAACTTCTAAAAATGACTTCAAATACCTTTTCTGTATATGAAAAATCACAAAGCTAAAATCCAGAATTTTAGGCCCTTCCAGGGTTATATGCAAGATGCAAATGCTGGCTTCCAATGGGCTTCCATTTCTCTTTCTATGAGGATAAGTGCTATTTCTAGCCCTAATCACCTGTGAGAATGCCAGACTAATTTTGTGACATTTTTACTTACAAAAAATTGTTCCTGTGTGGGACTGAATCTCTTTGCAAAGTTTTATATAGTATAAATTCAATGATAGTCCAAGTTACCTGAATGGTCCAGCTCTTAGATGAGAAGCATTGATATCTGTTGGTAGAAGAGATGGTCAGACCAGGACAGTGGCAAGATCTTCAGTCTACTGGGGGTAGATCTTCAGTCCCGGTGCAAGGGAAAAACCCATGCTGTGTCAATACAGTCAGTATAATTTTTAGGAACAAAAAACAAACATTTTCAATTAGCTAGATTTTAACTTAGATTAATTAGGGAATGGTTACGAGAAGGCACTTGGTTTAAATGGGAAAGAAAAAGAAGAGACACTCTCCAGGTCCCCATCTCTCATATCTGTGAGCACATGCCCACAGGGTACACTGAATTTGTAACACGCCAAGGGGGAACATTTTGGTGAGAATCCCTTTGAAGTATTTACAGGATACCACTACTTGAAGGCTTTTGTTTTGAAACATCTCCAGACAGGAAATTCTGACTATTATATAGTCTTGTATATTTGATTATAGTTTACATAATTCCACTGAAAAAACATGAAGTTAGAGGGAGAAAACTCAATTAAGAAAAAAGGGTTTAGTATTTTAAATTGTGAACTGTTCTTCTTCTTATGAAAAATTTAAACCTACCTGTGGTTTTTTCAATATGTGTGGAAAATTATGTTTTCGCAGAATCCAAACAAAGAAACTCAAAGGTACATCAATTACTTTTCATATTTGTTGACAGTTTTAGTAAATATGTTGAACTAAACTTACTGTAAAGTCTCACTGCCAATTAGAGCTGCACAAATAACTGATTTGTTGGTTTGCTAGCTGATCTAAAAAAAATTAAAAAACAAATTCACTTCAGGCCAACTAAAGCAATTCCCCCCACAAATTGTTGGTGAACCAAGAGAAGTTGGGGAAAAAAAAAAAAAAAACCCCAACAAAACCAAAAAAACCTGTTTGAGGGTGAACAAAATACTTGGGGTTGAACAAAATGAAATGAAACACTTAAGAGTTTTTAAAGAAAAATAAAATTAAAGCATACTTAGAAACAAAATGAAATTTTGAACAGAAAAAACGAAAATAGTTTGATTAATTAAATTTCAAAACAAAACATTTTTATTTTTTCAGAAATTTTTTTGAAGGGCTGATGGGAGGAATTTCGATCAAAACAATTTGTCTCAGTCAACACAAATTCGTTAAATGTTTTGGCTGATCTGAACCTGCATTTTTCGGCAAAAAAGGTTTAGGCAAAAAAATTTCACCCAGCTCTAGTGCTAACACTATACAATGAACATAATTAAACTGAATAATAAAAAAGTGGTAGCCTGTTTGAATACTTGTTAGTTAGTTGGCTTACCGCAGTCCAGGTGATTAAACTCATACAAAGCTGAAAAGAACGGTGAAATTAAAATATTAGGCACATTTTCAGTGAAGGAGAACATCCCCAGAATCAGCATAAATAAGAAACAAAGACTCCAAAGAACCTTGGAGTGCAAGAGATGCATTTTATTGTATGCTCATTACGATGAGTAACACATTTAGAAATAATAATCCCACGTAACAGTGACAATCTTATTTTACAGCGTGTACATCATTTTTTACAGCCACATAAAACACTTATTTTTCTAAGAGATTTCCCAATTTAGCTTTCTGAAGTTTAGAAATGTAAAAAAAATTTATTCTCAAGGAACTGATTCTCATCTGGTGCAAAAACAAAATATGAACATTATCTGAAACACAAAGCCACAATATAGCATGAAGTAAAGTTACAATTTATCATGTGAACAGCTGTGTGCAAACATGAAGCAACTAAAAGTAAAAAAGTACACATTATATGCATAACATTTATGAACAGGTTTTTCATTAAATAGCCCTAGACCAGCTTGTTATATTAAGCGCCATTTGATTTGCAGCATGCTAACACAAAGCATTGTTTAAAGGGATGCACATTTTAAATGTATACACTGTAAACTGAAGATCCACCTCCAAACTCTAGTGGCAGCATATTTTTCTGGTTAAATACTGCATATATACTTTCTTACAGATTGAAAATGCATGTTTATAGTACGGTAGAGATTTTTAAAGAATTGATTAAAAGGTGCAATTTTATGTCTATACTGAAAATTTTATATTAGCAGGTAGGACTAGAATAGACATACCTGTTATAAACACTGCCCTAAAGAACCTCTAAGTATTTTGTATTTTAATTCAAGAAAAATATTGTGTTGTTTGAAACTTTTTTAATACTCTTTTTAGAGATCTTAAAGTAGCAAGAAAAAAAAAACAGTGTTGAGACAACACTATAAGCTGCATTCATTTTTTCCTTTTAAAAGAAATGACAGATTCAAAAGGTATTTGTCATGTGCCATACTAAACAACATTCAACTGCAGTTTCAGATAAAAAAGGGAAATTATATACATACACATTTTTAACCCTAGCACCGGAACACCACCTTTGAGCTCATAACATAATGCAATATTTTTAACATCATATCCTGCCATAAAATAGGTTAGCAGCTCTGAAAACAGTTTTAAAAAATTACTCACTGAACCTAGACTAATAAAGGAAACAAAAAGGTTTCCCAATGAAATGTTAAAAAAAAAAAAAAAAAAAAAAAAAAAGGGAGAAACCCCCAAATTTGACCAGTTCTGGAATACAATTTCCAGGCACAATTTAAAAACATGATGACGAAGTGATTGACTTATATTCTTTTCAAAACTGCATAAAAAGCCAGAATTGGTTGCCCTGACAAAAACTTTGTAAATAACCCCACCACAACTGAAGTTTTCATATTGGAGACAAATGCTGTTACTGATTAAATGGATAACACAATCGTCTTCATTTTCTCTTCTGTAGCTTAATAATGTATAATACTATTAAATAGAAGACATTCAGCAATCCTTCTGCAACCTTTCAGACATTCATCCATCTTTCTGCATTCTATAGTGCTCTTTAGGTTCTGATAAGCCACAATCATAGGACTATGAGATCCCTGTCAACCTTAATACTTTTAAGACTTTTAAATACAAAGAATGTAAAGTTATGATTTAATATCAAGCTTTGAAACCAGGAGAAACAGTTCATGAGATTTTTTCCCCAATTAGCATATCACAGTTTCTAAATTGCTTCCTTCTCAACATCATATATTACATTATGGCCTCTTTGTGGTGCCTCATTATATGTTGATTTTTTTCTGATGGTCTACGGAATCCCTTTTTGCAGTATTCACACCTGTGTGGATAGTCTTTTGTGTGTATTGATATTACATGTCGTTTAAAGCCTGATGCATCCGTAGTGCTATATTCACAATACTGGCATTGATATACTTTTCTTCCACTGTGGGTCTTCATGTGCTTCTTAAGTTCATTTTGCTGCCTAAATCCTCTCTTGCACCTTTTGCATTTAAAAGGCAGGTCCTTAGTGTGAACTGAGAGGATATGCCCACTAAGTACAAAAGGATCTGAAGTTTTAAAGTCACAGTGCCTACACTGATGTATCTTTTTACCTTTGTGGGTTTCACTATGCTTTTTGAGCTCAGATGGACGATGGAAGCCTTTTTCACACACCTCACATTTGTGGGGAAAGTCCTTTGTGTGAACCGAAATAATGTGTCGTTTCAGGTCGCTTGAGTTGGTGCTCTTATGGTCACAATGTGGACATTGATGAGTCTTATGTCCTTGAAATAACTCTGTGTGCTGAAGAAGTTCTTTTTCATCTGTGAATGCCTGGGGACAATGTTCACATTTAAATGGTAAATCAGTCCCATGTTTGGTTTTTATGTGTGTTTTCAGATTGGATTGATCAGCACATCTGAAGACACAGTGCTGACACTGGTATGGTTTTTCCCCTGTGTGGGTCCTCATATGCTTTTTAAGCTCAGATGGATGACGGAATCCTTTCCCACATTCAACACAAACATGAGGAAAGTTCTTGCTGTGAACTGCAAGCAGATGTCTATTCAGCAGTCCCTGTTCTGCAGTCTCATAGTCACAGTATTTGCATTTGTGTAGTTTAGGCTCCTTGTCCCTCAATATCAGTTTATTAGAACTCAATGGGCTTGCCTCTCTGTATCTCCTTGTATATTCTGTAAACTCATGGGTTTTGTCAACTTTATTTATAAGTTTATGGCTTTCCAGATGGTTGTGGAAACTTACTTTTTTGTTAGTTGTAAAGTCACAGTCCGTACACTGATATTTCTTCTTAATCATATGATCTGGGTGGTTCTTCATATGCCTTTTCAGGAATCCTCTGGATTTAAATTTTTTCCCACATATGTGACAAGGGTAGACAGTTAAGGGCTGTCCGTCAGGACCTATTATAACAGCTGTTTTCAAACAAACAGAAGACGTTATGAAGAAAACTGATAAAAGTGCTGAATTAAAAAGAACTGTTCAAGAACATTTACTTGAACTTCACACACAGAGCAAATAGTTTAGTAGCTTTAAACTACCAAAACCCAGATATCTACAATTTTAAATACAGTTAAAAGAGTTGACTGAAGCAAGGCATAAAACCCCAATGCTACCCCAATGCATGGGCATTGGTGGCACTTGTTTACTGAATGGACCACAAATTATTGGAGAGATTGACTTGTTAATCAACATTTCTCCCATTCCCAAATGCGTATATATCACCTCCCATTCATGATCACATAACGATAACTACACGAATTGCTTATGTGGATAAGTAATATTAGAAAAAATGTATTTTAGATGTCTTTTAATGCAATTTGCCAGCTGGAAATTAAGAGAGTCAGCATGATGTACTAGTCAGCAATCTGTGGACCATCGGCAAATTCTCCAGGGACAACAGTTTTCGAACAGTTGCACAACACAATTTCAGTCGTGGTAGGGGTTTTTTTTTGTTTTTTTTTAAATAGTTGCAGGAAAAAGATCTTTCCATATAAACCAATACAATAAACAATGAAAAATATTCTACCTGTTTGCCACTGCCTGGTTTCTCCCCTCCTCCTCTTCTTGGCTTTTTGTTTAAGCGCTCTATTTGTGTTAATGCTATCACAGATTTGCAGGTACTGTGCTGCATTACCATTTTTGTTTTCTAATCGTGTATCCAAGTTATTTCCTGAATACAAAGATCAGACACCATAAAAACTATAAGCAAGTTTTTTCTTTGGGACTAGACGATTGGAATCACATGGGAGCAAGTCACTTTACATTACCTTAAAAAATAAATGTTTACTGTAGAAAGGAATGGGCAAGCTTTTTTTCAAAGGGTTAATATTTACCATAGTTATTGATAAGGCATTATATAAGAATTTCATTAAATTTGGACTCATTATGGACTTTGTTTCCTCCACTCCCAAACCCTTAACATTCAGCCAATTATGCCTGTTCTTTCCTTCAACCTAGCAGTTCTTTACTCCCCAGTGGCCTCATTTTCCCTTCCCTGGTCACCCAAAACTATACTAAAAGATATCGATGTATATTACTGAGGGCCTCTGTTGCATTTAGGATTGTTCTTATTTCTACAATGTTTATGTAACTGCAATTCCTTGAAGAAATGAGTTCCAAATGTATAGAACCTTTACACATATGCATTCTGAATAGTTTGAGAGCATTCACTGATCAGGACAGCTGTGGATTAGGAATTTGTCAATATTCCATGAAATAAGGGAGACATCAGATTTTCCACTAAGAAATTCATGACTATACAACTGTGTTTCTTCAAAAAAATATGAAAGCAAATGTAGCTGTTGCTCTTGTATCAAATGTAATTACACGTTCTCACCTGCTGCTTGACAGTCTTCATACCTTCTGGGCAATCTTCTTTCATCTCCTATAGAACACAATATTTTATTAATTCATAAACTAAAAATGCATTTGACAATGATGGTCTGCAACTCGTGTGAGAGAACAGCTAGCTAGCTAGTAAACTTTACTTACTGCAGAGTCCTCACCATCCTGACCACTCTCTACAGAGATGCCAAACCAGACAATGATTATATTGTACATATAGCTCTACAAACTTGCTTTCTTCTTAGGTTCTGGTAAACACCACCTAGTACAAAATAACCAAAGTTCCACAATTCTCTTTTGCATGAGTCCAAGTTCAAATATCTTACTTCCCTACCAAGAACTTGGTGCATGATAAGTTTTGGACTACTTTTACCATGTCTAGATACAGTGGTCATTCAGCACTTGCACGAACAATACTGAAGCTCTATGGGATGACATGGGATACATCTTAGTAGTATTCTCATTTTCTCGTTCTGGACTGAAAAAGTTTTTGCTATGCTTTTGGACTCTGCAGTTCAAACACATTTTTGTCTGTCAGCTAATAAGGCAAGAAATATATCTGGCCAGGACTTTTCTGTCAGATTAATTTCCTGATAGAAATGCCCTTTTCACAACATTCAATTTTTTCCACAAAAAACCTGATAGCTCTTCTGGCTGCCTGCCTGGAATGCTCGTCAATTTCATTTTCAGCCTCCAGGGAGAAAGTTAAATTAACAAGAGTCTTCCAAGTGAATTGCCGGCAAGCAGAAAATTTTTGTTGTTGTTTCAAAATGTAATTTTTCATCACTTCCCACTTTTTTTTTTTAAAGCAATTTTAACTTTTCATCCTGATTCAGGCTGGAAAAAAAACTCAAAATTGTGAAGTTTTTCACAGGAAGGGAAGGGCTTTCCATTTTCCAGTCAACTCCAGTTAGAACTCCACCCTTAAACAACTGACTCTCTCTTTCGTGACTCAGAGATGATCTGAGAGGATATTCCCTTAAATATGTATTTATAAGTTAAAACCCCACAATATAATAAATATATATGATATTAATAGAATATACAGAATTTGCACCATTAAAATGTCCTAGTAGAATGTTCATACTATTCAATGAAGATCAACTTACTTAGACATATAAAAGACTTTAAAAAAAAACAAACCACACAAACAATTTGTTTTCTGTCAGAGGGTGAAGAGTTTGATTATGAAGTGTAAGGCTAAGTCTACATTATCACTTTTAGCAGTATAACTTACGTCACTCAGCCGTGTGAATAAATCCTCTGAACCCAAGCGACACTGGTCACACAGACATAAGTGCCGGTGTGGACAGTGCTATGTCTGCAGCAGAGCTTATCCTGCCAACAGAGTTATCACCACTTGTTGAGGGTGGATTAATTATGTCGACAGGAGAACTCTCTTCCATTGGCATAAATTGGCTACACTAGAGATCTTACAGTGGCACAGCTGCACCGGTATAGCTGCGCCACTCTAAACTCTCTAGTGCAGACATAGCCTGGGACTGAGAGAGGAAGATGTCTGCATGATAAAACCTAAGCTTATTTTCTCACACTCATTTTCCTTTTCTCAGATAAAACTTGTGTGAATCTTTCACCAGCCAGCTTCACGTATATTAAACGAATTCTTTTAGCTTATGCAAGATTCTTTAATGCTCAGTAGATGACTTCAAGATATGCAAGGGAAATTTGCATGCTAGACATCTCTGAACTAATACCTGGAACAACAGTAGCAAAACCTTACAAACTACTATGCTTTTCCTTGTATAAAACCCAACACTAAGCAACGTATTTTTTATGATTAAGAAAAAACAGGTATTAAAATAATTTAAAGGCTGTCTGGCAGGCTAGTGAAACAACACACTAGAGTTGGGACTAGCATCTTCCTTCACTCCTTAGTTGGAAGAGTCTGAGGGCATTCTAGAGAAGTATGCACAGCTGTTGAAATATCACTTTGAGCAACCCCAATGTCTCACTCTTGTAAGTTAATGACTGGCTCCAGAGACAGCTGTTTACAACTCTCCTTAGAGCTGAGAGGTAGGAAGGTCATGTTCTAAAAGATTTGGGAGCTAAGTTAGGGGAAAAATAAGAGGAGGGGATTCCCAGGAAAAGAATAATCTAGCATCCTACCATAAGCAGCAGCCCAAGCAACAGGAACAAAAGTTTTATTCACACCAGAGTCTTCAAGTTGTGTGTCGGGAAGTGATGTTGCTTCCTCTTCACCTACAATGACTTCCATATAAACTTCATCTGCTATTTCAGCACAACCTACATTTAAGGAGGAGAAGTTGTGATTCTTGAATTAATGTTATTATATGTTCAGCCTAAATTTTCCTTTGCTTATTTTCATATGATTATTTTGATTAGTAGTGATACCCACTGAACAATTCTCTTCCCTCCCCAAAATACTTGTACAGGATTATATTGCTTTATCCATACACATTGCTAGACCTAAGATAGGAAAAATAACTAACAACCAAAAGGACTTTGTAAGTGTGTAACTGTTGATGGTTCTTTGCCACTTTGCCAGAATAAGTACTGCTTTACATAATAAAATTTAAAAAATGATCTAAAATGGTCTTGACACTTTCAATAATAAAGCTGTTTAAATGAGGTAAACAAGATTTTAGCAAGGTAGTTTGTTAGGTAAACTGAAAAATTAGCAAGTTGCAAAAACCAATTACTTATTCATTGACTCAGTCAATGATCATATTACATTCAATACACATAATCAACTGCTTGTATAAGATAAGCACAATATGTATTTTATAATAACTATAGGGTAGGCAAGATATGATTTCTATTACTTGAAATCTGAGAACAATCATTCACAAACATGAAAAAATTCCTTTTAGAAAGTGACCAATATTAGGCACATAGTTTTCATTTCTGGTACTATTTTTTAAAATGTACTTTTTTAAAAAAAGAATTCTTACTAATATCTTCATCTTCCTGAGAGGAGTCCTTAACAGCCATGTAAACCATCTTCTCTCGCTGCATTCTGCCTACACCTCCCTGTTCAATTACTCCAGCTACAGAATGTCCATTGTGAAAGTCACTCTCTGTGACAATTTCCGTTCCTCCTTGAAAAAGAAAAACACAGTCAATGTAAACAAGATAATCTGGAATATCACCTCATGAGAATTAAAGTAGAAAAATGTTTTATATCAGTATTTTTTCCTGTTCTAGACAGACATTTAGTAAAACTCTGATTAAATGCTTTGAAATAAATATTTTCTTGCCATTATAAATTACAAATTTGTTATTCATTAGTGACGCAATAGACAAAACCCTCTTTTCTCACCAGTATCCTGACAAAAATCAATGCTGAACAGTTGGATAATAGTATTCGGGTAATATCATAAACCGTGTCAGTTTTTGCATGCTAACAGTGTGTTAAATATGAACAGAAATGTTATGTGTCACCCCAAAGCTTCTATTTTAAGCGTGTTTTGAATATTGTACTGGCAAAAAAAAACAGACTTGAGATTCTTCCTTGAGAAAGGAATAGTTAAACTGGGTTGACATACCCAACAGACCACTACAAAAACGTTATTTCACATATCGCAAAACAGTGGATTTTATCAAAGAACACAAAACTAACAAACATTTTAAAACTACTGAATCAATAAACAGAATGTAAGAACTTGCCTATTTCCACGTCATCCTCAGCTTCAGCTTTAAATATATACACTTTTATAACTTCTGAACCAAATCCATCATCTTTAGAAACATCATCGTGTGAAACCTCAGTGCTGATTTTTAAAGGTGTGCTTCCAATATGGTCTAATTTTTCTCCAACATCATCCACTGTAAAAAATAAATAAATAAAAAGGAAAGTGAGATTCACACACAAATTTTGTTAGGACTCAAGAAGTGATCTCTAGAAAGTTTCCCTCACATATTCAATATGTAAGATCCAATGGAACTACTATTATAAAAGCAGTTATATAATTGGTTCCTTTTCCTTTTATATCTCAGTCTATTTTAGTAAAGTCCAGTATTCAATTTCATTATCAAAACTTAATAAACGAAGGACAAACATGGTTGTAAAATGAATCATACAGGAAACAGACTCATTAAGTAATTACAAAGTATCTGACATTTATTCTATTGTAAACTATTAAATCTAGAAGGTATAGATTGATCAAAAAGTAAAAACATAAGACATATTTAATATAATTTAAAAAACCCAGAACCTGATATTTAATTATTCTGAGATTTTCAAAATGCTCTACTGTCCAAAATATCTATTACTAATAACTAACAGTTGTTATTCTTATCAAATGTGTTTTAGTTTGGCTGTGATTTTTTGGGGTCAGTTATTACCTGGGGAAGCATATTTGTGAGATTTTGTCTCCTGCTAGTTAAAATTTGAGATAGTAATATTTGGATTTATGTCCAACTACTTGAAGTTGAGCTACCTGCCATCCTTCATGTCTATAACTAAAGGATTAAGTCACCTACTACTCAATCTACTTACTCAAAATGTACTTTTATCAATACGATCAAATCATTACATTGAAATTACTATTAAGTGGAAGAGCAGAGTTTTGATAAAGTAAATGTTCACATATACAGGGCTGATTTCATAGCGAAGAACACTAAAAAAGCCTGATCAGAAAGGAACACAACAGAAAGCATTTTTATTACTCATGTATTGACAGAACCACTACCTACTTCCTGAGCCCAGGGCAGCATAGGGTTAATGCAACACTGAATACCCACTGAAGCCCTCAAATGAGGAATGAATTCCACACTTTGAAATAAGCTGTAACCCATACTGGATCATTTTCCAGGTTAAAAAATATGTGTATTATATTAGACATACAAAAACCATGAGAATTTTTTTTAAAGAGATATGACAGTGGGTTATTTCTTTATGACTTGGCATAATCTACTCTGAAAGTCATTTTAATGATACCTACTCAACTGCAGCAGGTTTTTTTGGTGTCACTGATGAAACTTGTGAATCTCAGAAGTCTTTGAATGAGTCAGAAAATACTGGAGCTACTGAAAACAGAACTAAATAGACATAAAGCAACTAATTGATTAACATTAAAAATCAACAAATACCAAAGTAAAAGTATTGCAAAATTAAATGTCTGTAATTTAATATAGATTAAAAAAGAAAATGTGAAATAATAGGAGGCTACATAATCTTTTGCATATTTCAAGCTTTTTTAAAAAAAATATTGGGTTGTAAATGGTAAGGGAGTTTGCGAAAGACACAATTGCTTTCAGTGATCTAAGTTTAAGTTTCTCTTGTTCTGGATGAGCTTAAACCTTTCAGAATCTTTTTCCTTTAATTTAAAGAATTTATGGCTGATCTTGCTTTATTGAAATCAGTGGGAGCAGGATCAAGCCCTTATTTGTTAAACATGTCCTGAATAAATGTACTGTATAACATTTACCGCCTTCAACCTAAGATGACTGCATGATGTCCAACATAACAAGAAAATGAATACCAAGAACAGCAAAACTAGAAAGTAATCTACAAATACCTTTGATTAATAAGTTTATCTGTATCAGGCTGCTGATACACAATTTTATATGAAGCAGCTATAGCATGTACTATTAGAGCATGCTCATGTTATCAGAATGGTTTCCAGAGATAAGACTAAATCCAACTATCCATATGCCTTCTAAAGGAAAGGAAGGAAGGTAGGTAGAGCTCAGACATCCAATGTTTTGTCTATTAAAGGGAGCTACCAACTTAAATATTTTGCATCTGACTATTTTATAATATCTTGGAACGGACTAATTTTCTGATAAAGCATCTTTAATGACCTGGTTCTTTTCCATAAAAAAATCCTTTAAAAATTATAGGATTTTCTGTTCCATTTTTGATGTTTTTCCAATTAAGTCTTCAATATTGCAAATATTTCTGCATATGATTTGTTCTACCAAAGTGAGTAGTTCCATTTGTAAATCTTTGCTGTACTGGAAACTGACTATACAGGAGAAGAATGAAACTGACTATACGAAGTGCTGTTAGATGTACAAAATAAAACAAAAGTATAGAAAAATTTACACTAAGGGGTTACTTGTAAGTATAATAGGTATAAAACTTTGAGGTAAATGTGATTTCAAGATGATGACTTTAAAAAACAGAAAACTGGATGATGCTTAATTTACAGATTTTACACAAAATTAATTTAAATATGCCAAATAAATATGTTAACACTTTAAAGACTGTTCAAAAGTGGAGGCCTCCTCCTATCAGGAACAGTGGAATAATCAATTACATGAATTTTCTTTAAAAAGTTTCAAAATATTCAAGGCACAGAGTGATGAAAATGACCAAATGTTCCAGTGTGTCTGCTGATATAATTCTATGAATATAATATTTTAGAGGTTGATTGCTTTCTTGCTTTATCAGAGCACCAATGCCAATGAAACAGAGACCCTGTTAAAAAAAATACTTCATTGTAAAATACTTTAAAATAAATAAATAAATAAATATTTTCAGTGAGGGATAAAGTGAAACATTCATATAGTGTATATTGATGTTTATTGTATCTTATCTCTTAATACAACTTACTTTTAACTACATCTGTTAAAAATTCTAAATCCCTGTTCTAGCAGGCAACATTATTGCAATAACTAAAACATTAAAAGTATTTCTAAACCAACAAACATCCTCAGCCTGATTCTGAGGGGCTAAGCACATACAACTGAAACTGAAATCAACAAGTTTGTCCTAAACCATATATACCTAGACTCTAGGAAAATCAAGCTGCTCCTCTTTTCATAAGTGGAGTGAAATATACTCAAAATGCTTAAACTGAATGTAACAAAATTTGGAGTCAACTCCTGAAATAAATCTGCAACATAATAGATAAATTTAGGAAAACTGGATGGTTTGAAGGAATGGTAATGGAATATAGTTGTTTTCACTTCTAGAATGATGAAACATATCTTGCTCAACCTCAGTAGCAATTAAAAAGTTAACTATAAGTTCTACCACCTACTTTGCTAGTTTACATGAAATAAGTCCACTTTCCAGAGACAGTCATATTAGGAAAAAAAACCCAATATGGTTAGCAGTAATTAATTTTTGTCCGTAGTCTTAGCAGAGACTGAGAACTGAACTAACTTCTAATTCCCTGAAATTTCCTCTTTGATGATAGGCAGTATCTAGATGCCTGCTTGACCACCACCCATACACAATACATGGACTTCTTAAGAGGACGCCAGTTACATAGGCTGTTAATCCAGTGCCTTTAGGAATACTAAATTCACATTTTTAAAAGTATTTGTTTAAAGTCAGGAATAAAAGTGTCTACATCACACAGTAAGTCAGTAAAAAATGATGAACAGAACACAAGTCTCCTGGCTCTGAGTTCTCCACTATAAACATTAGTTAATGCTGCTTCCCCATTTAATAAAAACCAGATTGCTTTAGAAACATATGCTGAATCCTCCTAAATAAGCACAATAAGAGGAGCATTCAGCACACTTATAACTTAAATCTTACCTTTTTTAGTTGTTTTCAGGTGTGTGATGTCCAGATTCACTGTGGATTGCCAGCTCCCAATTCCTGTGATATCTCAGCATGCACTATGCTGGTGATATCACACCCACCAAAGAAGTCCATAGGGATGAAATTAGGGCAATATAAGTCCCATGGTTTTACAATTTTGCAAAGTTTTCTAAATTTTAATGTTACTTTATATACCATATGGTACAGTATAGGAAATATATTTTAGCAAACTATGCAACACTGTATTGTAATATACTAAAAAGGAGGTGGTGGTGGAACATTACCTTACCCCTAAAGGCCAGCTCCAGTGTTGTTCTTTGGTGGGTATGAGGTCCCCCACATAGTGCATACAGGGCCAACACATAGACCAGAAGCTGGCAATCCCCTGTGGGTCTGAATATCGCAAACCTGAAAAACAAACAAAAAAGTATGTTTTAAATTACAAGTGTGCCAGTTGTCCCATTTATCCTGGTTATCTGGTGTATACAGATTAAAAACTCATTTCTTTGGTTTAAGTAATCTAAAAGAAAGTTATATTTAAAACAAACTTTCTAGTTCAACTTCTAAAATTTCCTTTTTTTTTTTGGTGTGTTGGTGACATTAACGTGTCCTATTGGGCCATTTTAAGTCTCCAGAAACTGTGGTTTGACATATACAATATGCCATGGCTTGATTTGTAAGTATATTAAGAATTGAGTTTTCAACCTTATGATTTTTTACCTGATATGCTCATAAGGCTTCCTTTAATGTAAGAAGTTATATTCATCTGCACAAAATAAAACAGATCAATGGTGACAAACTTCTAGTGAAAACTTTGACTATTACAAAGTTTTCTGTGCATATCAACTTCTGAGCAAAAAGATCAGACTATACTTATTAGTTTCCAGGTAACATTTACCATTAAAATAAAGATTTTTCCCTTATAAATTTGTAGCATAGCCAGAGGAGATAAAAACTTAAAATGGTGTAAACTACATTTAAGTAGTATTAACACTGTAACACAAAGCGACAAGATAAGGTAATTTTGAACTAAAGCTCCAAGCTTTAACTCAGCTTTTTGTCCCAGAATATTGTACTACTGTAGGGGTTCCCAAACTGTGTTCCACAGAGCACTTGGTGGTGATCCATGAAGAGCTAGCAGGTCATATAATATAAGAGCTCTTTGTTTCAAGATGTTACGCTTCATTAAAAGATAGCTTTAAAAATATTATAAATACTTTTCTAAGATTATGGTTCCATATAAACAATTGCTGTTGTTGACAAAGACTGTTATGTGTTCATGAATCAGAAAAATGTCCATGAGATAATCTCTGTTCAGATGTGATCCACACTACAAAAAAGTTTTAAAACTCTGGTAATATATCATGGGGAATCATAGCATACAATTATACTCATTAATATATGTTGCATATTTAACTATACAGTAAAACATCTATACTAATCGGAGGTTTCAAACTCCTGGCTACCTAGACATATTTATCTGTCCCAGCATGACAGAGTCAGATTCTGCAGAATACAAGTTCTCTTTTTGTTTCCTTAGAGAAAATGAAGCATTATCTAGCTGTAAAGATTTACATATTATCTTCACAAGCATAACCAATTCAGCACCATCTTATAAAACCTGAAAAAAATAGCTCCATTGGACTGATTCTGCAAGGTGATGAGAACTCCAGTCCCAATTAAGCAAAACATTTAAGTATACGCTTAACTTTAAAATTAATTGTAAAGTTAGCATATACTTTGTTGCACCAGAACTGGAGTGTTCAGCGCATTACAGGATCAAGCCCCGTAAGTGGTGAGAACTGTCCTACTGGTTTAAATAAGATGATGACTTTAAAGCCTAATAATGACTCTTCAAAAAAAAACAGATTTCCTTATAAATCAGGTTGCAATTGTGTTTACTCAGACCACGATGTGCCTAAAACACAGTCACAACTACCATCAAGTTATAGTTATCTACCTTAGAAGGAATTCCAAAGATGACTTTACTTACAATTACAAGGATGCAGTTGGAAATATCGCAGTTACAGAACACAACTCATCATAAGTACTCTGTTAGAAAGGAGGAATTCTTTCAGTGAAAACAACTGAGCATTATAATGGTGTTCCTTTACTCATAACACATATACAGGAATACCACTGCTGTAGAAAGTTTGATTTGCTTTCATAATGGTTTCTTTGTGTTCTTGTTCAAAAACCCTCACTAGTTTAAGTGACATATTTGAAGTGCCCTTGCATGCAGCACATGACATTAGATTAAGGGCAGACTGATGTAAACTGTAGCTCAGTCTCTCCCACAACTTTGAAAAAAAATCTAAACATGTAATACTGCTAAAAAATTTTTGGAAAACAGCATCAAAGACATGTTTCAAAATGTAGACTTGATAAGACATATTTGAATACAGTGATTTGTATTTATCCTGAATATTTTAAATAAAGCAGTTTACTGAAAATAGATCTCTGAAGTTTTGACACACTTGGCATTCCCATCATTTATTGAGATGGGTTGCTACCAGCTATATAAAAATAGTTATTGGACAATAAAAATCTATTCTGGCCTAGTCAAATTTCACTAGCTGTAATTCAGAAAAGATGCAAGTTTTCACTGACAAATATTGTGTATACTAATTAACCTACATGGAAGTCCTGTGGGTGAGAGTGAAAACTGGTACTAGACATCCAATTGTCAATATCATTTAATTGTAGAAAAAAAGGATTATTTGCCTAGTTTGCAGTTTTCCCACTGTGGCTCTCACTCAGCCAGCTGTACCCTAATTGCAGATAGCTAATAATCCATGTGCACTTCCCAGAGTGCAATACAGGGCAAGAAGCCAGTTTTCATTTTCAGCCTCAGATCAGAGATGTCAGTCAATAAATGCACATTTTTTTTTTTTAAGTTTAGTTCAGACCATACAACAAACTGGCTACTATCTTTTTGTTTTGTCAGGCAAGCGTATAGCCTTTAACGTTTTTATGTTAACCAATATGGTCAGGACACAACTCCATACTCTGGGTGTCCCATAACCTCTGACTACCAGAAGATGGGACTGGGTGACCGGGGAATTACCCCATTCTGTTCATTCCTCTGACACTGGACGCTATCAGAAGACAGGATACTGGTCTAGATGGGCCATTGGTCTGATCCAGAATGGCCATTCTTATATTATGTTCTTTTTTCTAGTTTAATCATAGAGAGATACCTATTTCATAGAACTGGAGGGGACCCTGAAAGGTCATTGAGTCCAGCCCCCTGCCTTCACTAGAAGGACCAAGTATTGATTTTGCCCCAGATCCCTAAGTGGCCCCCTCAAGGATTGAACTCACAACCATGGGTTTAGCAAGCCAATGCTCAAACCACTGAGCTATCCCTCCTCCTTCATGCTATTGATGAAACTCAAAAAATACTATTTCCGCACATATTTCCATAATTGGATTATTTTTTTTAAATTTACCGTATCACTGCAAGATTAAATTGTATATGTAGTATATTAAAAAGATTTTTTTTTCTTTTCAAAAAATACCCATTGTTCAGAAATTACACACACACATGAAAAATCTAACTCTTGGCACCAAGTAATTAATGTGGCAAGAGACTGTTCTTTCAGAGAGTTCAGGTGCACAGGTTAGCAAGATTTCAGTTTTGATAACTTCTCCCTACTGGACCACTTCTAGTTGAAATTATTTCCTATTTATATCTACCTTTATTTCACTTACAAGATATCATTAAGTAGTCTTCAGAAGTGCTCTTGCCGTCATCATCATCTTCAGTTTTTATTGTAACCGTAGAACCAGGAACAGTACTGGCTGCTTGAATCACAGTTTCTGAATCTGAATTAGTTACAAGAACTTCTTCTGAAACCATTGTGGGTGAGTCAGCTCCTGACACAGAGTCTTGCACTACATGTTCCAAATGTCCATCAGGACCCGTAACAAGGTCAGCCACAAAAACCTGATCAGGAACTCTAACAGTTTCCGTTATTAGATCAGAAGTCAAAACATGATCATTGGTATCTAAAGCTTCTTCAATAGCAACATCAGCTTCCAACACAGATTCAGGAACAATTACACCTTCTGTTACAACATCAGTTTCAGTGATGATATCTGGTCCTTGGACAACTTCAGCAGCTAAGCCATGATCAAGAGTTATCCCATCATCCGTGACAACATCAGAAACTAATACAGCTTCAGGGACTGATACAACAATATGGTCGCCATCAATATGAGCAGTGCCAGCCATTCCAGCCACTGTGAAACAATTGTGAATGAGAGAAAATGTTAACATTCACACTACTGTATCATATGTACTGTATCTAAGGAATATAACTACGGTACAAGTTATGCATAGAAGAGTGCTCCCTTGCCTCCTAATAAATTTCATGACATTTTACATACCTCCAGATAAGAATGAACACCATCTTGTAATAGTCTACGATTTTAAAATTAAACAAAACAAAAGCACAAAAATACCCAAATCTTTCTTTAAAAAGAACATTAGGTCAAATCTGCCCCCCAATTTAGGTTTAATAAAGCTGAGATTTAAAAGCCAAAAGGTCAGTAGCTGATTCCATTATATGTATTCTAAAAAAGCTAAAAACATTTTTCTATTGTGCTAGTAACTTCAACGCTGCATTATTTTGTGCAACAGAGCCCGAACAGCAAAACTGACTAAACAGCATGAAGCTGGACAGTTTTGCTGTGACACAAGATAACAGTTTCTTTAAACATATCAAAAACTGTAGAGTGCCAACTCTCAAAAAATATCACTTGTTTTACTTGCATATCAAATTATGCCAGAGGTTTCAATTATTCACTCTAGTAAATATTAATCATTTTCCTTTCTAGGAAACACAGCCGACAGGGATCTGGGCTGCAAGAGAAGCCATGTTAGAAATATCCAATTATTTAAAGCCTAAATAAATAAAAAAAATTTGAATCGTTATGGATAAAATATTCAAGAACATAAGCCCTTTTAAAATGAAGGTGGTAAATAATATTTTCCGTGTTTATTTTAATTAATTTGGCACAGTCAAAGGACTTATGCCATTAATACTAGCTCTGCAGAATGGTCCTCCCCATACAAATAATAATAATAATAATAATAATAATAATAATAATAAAACCCTCTATTGATAGATGGCAGAGTTAGGGTCCTGCAGGTCCAGGAAAGAGTCAAGACTGCCTACTGTATCATTCCTCTCAAATACTGGAGGCTCGTGCAGTCACTATTATCTTACTTTTGCCCAGCCTACATGAGAAAACAGTAGCAAATTAACTAAATTAGTTTAGAAACTGCTTTAGTTAAAATCAATGCAACATCTTGGATGCACATTCATTTCAATTTAGGAGCTTCTAAACATAAATTACACAGGCATGCATGCAGGGGGAATTCAGGAGAGCAGACAGCGGGGAGGCCATAAGAACATGGATCTAAAGCAGGGGTGGGCAAATTATGGCCCAGGGGCTGCATTCAGCCCTCCAGACATTTTAATCCGGCCCTCGAGCTCCCGCCGGCTTGTCCCATTCTAGCACTTCAGCTGGGGAGCGGGGTTGGGGCTAGCCCCACTCCGCGTGGCTCTCCGAAACAGCAGCATGTCCCCCCAAAGGCTCCTACACACAAGGGCAGCCACGGGTCTCCATACGCTGCCCCTGCCTCAAGCGTTGCGTTCGCAGCTCCCATTAGCTGGGGTCTGGAGTCAATGGGAGCTGCAGGGGCGGCACCTGCGGACAGGACAGCGTGCGGAATCGCCTGGCCGTGCCTCTGTATAGGAGCTGGAGGAGGGACACGTTGCTGCTTCTGGGACCTGCTTGAGGTAAGTGCCGCCTGGAGCCTGCGCCCCTGACCCCCTCCCATGCCCCAACCTCCTTCCCCAGCCCTGATCCCCCTCCCACCTTCCGAACCACTCCATCCCAGGCCAGAGCAACCTCCTGCACCCTCAACCTCTCAGCCCCAACCCAGAGCCTGCACCCACAGCTGGAGCCCTCCTGTCTCCCCCCTGCACCTCAACCCCCAATTTTGTGAGCTTGCCATACAATTTCCATACACAGACGTGGCACTCAGGCCAAAGAGTTTGCCCACCCTTGATCTAAAGGGACTCAAGCTATTATGCTACAGGAGGGCCTAAGATGTAATGTGGAAGCCCAAGATCTGAGAGATTTTCTTACAGATAGCTGGCCATTAATGGAGCACAGAGGCTTTATCTGTTCCACAAGAGGGAGAAAGGCTAAATCCAGGCTAAATCTTGTCCCTCTACCATCCCAAAAGATCAGAAGGAAACAGCAATTTTTGAGCGTATACAAGAAAAAAACCTGTCACGTTGCCTTTTAAGATAAAGATCTTGTTGAACCACCCTCTGTTTAAGGATCTCATACTGTAAGCTACTGAAAGCCCTGATTACTCAATGAGGATTGGAGGTACTCAGAGCTACAGAGGCGGCATTCAGAACTTTTCACGAACTGCCCCTTAGTCAACTCACTGAAGTTCTACTTCATCCAGAATTAACGCTGCCATTTTAAAAATTTATACGGACTTTTTCCAACATCAGCAACTAAAGTGTACACTGATAAAAGTGGGAATTCAAATATGTATAGCTTGTTTCCTGAAGGACTGCCTCTGTATGGCACTGTGAAGACAAAATTAAATACATACTAAATATTATTATAAACTGTTAATTAAGCTTACATTTGAGCATGAGCTACACTCAATGATGTAGAAAATATGTTTTATTTAAAATATCTCTCCCATTTTATGCATTAGTGTTTAAAAATAAAATGTTTTACCAAAATCTTGCATAATCATAGTGTGAGGCATTTTGGACTCTTGTGTCTGCAATCCAAGACTTCCACCACCTGGATCCATAGTCAGTTAAGCTCTTTCACAAACAGCTGTAAAAACAAAATTGTAACTTATATTAAATGCATATTATATTAATGTTGGTTTAGCTCTACTGGACTAAAGTCCGATTCACTCTGTATAAGTCCATGCGTGCAGATATGGAAATGTGTCCCTGAAAAGCTGAAGGAAAAAAAAAAAAAAACAACAGATGCTACCTTACACAGTTCACTTTGTCATGTTGTTTTATGATCCTGTATTAGATCTCAATCCTGCAAACGCATCCATGAGTAGCCGGATAAAGTCGAAAAGGACAAAATGAGCAAAATTAAGCAAATGCACGTACCTGCTGGACTGGATCTTAGTTACAAAAAACAAACAAGTAAAAACTACGTGACAAACTGTTCAGGTTACAACTTCTAAGGATTTACCTAGAATGTGCTACTGGACATCCTTAACACTCAGAACTCCAGACAGATACATAGCTTTACCTCAAGGGGTACTAACTGAGCCCAAACTTTTTGTATCTCTGTTCGGTGTAGAATATAAAAATATGCTCTGAAATTCTCTCCATAGCATGACTAATGACACTTCATTAAAATATCAAAAGCACTACTGACAATAGCAACAAATTATGTCTCAAGTATTAGTTAGCAACTGAAGACAGTTACCTAGATCCTATAAGGCACACAAAAATCTGTTATGAAGCAGTTCGAGTTGCTACAAATAGAACTTACGTACCCACAAAAAAATAAGGAAATTAAAGGTAAGCCACCTAACAAGCACACACATTCAACCCATAAGCACACACTTTAACATTACAACTGCAATACTACTGATCATGCACCAAAACCTTAACTCTGCCCCATTTTCATCCTTCTGTGTATACTTTTTACCTGATTATTTCCTCCCTTCCCCAACACTAGTACATGTAGACGGCTGGTGTAGCAAAAGGTAGTGATGAGACAGGGTAGTCTGCGAAAGGGTTGTGGCTGTAAAGGTAGTTAAAGGGGAGGATGGAAGTTCACATCCCAGGTGGATGCCTCGTTTAAGTTATCAGGGCATGGTCTGTGGCATATTGTAGTTGTAGTAATAGTAAGGTGGACCAAAGGTGTGTACTGTAGGAGATTTTGTATGTCTTTGCTTTTGAGAGTTTACCAGGTAGGTTGTGTGCATGTCACAAAATTTTTTATATACAGACGCTCCCCGGGTTACGTAAATCTGACTTACGGAAAAAGTTCCGTAAATTCTGTAAGCTTTTTTTTGGGGGCGCGTAATTGTTGGAAATATGTTCCCAACTTACACAAAATTAAACTTATGCAAGGCATTCTGGAAAGAAACGCTTGCGTAAGTCAGAGAGCATCTGTATAACTTTCTTAGGGATTTTTTAAAATAAAAATCTGTCAGTAGCTGCACATTAATCCTTTTCTTGTAGAATAAAATCTGCCAAAAGTGTAGCTCCTATGGGTTTGTTTTCATTGCTTTGTTAGCTGGAGGTATAACTCAAGTTTTGCCCCTAACTGGACGTCTGCCCACAAAGAAAATTTCTAGCTGGAGTTAAGTGGTGCTTTAAGATGTAAACTAGCGCATCCATCAGAGATGTGGGCGGGAGTTGGAGAAGGGCTGGATGAGGGGTTGAAGTTCAAATAGTGATGAAGTTGGAGCTAGTAATGCTGTGGAAATGAAGTTATAACAGCTCAATGGCTAATCCAACTACTGTGCTAATTCAATCATTCTGTGCTGCTAATCAAATCACTCTGCATAGTGTTGTTTTGCAGTGTGGTCACTCTCACTCCAGCTTGCTAGCTCCAATGGAGTAACTCTAGTGTACCAACTAGAGCTAACTATTTAGCTGTTGCAGGGAAGACAGTAAGTTATAACATGAATAGTAGCTGAACAGGCATTTTTATTTGAATTGCAATAGTGTCTAGCCCTAGTTGTGAACTAGGATCCCATTGTGCCAGGAGCCATACAAAACAGAACAAAGAGACAGACTGAAAGTTCATAGGGGCAGGGAATAAGGGTATTGGCTACACTTGCAGATGTAGAGTGCTTTGAGTTCAACCAGCCTTCGGAGAGCGAACTAGGGAAAGCACTGCAGTCTGTCCACACTGAGAGCTGAAAGTGCACTGGCATGCCCACATTTGCAGCTGCACTGGGAGAGGTGCACTATAGGTAGCTATCCCAGCATTCAAGTGGCTGCAACGTGCTTTTCAAATGGGGGTGGGGTGGGTGTGACAGGGTGTGCGTTGTGGGGGGAGAGAAAGCGGGGTTTTGGGGAGCTGAGAGTGTGTCAGCATGCTGTCTTGTAAGTTCAGATCCCACTCCCTCCCCCGCCTCTCTCTCATGCACTCAAAGCAAACAGTAGCTGTTTGGTTTTTTTTCCTCGGACCAGATAAGCAGCCAGCATGCTGAAAGGGCACTTCTGCATTCCTCCTGAGTTCACAACAAAGACAAGAGAGGCCACTTCAGTTAAGGGGATTATGGGACGTTTCCAGAGGTCAACCAAAGCATTAAGTAATTTCTCATTTACACTGGAGCTGCAGCATCTCACCCAATACGCATCAGATGTGCATCAGACGTTATCCCTCTCAGGGAGGTGGAGTACCAGAAGTGCTCTAGCCAGGGAGTCAGAGCTCTCTACATGCCTTGCCAGTGTGGACAGGGAGTGAGCTAGTGCACTCTAGGCAGCTTTACTGCGGTATAACGTGCAAGTCTAGCCAAGGCCTTAGTATAAGACAAGGGACAACAGATGGATACAAGCAGATGGGGGAGCACAAGGCAACAACAACACAATATAGGTCAGCGTGGGGGGGTCAGAGTTCCCTCAAGCTCCTGCTTCAGTTCCTTGTACTGTTTCTTCTCCTGCCGCGTCCCCCCTAATCCTGGCAGACACCCAAGGGAGTCTTGGAGCAAACAAGCAAGCAAGCAAGCAAGCAAGCAAACAAGAAAAGTCCTCTCCCTTCTTTCCTCCCTTATAGGGGAAGGGAGCCTGTGGCAAATTTAAAAAAAAGCAAGGGTGATCTGGAACTCAGGCAGTCTTCCTGGGTCAGACCTTTTATAGTAGATGTAGTCTCTGCTGGTCACATTTCTGTCAAAGATGACAGTGGACTATCTTGCAGGATTCTCAGTCACGTTTGGCAGACTCAAGCATGATGCAGCACTGGCTATGCCACTAGTTGCCTCTTTATTAATGAGGTTTAGCCTACACAGCGTCCACCTCCAGCCCCTCCTCTAGGGCCTGCTGCTTGGAGGCTGGTTCATGCAGCTTTGGGAGCAGCGAGCCTTGTTGCTGTCTCCTCAGCAGGCCTGTCTGGACAGTTGGGGTGGGGAGGGGGAGAGGGAGACTTCCTGTGGAAGGTTTTCCCTTTTAAGCTCCCACTCCGAGATAGAACAAGCTTTGCAGCTGTGCTTCACTGCCACTGAACAGGCCCAGAGGAGCTCCTTAGTCCCCTCTCTGTCAGTGTGCGGGTGTGCCCTTTCATAGTCAGCATGACAGGCAATGGTCTCAGCACACCAACAGCCAACCTATTATGAAGTTTTTAGTAGGCTTCATGTCAAAAGGAGTTTTAAGGAGAATTATAAAGGAGAAAAATCACTTAGTTTTGCAGATGTTTATAGAGTGCTTCTCCCAACCGTGAGGAGCAGCACTGGAGAAAGCACAAAGATGTCTGAAAATTAAACAAGTTAGATATGGAGGCTGACATCATGGGCTTGTCAGAGGTGGAAGTCAACATTTTGATACTGAATGAAAGATAAGTAGGGTGAGGATAGGTCATAAAAGACCATGAAAACGAAGACAAGTTTGATACAAAAAAGAGGGAACAAGTGAAGTGATGCAAAGAGAGGGTGACATGGTCAAAGTGACAGACTAGAAAAATGATCTTTAAAACAACATTCTGAACGGATATCAGTGGGGCAAGACTACATATGCCAAGGTCAGAGAAGATGATGTCACAATAATTGAAAGAGGAGATGAGGAGAATCTGGACAAAAATTTTAGCTGTGGATAAACAGGAAAAACTGTATCCTAAAGAAGTTATGCAGAAAGAATATGCAAACTTAGACACAGCCTGGAGGTGAGTACCTAAAGAGAGGTCCTAATTGAAAGTACTCTTGCCCATAACCTGGGGGTTGAGTGGTGGTGATTAAAGGGAGGATTAAGAGCTGTTTTAGCTGCTTAGAGCTTCTGCTGACAACTAGATGCATACAAAAAAAATTGGACAATGGTTAGGTCACTAGTCTGCTAATACCAATACCTATCATGATGACCAATTCTGTCTCATCATTTTCTTGTACTCTCCTGTCTGTCTGTTATAGTTAGATTACACACTACTGGCGAAAGGCCCATCTTTATGCATCACCTAGCACAATGGGATTCTGATCCATGACTACAGCTCCTAGGTGCTACAATAATATATCTAAGTAACAGACATCTTCTGTGACAGTGGCCCGGGGTTCAGATGCTTCAGAGGAAAGTGTAAGAACTCTTCTGTAGGCAGATCAGAGAATCTGCCTCCCACATTAGGTCTCCTGGTGATACAGCAGACCCATCAATTTTTTTGCAGGCTTTCTGCCTCCAATGTACTTAAAGAATCTCTTTGTTCTTACACCTTTAACTGTCTGTTCTTTGAAATCCACTTCAGCCATTCTACTTTCCCATCTACTGCCTGCTGTAGTTTATGTTCCTGTCTATTGGTTTCACTAGGGTCAGATTTCCAAATTTTGAAGGATTGTTTTTTGGCTCTAAAAGGCTCTCAAATTGTTTCATGTAGCTATATTGCAGGAGTGGCCAAACTTACTGACCCTCTAAGCTGCTACAATAATCTTCAGAAGCTTAAGAGCCAGGCCATGCCTGCAGCCTTGTGGGAACCGCCTGCTAGGACTCGGGGCTTCAGCCTCATGGGAGGCACCTGCTAGGGTTCAGGACTTTTGGATCTCAAAAAAATATTACCCAATCTTAAATTTGGACTTTATTTGGAAAACAAATTTAATTATTTAAGTTCAAAAAGATGATGGCTACTACAAGCCCCTGATGCCATTGATGCAACTCGGAGGTATTTCACTTATCCACTTTGTACAGTGGATTTTTAGTCAGGGCAGGACAAAAAGCAATAACCATAAGCTGCTTGTATTCACTTCCAAGGCCCTTCAGGATCAATCCCCACGCTCTCTCTCTCATTCACTATCAATACCCACTTCTAATCTACCCATGATGCCAGCCTCCATTTCCCTTTATTACATTTTCAACCAACCCCCTTGTGCTTTCTCCATTGCTTCCATCTACTTGAAAGATGTTCACCATTAGCATCCACAAAGCTACCTCATTATTCACCTGTAAGTCCCTTCTCAAATCTCCTTTGCTGTGAAATCTACAAAAAGCTTGAGAATGATTTTAGTGTGTTGAGACCACAGCCTATCAGTGCTGACTCCTCCTACTCTCAGTCTGTCTGTATTCATCCGTTATTTAGACTGTAAACTCCTTGGGGCAGGGATGGTCTTTTTGTTCTGTCTGTACAGCACCTAGCGCAACAAGGTCCTGATCCATAACTAGGGCTCCTAGATACTATAGTAATACAAATAATAAATAATTTGGCTAGCATCCATTTGGAACATATTGCAGAAACTGAGCAGATGTAGTCCAAGTTAGGAACATTTTACAGACTTCAAGACAGGTTAATCTGCGGGTATGAATATCTGAAATCTTATGACTGAAGTCTCTCTTACTTTTTGAGGACAGGATCTCTTTGCAAAAATCAGTGCTACGTTGTCATTCCTGAAATTTGTTCTTGGGCCAATGACAAGGAGGGAGCTCTCCTGATGATAAAAAATAACCACCCTGAATCAGGGTGGTAACTTTATCACCGGGAGCAAGTGCTGCCTATATTGGTGCTTTTCAGCACTAAAACTTTTGTCAATTAGGGGGGTGTTTTTTCACACCCCTGAAAGACTAAAGTTTTAGCACTGAAAGTGGCAGTCCAGACATAGCCTTGTTCTTTGTGAGTGTTGCCCTGCATATTCCCACATGTGGGACTGGCCCCTTCTGGTGTTCAGCTGCTAAATGTTTTGGAGAACAGTGCCTGTTGAGGCCACTCAGACCTTTTTCTCCCCTTCCCTTGCAGAGGACTTTAATAGTATAAAAGGGGAAGGGGCTCAAACCACCCTTCAGTTTTTCCCTAATTTCAGAATTCTCGACCGGAGACTCGAAAGAGGTTCAGAAGATGGGTGAGGAGTGTGAACATGTAGCAGCAACACACTTGAAGAACAGCTACTAGTAAGTAACTTATCTTTTTTTCTTCTAGTGGACCCAAGTACATTACTACTTGTGAGAGACTAGAACAGTACAACTGTTAGGAAAGTTGGCTGAGGAGTTCTAGATGAACAAGGACTGTAAAAACTACAAAAGCGAGGAGGAGTTCTAAATGGAAAGTTAAGAGAGACCTAGAAGGAAGTGCAATTTCACTCCCTAAAGGACAATTTTTTTTGCTTCAAGCAACAGCTTTACAAATTCCATGAAAGAGACAGGGATGCTACCTTTGGATTAGTTTTTGATAGTTCCAAATGACTGAAGACCAGATGAGTCATAACAAGCATGTAGGAGAGACTTGTGGAAACACAAACATAATAGAGGCCTGATAAAATGGAAAAAGAGATGACTTGAGATTGAAAGTGGGGAGTATGACACTGACCAAATCACATTTTCCACATGGGCTACCATTTATATAGAGAATTAGTTATTTGGCCTGTACCTCACTAAGATGTCTATGCCTAAGATGAATGCCCTATTAACAGATGATACTCTGCAAACAGCAGAACAGAGGTCCCAAGATTTTATGATGACAAGACTTGACCCCAAAGGAAAAGAGATACTTGCACCCGAGGAAAACCCCAGGGCAGCTAAACAAATATATTCACACTGTGAATATATTCACAGCACAACCAAGTGTATTGCTAAAAAAAAAAAAAAAAAAAAAAAAAAATCAGCTTCTTTGAATGCAGCCATCAAGCTATTGGTACATGGAGCAACCCATCCATAAACTAGGTTATTTTAAGGCAAATGAAGACTGCTGACAGAGCTTGTGAGGGTAGAAGCTGAAATCACAACTCATGCAGCCTGGTGAAATTCAAAATGCAGTTTTTAATGTTCAAGTTATAACAGATAGCAACATTAAAGAAATTTGTTAGTAAACTGGAAAGCAATGCTAGCATGAGACCAAAGTAGTTTGAAGACAAAATTGCAAAGACCTGGTTACAGCTATCTCAACATCTTGGCTCCATCCCAACTGCCCTGCGGAGAGAGATCTCTTGCACCAACAAAATAAGGGAACACACAGGAATTTCCCATTCTAGTTCAAGATAGGGCAGTCTGCCAATGACACTGGGTCCTGTTTTACTTCAGGATCACACTGGACATAAGGAGTGTTCTCTAACAAACAGTCCTAGTTGGGACTTTCTTCCTTGCTTAACATGCAAGGCCAGACTAAGACCTAACAAAGACATTTGTGCTATTGTACAAAACCTCAAATTTGGACACTTTCTCTGGCAGTTAAGTCTTTGGCCTTGATTAAAGTTTTTCAGGCTACACAAATGGCTCTCAACCCTAGAGTCCTGATGGGGAGATTTCATTTCCCACAGAATCCACAAACCTTGCAAAGTCTGGAAAACAAGGTGAACATTACAGTCCACATTTGGAAATATTACCGTAGATAGTAAGAAAATGAGATGGAAATTCTTAAAGGGCACTTGTTACTTTGCCATTCTGCATCTTGTATGAGTGGAGACATAAGTGGTGTAGGAAGTGTCAAGAAAAAGTAGTATCTTTGTAATTAGTCTTATGGAGGCCACAAACAGTGTGGATAGTTATCATCCAGTTATGCTACTAAGGAACTTGTACAAGGTTCTATTTTTTTTTATTTTTTATTTTACTTTAAAATGTATGAAACAGGTCTAGAATTTGTCCTATAAAAAGAGGTAATATAAAAAACAAACAATGTCGAATAGTTTGACAAGTGGCTTACTGTAAGTTAACAGTGCTGGATATTTGGCATCAAACTGTAACAGAAATGTAGGACTGGAAAGGACCTCGACAGGTCGTCTAGTCCAGTCCCCTGCACTCAAGCAGGACTAAGTGTTATGTAGACCATCCCTAACTGGTGTTTGTCTTACCTGTTCTTAAAAACCTCCAATAACGGCAATTCTACAACCTCCCTAGGTAATTTGTCCCAGCGCTTAACTACCATTACAGTTAGGAAGTTTTTCCTAATGTCCAACCTAAATCACCCTTGCTGCAATTTAAGCCCATTACTTCTTGCCCTGTCTTCAGTGTTCAAGGAGAACAATTTACCGTCTTCCTCTTTATAACAACCTTTTACATATTTGAAGACTATCATCATGCTCCCCCCCTTCAGTCTTCTCTTCTCCAGACTAAACAAACCCTGTTTTGCCAATCTTTTCCCATATATCATGTTTTCTAGACCTTTTATCATTTTTGTTGCTCTTTTCTGGACTTTCTCCAATTTGTCCATAGCTTTCCTAGTGTGTTGGCCTGAACTGGACACAGAATTCCAGATGAGGCCTTATCAGTGCTCAGTAGCATAATAGAATTATTTCTTGTGTTTTGTTTACAACACTTCTGCCAATATATCCCAGAATGATGTTTGCTTTATTTGCAACAGTATAACTTTGTTGACCCATATTTAGGTTTGTGAACCACTATAAACCCCAGATCTTTTTCTGCAGTACTCCTTCCCAGGCAGAACCCACACTAGGCATAAGCAGACCAAGCAATTACTTAGGGCCCTAAGCAGCTCAAGGGGGTCCCCTAATCGCTTTTTATTATGTGTTGTGTTTCGGGGTGAGGGAGGCGGGAATATTCCTGTTTAGGATGCCTAATGGGCTAGCACTACCTCTGTTTCTAGGCAGTCATTTCCCATTTTATATTTGTGCAATTGATTCTTCCTTCTTAAGTGTAGTACTTTGCCTGTCCTTATTGAATTTCATCATATTTATTTCAGAACATTTATCTAGTTTGTCAAGATCATTTTGAATTCTAATCCTGTCCTCCAAAACGCAACCCACTCCCAGCTTGGTATCATCTGAAAACTTTATAAGTGTACTCTCTATGGCATTATCCAAATTATTTATGAAGATATTAAACAGAATTGGATCCAGGACATATCCCTGAAGGACACTTGATACGTCCTTCCAGTTTGATTGTGAACCATAACTACTCTCTGAGTTTTCCAGAGCAGCTTTTCCAACCAGTTTTGCACCCACCTCACAGTAGTTTAATTTAGGCTATTTTTCTCTAGTTTGTTTATGAGAAGGTCATGTGAGAAGGTATCAAAAGCCTTACTAAATTTGAGTTACATCACAGCTTCCCCCCATTCACAAGGCTTGTTACCCTGCCAAAGAAGGACATTAAGTTAGTTTGACATTATTTGTTCTTGATAAATCCAAGCTGACTGACACTTATTACCTTATTATCTTCTATATGTTTACAAATTGATGGATTTACTTGCTCCATTATCTTTCCGGGTACCAAAGTTAAGCTGACTGGTCTATAATTCCCTGGGTTGTCCTTCTTCCTCTTTTTATAGGCAGATACTATATTTGCCCTTTTGCAGTCCTCTAGAATCTCCTTTATCCTCCATAAGTTCTCAAACAATCGCTAATGGCTCAGAGATCTCTTCATCCAGTTCCTTAAATATTCTAGGATGTATTTCATCGTGCCCTACGTTGACTTACACTGATCGGAGCATCTTATTGCCACTTGTGAACCACTGTAGAACCACTTATCCTTGATGAACCATCAATTTATTGGACCTTTGTGCTTCTTATTCTTTGCACTGAACCATTTCAAGTGAGTGGCTCAGAGTCAATTGTCCTGGATGCTCAGCACCAGACTTTGCTGATAAAGATTAAACCAGATTAATCACTTACATTGGTACTGGACTACTTCAAGCAAGTGGTTCACCAGTCAATGGTGTAGACACCTGGGTATTGGACTCAGATGACTCAGACTAATGGTATAATGGGCACTGAACCTCTTCATCAAGCAGTTCACTAGAGACCACAGTACCAGATCAAAGAAAATTGACTGTGATAGCTTGGGGACCGTAACGCAATTTAGAGTGGGCATTAAGCCACTTCTGATTCACTAGAGTTGACTGTGCTGGAACCTTGGCACCAAATCAGGTTGACTTGGAGGGATTCAGTGACTCAGTCCTGAGTCAACAATGCCAGGACCTCAGCACTAAATTGGGTTAACATGGAAGAATCCATGGACCTTGGTGTCAGATTAAGTAAACCCAAAAAGATTCAGGGGCAGCAGTGCTGTGTCTACTGTGGTAGACCCTTGTCACTGAGCTCAATAGGCCAGTTAAAACTGGGGAACTACATGCAACCCAAACTGGGCACTGAGTCATGTAGGCTAGCAGATCTCCAAAGTCAATTCTGGACTTAAAATTTCCCAGACTTATTTGACCAGATGTGAGGAGACTCCCTTTCAACTGGGTAAGACAGCTCTGCTGCTCAAAGCAGGTCCAGATACCTGTGCCAGATGGTACCATGTATTTTCTGTTCTTTTAACTACACAAATCCGTACTATCTGGCAAACTAACCAAACCAAAAATAGTATGAAAGGGCCAAAGAAAAAGAATCTGTCAAAAAGTCTAGAGGACACCATAATATTTTGATAGGCCTAAAATCAGTGCTTGAATTATTGGGAAATTTTAGGGGAACCTTAATGAAAGATGGGAACTATTTTTAGACGAAAGGCTCAAGTTCCTGTAGCAAAGGATAATAGCCCTTGAGAATTTCGTCCGATGCTATCCTGGATTTCTTGCTCATTAGAGTGGATGTCATCATTTTTATTTAAATTGTGGAACATAAAACATCTACAATCTCAGCAGAAGCTACCCCAAAAAAAAAAAAAAAAAAAAAAAAAAAAAAAAAAAAAAGCTATCCTCAAGTTACAATCTACCCATATTTTCCCAAAAGCAACAGTCAACTCCCCCAGGATTAAAGGCTTTCCCCAAAATATATTTAGAAAAGGGGTGGGTTTCTCCTTAAGTCAAACGGGGATATTTTTATCATGCCCAAAACTTGCTAAATTTTCTTTATGTAGGAAAAACAAGGTCCCTGACTGAAGAGCTTCCCATCTAAATAGACAGAGACACAGATGAAGGCTCAGAGAGAGGGATACAGCCAAGGGAATGAGCATGGACACTAGTCCCCAGCCTGTTTAACTCCACTTTCAATTAATGTGTTTTTGTTTTTGATATTTACAAATAGTAAAGTTCTATGCCAATATTGACAAAATAGCAAGCTGTGTGCCAATATTAACACTGGAACTGATGCCCCCTCCCATCTATAGCTTTTGGACTGTTTTGTGTTTTGGAGAAGGGAGTATAACACTTCCTTATTTGCTTTTATTTATTTTTGTATTCACATCACACACCTTCCGCCAGCCTAGAAAAAGGTGTGCGTATTTGCAAAAGGTGTGTATTGCAGAGGATCCCTCCTACACACTCCACTGCCTAGAAAGGAAAAGGAAGGAAGGTATTTCTAGAAGTCTCCCCCCACTTCCCTGACCAGAAGTGAGGGGGAATATTCCAGGAGTCTCCCCATACATTCCCCTCTTCCAAGACCAGAGATAAGGGGAGATATTCAAGAGGCTCAACATACTTCCCATCAATACCCATCCCTGGCCTCAGGAGAGTTCATGGTGGAGAATTTCCATAGCTTCCCCAAATGACCACCTCAGTGAAAAGAGACCTTCTCATAGGGAACACACTCACTGAACCCCTTTTGGAATCCCCCTCCATCCCATAGGCTGCAAGCCATGCCTCCCATCCCATTCCCTGTGCAGGGGGGGCGGGGGAGGAGAGAAAGGGAGGGAGAGAGAACAATATTGTCTGGACCAGTTACCTCAGGGATCAGGGGTTGAATCCCTTTGCTTCAGCTTCAATCCTTCCCACGCTCACCCCCTACCAATCACAGATGACAGGAAAGAACACTCTGCAGCAACGGCGCCAATTCAGATTTGCCCTCTCTCTTACCCACACACTGCATGAGCCAATGCCACCAGAAACTGAGCTGTTGGCAGACTCACCTGTAGTCCACCATATAGAAACAGACTCCTGTGCACCAGGGTGCAATACCATTTGGCCTGATCACCCCTTCATCTGGGCAGGAGGGGCAGCTGGGCCAAATTTGAGTGGTACTGTGACCTCAGGTGCTCAATCTCAACACCACTGACAAAAACTTGGCCAGGCCGTCCCTCCATCTAGTCAGAGGAGCAGATGGGTCAAATTTCAGTGGCACTGCAAGCTCACAACTGGAATGATGTTTCAGACCACTCTGGAAGCAGCTGTACTGATTCAGTAAAAGTGATCCAGCCACACATTTCCTCCCACTGAACTCTGAGCAAGTGCAAAAGCCTTGGGGGTGTGTGTAGGGGGATTCAATGTCCCCAGCCTCCCCTCACTAGCAGCACTGCCTTGCAGCCAGTCAGTGGCCTTGCTAGAAAATGACAGAGCACTGTTGCCAAAGCATAGTTTTCTAAAGTGCAGCACTAGGTCTATCCTGGATATTAAGTGTCAGAGTGCTTCTTCAGCAACACCCACGTGAGAAACAAGGGGACCAGACACAGCACCCTGATGCCTTATAATTAAACACAACTGAGACAGCCCCTAAAATTAATAAGGAGGCCTGGCCTCCACAACTCCCCAACCCAGATTCCTAGCACCACCAACAATCCTATCAAAAATAATAAGTCACAGAGTCTCAATGGAAAAATAATAATATTTAAGCATCCAATCCTGAAATCAATTCACACTACAACTTCTCCTGACTTCAGTGGTAATTCTGAATATTGTAACTGCAGGATTAGGTCCTTTAGCTATTCTCTAAATAAAGAAACAGATATGGAATCTTACATCTTCCAATTTTTGACTGAAAAAAATTATTCTCAAAGTAAGCTCCAGCCATACAAACTATTTTTATGACAGATGCTACAGTATATACTTGCTATAACTTAGATTTAATTCTAGACTATAAATGGCAATTGGCATTTGCCAATGGAATGGCAATGACAATATAATATAATATCCTGGCAATTTCCTGACCACACTTTTCCATCCCACCATTCCACCTTTTGAAAAGTTTTAGATAAAAAATCACCAATCACCTTAAATTACATCTGACTAGATTATAGGGAAGGTGCTTAAAAACAAACACACACAAACACACAGAGAAACTAGTACAAATACTGCCTAGAACTAAGTTAACTAATGAAATGAAGACAAATCAGAAGAGAGTCCAGGCTAGACAGACTAATTTCCAATCCTGTTAACAGTTGAGAAAGATTAGGAAGACTAACACTTAGATTCCAATGAAACAGAATGCTGAGCTTCCTCAATTTCCACTATAGTCAAAGAGAACTGATAACACTCAGGCCTTAAGTACATTGGTATTTTGCCACAGTTTCAGCAGTGTGTATCCAGCGAACAACGTGGCTGCACTAGTGTAAACCACAACTGTATACAAGCTGTGATTTGTACCAGTCTGCACTGTGAAAGAGCTTAAGCTGGTGCAAACTAGTTTTCCTTATCTTCTCTTGGGGCTTTCATTGGTATAACTACACTGGAGGCTGGCCATCAGCTGTTGAAACGAACAATTTCCAAAGCAGACTGTCTATATCAGGGGGTCTCAAACTCAAATGCCACATGAAGACTAGTACACTGGCCGGAGGGCCGCATTAATGACACCTCCCCCCCGCCGCCCTCGGCCCCGCCCCTACCCCTTCCATGAGGCGCCGTCCCTGCCCCACCTCTTCCCTGCCCCTATTCCAACCTCTTCCCCAAAATCCCCACCCCATCTCCACCCCCTCCCTGCCCCCAGGGGGTGCAGGAAGGGTGTGGTGGGGTTCAGGGTAGGGAGTTGGGGTGTGGGATGCAGGAGGGGTGAGGGATGCAGCAGAAGGTCAGGGCAGTGGATGGGGGTGTGGCAGGGGGCTCAAGACAGGGAGTTGGGTGTGGGGTGCAGGAGGGGTGAGGGCTGTGGCAGGGGGTCAGAGCAGGGGATTGGGGTGCAGAAGTAGTGCAGCAAGGGGCTCAGGGCAGTGGGTTAGGGTGCGGGGTGCAGGAGGGGTGAGCGGTGTGACGGGGTCAGGGCAGGGGATCGGGGTGCAGCAGGGGAATCATGACAGTGGGTTGGGGTGCTAGAGGGGTGCGGGGTGCAGCAGTGGGCTCAGGGCGGGGAGTCAGATGCAGGGTGAGACAAGAGGCTCAGTGAAGGGAGTTGGGGTGCAAGAGGGGTGCGACAGGGACTCAGAGCAGTGGGTTGGGGTGCAGCAGGGGGCTCAGGGCAGGGGGTCAGGGTGCAGGGTACAGCAGGGGGTCTAGGTACAGCAGGGGGCTCAAGGCAGTGGGTTGGGGTGCAGGAGGGGTGTGGCAGGGGTTGGGGTGCAGGGTGCAACCAGGGGCTCAGGGCAGGGGTTTGACTGCAGGAGGGGCTCAGGGGGTGGGCTCTGGCCCAGAGCGCACTGGAGGGCGGGGCAGGCTTCCTACCTGCCTGTCTGCCCGCCCTGCCTCTGTGCTGCTCCAGGAAGCAGAAAGAATGTGGGGGAAGAGAGGCGCAGGGGCATGTGTTGCTGTTGCTTCAGGCACCACCCCCAGCATCTCCCATTGGCTGGGAACGGGGAACCGTGGCCAATGGGAGGAGCTGCTGGGGGCGATGCCTGAAGCAACAACAACACACGTTCCTCTTCCCCCATGTTCTTTCTGCTTCCCAGAGCAGCGCCGGGGCAAGGCAGGCAGGCAGGCAGGGAGCCTGCCCTGCCCCAGGTGCGCGTCAGGCTGGAGCCACTGTAGATAAATGCTGGGGGAGGTGGAGGGGCTCTGAGGAGCTCGCGGGCTGCAGAAAATAATGTGGCCTGCGGGTTTCAGGCCCCTGGTCTATACCAGGGGTCAGCAACCTTTCAGAAGTGGTGTACCGGTGTGCCGAATCTTCATTTTATTCACACTAATTTAAGGTTTTGTGTGCCAGTAATAATGTTTTTAGAAGGTCTCTTTCTATAAGTCTATAATATGTAAATAAACTACACCTCTAACCCGATATAATGCTGTCCTCGGGAGCCAAAAAAATCTTACGTTATATCAAACTTGCTTTGATCCTCTGGAGTGCGTGCGCGCACTCCTTCTCCCCCAGAGCGCTGCTTTACCGTGTTATATCCAAATTCGTGTTATATCGAGTCGCGTTACATTGGGGTAGAAGTGTATTGTTGTATGTAAAGTAAATAAGGTTTTTAAAATGTTTAAGAAGCTTCATTTAAAATTAAATTAAAATGCAGAGCCCCCTGGATCGTGGCCAAGACCCAGGCAGTGTGAGTGCCACTGAAAATCAGCTTGCACGCCACCTTCAGCACACATGCCATAGGTTGCCTACCCCTGGTCTATACCAAAAATGTTAAAAAGGTGCAGCTGAACTGCCGTAGCACTTCACTGCAGCCCAGCTCAGCTGTGTGCTAAAGGCCAGGCTCCAGGTCACAGGCAATAAACAAAAATTCCCAGCCTGTGACCTGTCCATGACTTGTGTGTATGTGTGTGCGTGTATATATATACATACATATATATATATATATACACACACACCCCTGACTAAAACTTAGCAGCTCCTGAGGCCCTGGATGCTGTCACTCTGGGGGGCCCCAGGACACCACTGCTGTGAGGGTCTGGGGGCAGACTGCTATCCCCTGCATTGGCCACGGACTGACAAGCCCCTGCCACCCCTGCTCTGAAATCTGGGGACAGCTGCTTTGGTGCTCCCCAGGGACAGCTGCCCAGGACCACCACTCCGGTTCTTCCCCCAGGCCAGCCTCCAAAGGAGCAGCTGCCTCTGGGACAGCTGCTTGGGTGCTTTCCAGGGCCAGCTGCCCAAGGAGTGGCTGTTGTGGCTGCCCCCTGGGACAACCTCAGCTGCATCCAGTGCGGCTGACCGTGGGGCGCTTGAGCAGCTGGCCCTGGAGCTAGCTGCTCTGGGATCAGCCACACCAGCCACTGCAGCTGTAAAAGTTACAGAGGTCATGGAACTGTGACTTCCACGACTTCCGTTTCAGAACTGAAGCTTTAGTCGTGACCCCTCAGGGGGCTGCAAGGTTATTACGTGGGGGGTTGCAAGCTGTCAGCCTCTACCCTCAAACCCCACTTTGCCTCCAGCATTTATAATAGTATTAAATATAAAATTGTATTTTTAATTGTAATAAGCGGGGGGTCGCAGTGATAGGCTTGCTGTGTGAAAGGGGCCACCAATACAAAAGTTTGGAATGTGTTAGAGCAGTGGTTCTTAAACTCATTTTCTTTTTTCCTTGTGTGTACTGTAGGCATCTACAACATGGCAACATATTAAGAAAAACGTTGATGTAACAAGAACTAACTTGTCTAGACAAAAAGCCTGCAAAGGAAAGTTTAAACTAGAAAATAGAACAACAGAATATCAGGGTTAGAAGGGACCTCAGGAGGTCATCTAGTCCAACCTCTTGCTCAAAGCAGGACCAATCCCCAGATCGCTAAATAGCCCCCTCACAGATTGAACTCACAATGCTGGGTTTAACAGGCCAATGCTCAAACCACTCAGCTATCCCTCCCCCAAACAATGCATAGCTTAACATAAACCCTACCCAGCAATGTAGGGTGCAGTATAAAAATTAGTATGTATATTAGAACACAGTCTTGTATGCAATATAAGCCAGCAAAATAGTCATGAAAATTTACCAGTTAGGTATGAAATCTATTTTCCCTCACCTTCATTTACCATAACAAAACAATAATAAAAAAAAATTATATTGCCCATCCAAATTAAAAAATTGCCCATCTGGGCAAGAAGTACTAAAAATTATTTTTTAGGTCTACATATAGTTCCTGAATATTTTAAATACATATGACAACTAAAGAAATAGTAAAACTTCAGACCATGACAGAGCACAGTATAAACAAGAAGCCTGTATGCATATGCACCAAAGACAGGCATGTTCATGAGACAATCCACAACTACTGATGAGACTGAATGTGAGAGTAACAGAAGGACATATAAGAGCACACCTGAAAACAACAGAAAGGAGTGTGCATGGTAAGCACTGGCAAGGCATGTGCCTAGGCAGCAGAAAGCCAGAGGAGTGTGTGAGAAACACTGGCAGTGCCTGCTCATGAACACCACAAACACAAGTCATCAGTGTGTGGTCAGCGCACTGGCAAGACTGCGTGATGGTGTATACAAGTGCATCCCAGACAGCAGTGCGCGCGCTGAACGGCGGCAGCACATGAGACGAACTGCGA
Source organism: Chelonoidis abingdonii (assembly GCF_003597395.2). Classification (NCBI taxonomy): domain Eukaryota; kingdom Metazoa; phylum Chordata; order Testudines; family Testudinidae; genus Chelonoidis; species Chelonoidis abingdonii. The sequence goes on from NC_133776.1 coordinate 76,505,425, forward strand.
GTGCACTGGAGCCATACACGGGTGTGCGCGCGCAGAGCGCTGGCGCACACACTGCCGCAATAATAGATGGACAGCGCAGAGAGGACCTGTGCCCAGCTCTCCCCCCTGGATCCCAGCACACTGGGCGCAAACAGCAGAAATTCAGAATGGGAACTGGAGCCGCCGCTCCCGTGCGTGCAGGCGCGGGACGCACTATCCGCGGCGCCGTACCAAAGTACCAGCGCCCCCTGCCGTGCGCCTGTGGGGGAGGGGAGCGAGCGCAGCGCCAGGAAGACAAAGGCGCTCGTGATGAGTCAGGGCTGCAGCTCGGCAGGCACCGCACCTCCAGGCACACTCCCCCTTGCGTCGCAGAAGGACGGGCAGAGCCCCACACTCCCGGGCCGCCAGGCCTACTCTTCCCCTGTGGCGCCGCGAGACTCAGAGCCCAGGCAGCTGCGGGACCGGAGCCATCGCCACTCGGCCCCCAGCCCAGGGTGCGGGGAGAATGGGGGGACAGAGCCCAGCCTAGAGCGCGCGCGAGCGAAGCCTGTCCCGCCCGGTCGCCGCCATCTTGTTTTCCGCCATTTTATGGCCGCCCGGAGGCCGCTCGGCTGCGGAAACCGGGCCCTGCACCGGCCCAGCTGAGGAACAGCCGCCGGCGGGCGGTGCCCACATGCCTACAGCGGGGAGGCGGCGGTCAAGCCCGGCGGCGGTAGCTAAGCGCGCAGGCCCCGGCCGCGGCCTGCGTTGAGGCCTAGCCGCCTCCATTGTTCCCAGCCCCCGCCGGCCCAGTTCTAGCACCTCCGCTCACCTGTGCGGGTCCCTGCGCCGTGCCGCGGGGTCGGATCCGGCTGAGGGTCGGTCGGGCCGCAGGACTCCGCCGCCGCCGGGGCCTTGCATTCGGGGCCGCCAGGTCCGGGGCCTGCACCAATCACAGGCGCTGGGCTGGGAAACGGCGCGCGAGCGCGCGCGCGGCGTTCACCCCCTCCCCCCACCGGCTTCGCGACTAGCCCTGCCGCTGTTGACGCACGTCACTGGGCCCCGGAGCGTGCTCCAGAGATGTGAGCATGCGCAGGCACCGCAGCTGAAGTCGGTGCCCTTACTTTGCTCTCAAACGTGCCCCGAGAGCAAAGCGGGGGGCTGGAAGCCGAGGGGGAGAAAGGCTAGTTGGAGCGCGGGGGGAGATGGGTCAAGCGGAGAGAGGATAAATGGGAGAAGCCGGAAGAGGGGCGAGAGCGAAAGGGCCAAATGCAGAGCAGGCTTGTGATCGTAGGTGCATAGTGTGGACCTGTGCTGTCCCCCCCAGGGATATGGTATTAAAGCTAGAGTCATACACACCTAGGGGTATCAAAGTTGCGTTTTTATGGCCTCGAGGCTGCATGCACTTGCTGTAGCACCTCAGCTTTTGTTGGGTAACTCAATTTTCCAAATCTCTGTCGTTTGCATTGATAAGCTTACAAAGGGGAATCCATGTGTGACTTCACTGATGTGTGCTTGACAATGTAGACAACGTGAAATAGTGGCTCAAAGTCTGTGTGAACTTCCCTGATCCTTATTAATTTTACCATAGCGTCATCTCTAACGCCCAGTAATGGCACTTCCTTGTCAACACTAAGTAGCCTTGTGCTGATCATTTTAGCAAATGGAACAACAGAATATCAGGGTTAGAAGTGCAAGTATGTGTATGCGTGCTGGGAATCATCCTTAACTCATAGGGCAAACTGTAGTCATAGTTCATGTACACATTCCAATATAGGAGTTCCTCTTTTCAGTAATGTCATTTAAGAAGGGGTTTAAACAAAATAAAAAAACCCAGCCACTTATAACTGTATAACTATACTGGCAAAACTGTCCAGTGTAGAGAAGTCTTTAGGATTAGTCTAGATACAGTTTTTTGCACTGATTTAACTAAAGTGGTTTAGAAACCAATTCACTTAATTGGAACAATCCCCTTTGTGTAGACACTTTTAACTTGGTTTATACAACAGATTGTATTGCAATATGGAATATTCAATGGCTATTGTATCAATTTTAAAAATGTTATATGTATCATTATACGCTAGGGCTTGTATTCTAGGGCCATGAGGGACCTACAGGTGTTTCCAGAAGAAACTAAAATCACTGAGAGCAGGGGATGGAGGGATTATCAGTGTGAATCCCTAAGCAGGCAGCAAGTCTGAAGGAGTCTTAGCTCCTGGAGGAAATTGCATGTATTTATTTAACCTGACTGAAGAAATCTGAAGCCCAAAGAACTGAAAATTGTATAAAAGTGATCAGCCTGACATAGGAAGGGAGCTCACACTCATGTAAGAACTGACATGAAACTGACCAAGAGACATAGGCACAAAGGACCTTTCCACAAGATCTATCAGGATCTCCATGTAAGATAAGATGACTGCCTGGTAAGCTAAGGCCTGCATGTAAGTTCTATATCATTTTAAAGAAATGTTTCCTCTGTAATGCTTTTATTCTGAGTAAATAATACTTGGGTAATAAAGGCTGTCTAGTCACTGGTTAGCCCTGTCATTGTCACTGACAGAACAGGACTACAGATGTTGAACTAAGTCAGATGGAGTGACTGTGTCTGTTAGATCACACTGAAGTGTGGGAGGAAGTTGCACCCTAAATCCCCAGCGTAGAAGGAGAGAATCGAGGGACTGTGCCCTGAAAAAGGTGGTGGATAGAGGGAACAAAAGAGTCAGAGGTACCTTTATCTCAAAAACGGTGATTGTTTAAAAATGCCGTATGATGATTTAGCTTAATTTTATTTAAGGCAAAAGGGCTACACCTACTTAACTAAATCAGTTTCTTAAGCCAATTTAGTTAAAATCAGTATACAAAACCAGCCCTGTGGTACAATGTTTATTTTCAACCCAGGAAGGAATTATTAATGAACTGTTTTAATTGGGGAGGGGAGGGAAGAGGTGGTTTTTGTTTTTAATCATGGAAACATTTGTAATGGTTTTAAGGTTTGTGAAAGCTTATCTTTATAAAAACATATTTTGGAACAAATGTAAGTTTTTAATATCTCTTTAATCTTTTACTAAACTACCATTTAATTTAATTTACAATTTAAAAAATAGTTACAGAATAAATGGGAACATTGCTTACTATGGAGTTTTCCTTTTCTGAAGATGAGAATCTGGTCAGATTCTCACTCTGGATCTTAGCTTCTTAGTGCAGATCTAGGAGAACTCTTCTAGTTCTGAAGTTGTTTTGACCCTTGAGGGTAGCAGTGGTGGGGCAGAGCTACTGACCATCACATACCCTGCCTTACAAATGTTCCAGTCAGCTAGGCTGAAGACAAAGATCCCAGAAGGAAAATCAATTCAAAGTGATCAGCAAATGAGGTTTAAAAGAAAACACCTCAAAAATAGGTAAATCTCCAAATTTTGAAGATATTTGGGCATGTGAGTGAGAGTCCTGCAAGAGGATATTTTCAGAGGAGCACAATTACAAAATGATTAATTATCTCTTTCTAAAATAATCCCATCTGTGCAGTATTCTCACTTCTGGAGAAGAAGTAGCTCAAGCGATGCCTCAAAAGCAAAATGAGCATAAAGCTGCAATGAACAGCAGCAACAAGGGTACTGCCAACAATGTGACACAACATAAGATGACATTAAAGTTTGCAGAGTCAGACAGCAAACAGAGGAAAATGCCGTGCAAAAATTGGCAGGAGGCACAGGAAAAAGCACGGAAAGGCATCAAAATACCAAAAATAGTTTCTGAAGCACCCCAAGAAAAAACAAGCCAGAGTGCCATGGGAAATGTGACAAAGTGCCCAAGGTAAACACCTCAGCAACCAAGGTCTAGTTGGACGGCTGGGTACAGAGATAAAAGGGCAGCTTGCTTGTTTCATTGAAATCTATGGATGAACAGGAACAATAACCAATGAGAACTACTTACCTTCAGGAAGCTTTTTGACCAACCTAGTCAAGAAGGAACTGACAGTAATGTGTGGTGTGCAGTATTTATGGTTGGCAGGAATGTGGCATATAAAAGCCATTAGAGGTCCTAGATTGCGCCTCACCTGCTACTTGGGGTGCAGAAGACTTAATGAATTATAGTAGTTCATGTGGTTTCAAACCAAGAGGCAGAGACCAAGAGTGAGATTCTCAGTGGACGGAATCTTTCCACAACTATTATTCAGTATTAAAAGGGACAGTCACAGTATTTCATGCAGTTTCTTCATATTAATATCTCTCTCACTCATGATGATCCTTGAGTATTTAAATTTTTCTGGAGTAGTACTTACACACAGGACTGATGTCCTGCAATTGTTGATCTGCCTAAGGATATTGGACAAGAGATGAAGTCTGATGAGGAAAACTTCATTCTGTGGAAAACTACATTTACCCTGTTATTAGTCTCACTACTGTGTCCCAGATACCTTCCATCATTGTTACTCCTAGCCCTTTTTCTTTCCCAACCTTGCGGATCATCACGTGCATTAACCCCTCAGGATTTGTTCCTTTTCACTCTTCCTTTGGCAGGATTACCCGGTGTCTCCTACTCCCACGTAGTCAGTCTCTTTCTCAACTGAGTGATGGGCTGAAAAAGCCTGACTGTCCCAACTGTTACCAGCAGGTAGATGGATCTGAAGGCCAATAATAGCTCATTGGTTGGAGGCATTTTGAGAGTTCATGAATTTAAGGAATAGCAATTGGCTGCTTGCAGGCTAATGGCAGATCACTCTACTGTTTAGAGCTGTGATTTTCAACCTTTTTTCATTTTCAGACCCCTAAAAAATTTCAAATGGAGGTGTGGACCCCTTTGGAAATCTTAATCTGCGGACCCCCAGGGTCCACAGACCATAGGTTGAAAGCCACTGGTTTAGAGGAATGAGAGGGAAAAAAGGGGCAAACAGATGTGAAACTCACCCACACGTTAGGACCTGACTTTTTAAGGTCATAACAATTTGTGTTTCTGTTGCTTGACCTAAATCTATGTGGTGAGGACTGCCAAATTACCTTACTTTTTCAATTATTTTTTCCAAATACAACATATATACCAAAACCAAATTTCCTTGCCTTGTTTGTACACATCCAAGAATAATGTTGATAGCTCTGAAAGGTGTCTATTTTTCTCTTATTTTTAAGAGGAATTGGGAGTGCAACTGGCTAACATCAGTATGTTTTAGTTATGTATGGTGGCCAGCAAAGACTGGAAACAAAACTAAAAGCAGCAACACTCTCTCAAGCTCTGTCCCTAACCAAGCTCTGCCCTTTAGGGATGCCAGTACAAAATACCTCTCTCAAAAGTCTATGCAGATCTAAGCAATATGATCCTCTCTGTTCTTGTGTACTTTGATCAGCAGTGATTGAAACTGTTAATGTTGACATGCAAAGCTATTATTTCAGGCTATCTGTAATCTCAGACAGACATTGCAGCATTGGTTTGCATTCATTTCACATTTGGAAGGTTTCCTTCACAACCACAAGGGCTAGAGACTTTGGTTTCTTTTTAATGGAATCTTAGATTCTGTAGCATGAGATTGCAGCCACCTGAGAGAAGTACTGGCTTTACTAAGATGCCATGAGATGACTTGTTTCAACTGCATTAGCCAGTGTGCCTCCCAGAGGTAGGTGATGCGTAAAGGATGCTGTTTAAATATCCTTTATCACCTGTCTGCTCTACCAGCAGAAGCAGGAATAGCAAAACTGACACTGCCCCAGCTGATGGCGCATGAAGCACAGAAGAGTGTGGGGAAGAGAGAAAGCAGCAGCAGCAGCGGAGATGGCCAGGTAAAAGGGGAGAAGCATCACATGGACAGGAAAAGCTGCCAACCTTATGGTCACTCTTCTTTTCCCTCCCTATAGGAAACTATGCCTATTCAGCTAAGCTCTTTCAAGTGAGCAGAAGATGAAGTGAAGGACTCTGAATATGCCTCTGGTTTTGTTATATATGCAGTTGCAGGGAAATGCACACGAACTGGACCATAACTGAAAGCTGAGAGAAAACACACAAGATGCCAGAATATAGACAAGTGTATGCTGTTGAGAGAAAAGCACTGTGCCTACACAAAAGAAATGTCAACATTTTTATCTGCAGTTTATTTATTTACCTTGTGGTTTTACTGATTTCATAAAGTTAATGAAGAGTATGATTTATTATAAAGGATAAAACAAATGCCTGAAATCACACTACTATATTTTCATGGTGTCTTTCATACATGTTACAAATAAAATCAAACCATATTTTAAAGGGAAAACTAAAGAGTTTTGAGTTGAACATTTAGGATCAGGGAAATTGACAATGTCAGGGAGACAGAGTACAAGAGAGATGGGCTGCACAATGGAACAGCAGATTGTTCAGCTCCCTAAATTAGTGGATGTCCCAAGATTTGACTGTATCTTAGAACACCTAGAAGCTCAGTGTCCGAACATGATGCTTTCCTCATGACATCATGCATTTGGACCATAATTACTTGCCTCCTTCACGGCTGTGCAGTAGTAACCATAGAGAGGAGCCAGACAGAGCTAATGTCAACTCTGAAACAGTATTAACTTCCAAATAAATATCTGTAGAGCAGGCCTGTGCAACATGCGGCCCGCGTGGGCTCACTGAGCGGCCCATGGGGCGTGAGTAGGTGGGCTCACTGTGCAGCCCGTGGGGGATGAGTAGGCAAGTGGCAGGTGAGGCAGGGGGGCTGAAGAGGCGGATGGGCAGTGGCGGGAGGTGAGGAGGCAAGCCGGAGGAGTGGGGGGCTGAGGAGGCAAGTGGGCGGGCAGTGGCGGGGGGCATGTAGGGATATTAAAGAAGGTACTAACAGTGATTCCCCCTAATGAGAGTGACCCCCCCAGTTTCACCAAGTACAAAAATCTTTTAGTTCTGTTAAAACTTGTAAGCTTCTGTCTGCAGAAAACATTAATTGTATCTGTCCTGTGAAAGATACCCTATTACTATGTAAAACTTACAAACAAGTTAATTGACTTTGTTCTTGAAGTAAACACTATGCTAGCCTTAAGCTGTAATTGATACAATGTAAACAAACAGACTCCCACCCTCTGTGATTACAGGGCTGGGAATCTCATAGGAATTAACACACACACCAAAAGTGGTGGAGACAGTAAATTAAAATATGGTTAAGATACGGAATGTATGTTGATAAATGTTTGATGTACATGAATGGTTAGTTATGGACAGGATCCATCGGGTGAAGAATGTGTCAAGTAGATCACCAGACAACGCCCTGGAGGGTAAACTGGGATCCACCCCAAACACTTGGAAGGAATGTGCCACTTTAGACAGTGTGGAGCCACCAGGAATATGCCATCTGCTAATTGAGCCAGCAACAGCAGAATGAAAGAACTCCCATAGACCTAACATAGGAATTAATTCCTATAAAAATGGATTCTAAAAACTGAGGACTTTGAGTCCCTGGTTCTGCTGCAAACCTCCAGGAGCATCAGGCGCATCTGACACAGACTTGGCTCCATCCTCATGACCAAGATACCTGGTCAGTAACTTGGCATGAGCAACGTCTAGGTGGTAACTATAACACCTATACAGAACCTGAATGAATGATTGTGTGAATGAATATATATATATATATGTGTGTGTGTGTATAAGGAATAAGTAGTGATAGGGATAAGTAGTTAAACAACGGTGTTTGCTTTTATCTTTTGCTTTATTCCTCTTAATAAGATCCTGCTGGTTTTTATTATATTGATTTAACAGGTAGGTGAGCCAGGGGAGGGGGAGCTGAGGAAGCCAGTGGGCGGGCGGTGGCTGAAGAGGCGAGCTGGGAGGGTGGGGGGCTGAGGAGGTGAGCGGGCGGCCAGTGGCGGGGGCTGAGGAGGTGAGCCGAGGGGGGTGTGAGGCTGAGGAGGTGAGTGAGGAGTCAGTGGCTGACCTGTTCTACTGATCTGGTCTGGTTCCCATCCCCTCTCCAAGGGTTGCAGCTGTCTGGAGGTGCCTGGCTTCCACGCCTTCCTCAGTCACATCTCATTCATTCAACAGGGCAATCGATTTACAAAGTTGGGGGAAGATCTTATTCTACTTCTAGCAAAAAGACATTTTTCTTTTACCTTAATTATACTACCTTAAGGGCCCACTATAACATATTACCAAGGTTCAACACCGCTGTTTTGTTAGGGCAGTGCTGGGGAAGGAGGGTTTGTTTCTGCGGGGCAGGCAGCACTGGGATGGGTGGCGCTGGGGAGGTGTTGTTTTGGGAGGCCTTGGTGGCGCTGGCGGGGGTTTGGCCCGCAGCTGTTTTCTTTGGAGTAATGTGGTCCTCGCCGCTTTACGAGGTATGCAGGCCTCCTGTAGAGGCTATAGCATAACATGTTCCCCAACCCTACCCTCTCCTTGTCCTATGCCCAAATTACTATGGAGGTTTTACATCACTGATTTTGAGTAGAGGAAAACTCTTTCCGGGGTTCTGATTGGATTATAGAAACATCTGCCCATTGTGACAGACCAGGAGAGGAATAGTAGATCCATAAATCTGGAACAAAGTGCGGATTTTACACAGAATTTTGGTGGAACTTCATCTTGCATTTATTGGAATCTCTAGCCAAATCTGCTCTCACATACTCATGCAAAATTAATCGAACTCATTGGGGTTGCATTGTGGTAACTAAGAACAGAATTTGGCCCTCCAATACTGTAAGTAGTCATATGTACAAAATTAAAGGTTTCATTTACAATCCTAAATTGGAATTAGGTTTTTTGCTGTGAGGGAAATGAGGAATGTGGAGAGTGTCTGGGAGCAGCCATTCAACATGCCATGTTGTCCTGAGGAACCTGTGTAATTTCAGAAAACAAAATCTTATAGGAGTTAATGCCTATCACAGTAGCATTAACTTCTGCTCAATGTCTTCAGTCCCCCTTAAGGGAGTAGAAATGCACCTTATGACACCAGGGCTGTGGAACAAACTCTACAAAGGAAAGAGGGATGGAAAGCAGCACTGAGATGCAAGACCACTGTGCGTCTGCTCCAACCTCCCTATCTAGTGACAGGATTTCTTGTGGAACAATGGGCTGATTGGTCGCCATGACCCCTGTCTCCTCCATGTGACTCTAGATCCTCTCAAAGGAAGAATGTTGGATTTCCCATGGATTTTTAAGTTAACCTAATGGCATCTCTTTCCTTCTCATGAGTTTTTCTGTAGGAGGGGAGCATGTGGCCTTTCCTGTCACACATACACAAAATGCATTTAATGAACACAAAAGATCTTTTTGTCTTGACAGATATGCAAGAGTTAGGGCACTACTTAGAAACAGCTATCCAACTGCATAATCAAGTTTTCAGAAAGAAAATTAGGACTATATCAATCAGGAAACAAAATAAGATTTTCAGAAACAACCTGAATTTTGTTTTATAATGAGTAATATTCCATAGATGATCCCTTTCTTGTAAAGCTTTCTTGTAGTTATATGTATTTTTGTGAGCGCCCCAGTTGATAAGGCCTTACTGGTCTTCCAGCGTTTGGATTGTCCATTGGTTCAGCAACACTCTGAAACCTGTCAGACCTAGAAAACTCCGGTATGCCAGATTTCTGTAAAGAGATTTAAGTTAAAATGTAAATAAAGGTAATTTAATAAGACATTTCCTACTGTGTTTCCTCTTAAAACTGGCTGTTCATATTTATATGTTAAATTGGGTTTCATTAAGTACATTTTAAGTACTAGTTTCTGTATTTGTGAACCCTAGCCATCCAGAGTGTCTGGAGATCATTTTGATATAAATTGCAAAAGATGTGGATCCAGATGTGCACTGGAGTTCAAACCATATTAGTCAGAGCTAATAGAGGTATGGTTTGATGTAAAGGTTTTATCAGTATGAATTTGGGATAGCTGTATTGTTCATCATTGGTGAGACTACAAGTAGGTTATCCAAAAAAAGGGTCAATAAAACCTGCAGATCACATCATGGTGTATTATGTTTATGTCACCATCTTAACCGAAAAACTATTTTTAGAAATATTTTAAAGAATAAAAAAAAAAGTTTTCCTCAGTACCATGAGTCCTGCTGTACAGACAGACCAGAGGGAAAGGACAAACAAAATTTTATTTTTTTTTAAGAATCAAAAAGTTAGTTAATTGCTCTACTATGTATAAAATATCACAATTTTAAGACTAATATCTTGATATCCTGGAAAATTTCAGGAGTTGAAGTAAGTGCAGTGTGTCCTTTTGGAGAGCTAGAAATCACCTTTTCCAACAGCTCCCATTTCTGTCCTTGCAAGGCATTGCGATATTGTACCTTAAATCTGTCACTGCTCTGGGACTAAATTTTGGCTGTTGTTGTCCTTGGGCTGATGTAATTTTAGGGAGGAAATTCTACACTTGGGGAAAGAAGAAAACATTTCCCTGGCAGTGGTGGGTTTTTTTTTTTCCTTTTATATGTTTTTTGAAGCTCTCCAAAAGCTTAGAATGTTACACCTATATCCTGCCAAAATAGATTATTGGTATGGCCGTACCAAATTCATGGTCCGTTTCGGTTAATTTCATGGTCATAGGATTTTTAAAATAATAAATCTCATGATTTCAGATATTTAAATCTGAAATTTCATGGTGTTGTAACTATAGGGTTCCTGGTTCCAAAGGGGGTAGTGGGGAGGTCGCAAGGTTATTGTAGGGGGGTCATAGTATTGCTACCCTTACTTCTGCACTGCTGCTGCTGGCGATGGTGCTGCATTTGGATCTGGGGGGCCAGAAAGGTGCAGCTGCTGGCCAGGAGCCCAGCTCTGAAGGCAGTGCCGCTGCCAGCAGCAGCACAGAAGTAAGGATGCCATGGTATAGTATTGCTACCCATACTTCTGTGCTGCTGCCTTCAGAGCTGGGCCCTCGGCCAGCAGCCACCACTCTCTGGCTGCCCATTGCCACCCCTTACTTCTGTGCTGCTGCTGGCAGTGCTGCTGTCACAGCGGGGCGCCTGGCCAGCAACCACTGCTTTCCGGCCACCCAACTCTGAAGGCAGAGCAGAAGTAAGGGTGGCAATATCATGACCCCTGTACAATAAGCTTCCAATCCCCCCATAACTCCCTTTTGTGTTGGGAGCCCCAGTTTGAGAAACGCTGGTTTCCCCTGTGAAATCTGTGTAGTATAGGGTAAAAGAATACAAAATACCAGATTTCATGTCCCTGATGCGTTTTTCACAGCTGTGAATTTGGTAGGGCCCTAGTCATTGGGCAGCATGTAAGCCACCTGATCAAAAGTCAATGAGAAATGCTGTCTGTCTCAAAGCTCCACAATTTCACATGGTACTCATGATCACATATGCAACAGTTTTACAAAATCATGCTACAGAATAGATCCTACCTTCCCCAGCCAAGGCTAGGTAAATTAGTTCAGCACTCGGCTAGCAAGAACTGTTTTAAAACATGGTTTAAACTCTAGAGGAAAAGGCACCTTATTTTTCATTCTCTGACCATTTTCCCCTTTTGTAATCAACCTGTGAACAACTAATTGAAGATAATACTTGAATATGAATACAGACTTCTGAAAAAAAAGGACTTCATGGGATGCCTGCAACATTTTTGTATCAACAAAATATTTTCTGTATGGGAATTACATTAAACTTATGTCTGAGTGAAAGAAAAACTCTTCCAGAATTCCAACTGGCTGAATCAGCTTTCAGACCCTAATTTTTTGCGTTGATGATGACAAATTTATACAGTAAAATAAATGTCTGGTGTCCTTAAGGATAGTGGTGGGAACCTTTTGGTTGGTGGCAACCTAGCTCCCTTTTATGTCATTAATTCTACTTCGCACCTAATCCATGGTGGGATTTCTGTCAGATTTAAGAATGTTTCTCAGAGGTTCAAACATAAATTATATGTAAATGATGAGCATGTGGAGTGTCTAATGGAAAATAATTAGATATTTGAGGTTTTCTGAATGTTTTATTTTTCTTAATTTTTTTGTAAAAAGTTTTTTAGAATCTTTACACTAAACTCTTCTCCTACTGATTTTTTTTTTTTTTTTTGGTTGGCTCTGTTATAAAGAGCTGTGCCTATTTCACTTGCATAGGACCTTCCATATGGAAAGACCCCAAATTGTTTGGACACTCAAATCACTGTACCACTGAAAGAGACAGCTATGGGGCAGGAAGGGAGTGCCAGTTAGGTTGTTCATTTAGAATTTTTAATTGACATTAATTGCTGAAGCAGATGAAGTCCTTACGTTGTTTTAAATAATTATTTACACATGATTCAGTGGCTAGAGAAAGGGAATGTAAGTCATGGTTTACTCTCAGTTCAACAAATCGCTTTGTGTGTATTGGTAAAAGAGATTTAATTTCTCTGTGCCTACATTTACTTTTTTATAGTCTGTGTATCTGCCTACCTTCACAAGCACGCGATGAAGCTTTTGTATTAATGTTTGTAAAGCACTCGAAGATCCTTGGATGAAAGGTGCTGTGTAAGAGTTAAATATTAGCAGCACTATTGTTATTACTAGTATTAGCTGTTTAACAGTGGTAGCAATAACACAACACTTTAGGGCAGAAAGTGAAGGCTAAAGTACACATTTGACAATTCAGGGGAAATTTAGTTAAACAGTAAATAATAAGTCAGTTTGGAAGTTATTCAATGTAACACAGTTAAACTAAGCGCTTTTGTGTCTACAGCACCCATTTTAGATTTGTATATCCCCACCACTGAAGATTTCAGCATGACTCTGGAAACAAAGTCACTACATTACTCCAATTTTATACTGGTGTAACTCCAACCAAATCTATAAATGATGCTGGCAAAAAACAAGTATAACACATTGGTGAATCATGTACAGAGCTTGTTAGGCATTTGTGTTTTAAAAATTCCCCTCGTAGAACACAGAATTATAGTTATAGAATATAGAATTATAGTTTCCATTGCAGCAGATGGATATACTTTTGGTCTTCTAGATTCTCTATCAAAGGCTGGATTATGCAGCTGTTACTCACTTTATTAAGCACTTATTCGTATGAGTAGTCCCTCTGAGCTCAAATTTACCAATATGTAGAGGGCTCACACAAGGATAGAACCCTCAAAATGGGGCTTTCACAATCTAGCCTAGACTGAATAGTGATATGAGATTTCTGAGATAAAAAACGCAGAAGTTAGAGATGTAAGCCTTTAACACAGAGAACATTTTTTAAATGAATGCAAGTCTAGCCACATAAAATGTATACAGGATTATGACAGCTTATTCTCACGTATCAGTTTGCAAGATTGTATAAGACACCTTTCATGTGTGCTTGAGATAGTTTATACGTACAGGAAATTGCCTCCCAGACATAGCTGGAATGGGGTTGTCCTCTTCATAATCCACATTAGGAATATGACTGTTCTGATAGCCATACTGGCTACGTGGAGGAGATTGGAGGCTGAAAGAACTGTCTGCTGTTGGAACTGGTCTTCCTGATGGCTGATGTGGTATATAGCTATCAGAATTAAACAGGGTTTAAAAATATTTGCAATGTCTAATCAAAATATAAATAATTGTAAATGATGACACAGTATTTGTATGTGTTGAGTTAAAACAATCACCATAAGTTTTTTTATTTTTGACATTTCACTTCACTCTTAGGCCCCATTCCTGCCAACACTTAAGCATATAAGTGCGTTTATGGATGTGAGTAGTTCCCTTTGACTGTAAGCTCTTTGGAGTAGAGACCATATCTACCTCTATATTTGGCACCTATCACAATGAGGGCCTATGGGTACTACCATAATACATATTGGGGTGACCAAACCGTGACTCACAAGCTGCATGCAGCCCTTTTACAGTTAAAGTGTGGCTTGCAAAGCCCCCAAGACCCTCTCTATTCTTTACCTATCAGCTTGGGGGCGGGGGGAGTTCAGGGCTTCTGCCCTGTGGTGGGGTGGTGATACTAGGGGCTTCTGCCAGAGATGACTGGTGCTGGCTGAGAGTAAGGAGGCATAATTTAAAGGTTTCCATCCCCCAGGCATGCCCCTCCCTTGCCCTCAGTGGCCCCTCCCTGCAACTCCCAGGTATTAGCTCCATGTGGACTGGCTGTGGCAAACTGCTGTGAGCTGCAGGGAGGGGTCGCTGCTTTAGCGCTTCAGGGAGAGGCAGCAGCAAAAGCAACAGCTTTCCCTACAGTTCCCAGCTGTTTGCCGCTGCCTCTCCCCACAGCTGCAGCTCCCAGTTTGCTGTCTCCAACTACTGCTGTGCAGGGAGGGGGCCTCGAGGCACCATATGACTGAGCAGGGCCAGCAAACCCCGCAGAAATCTGGAGCGGGGGACACATGACTTGATGAGCCTCCCACATGTTGCCTCTGGGTTCTGCCTATCAGGGAGAGCAGTCTTGGGGCTTCAGCTGAAGATTGTCATATGTGGCTTGGAGGGTCAGCAGGTTTGGCCACGCCGATATATATGATTTATTAATATCACATTTTAAAAATCACAATAAAAATTTCACAAAGATAATATCTATTAAATATGGTCCATATTAGACTAAATATAAAATCATAGAGCTCAAGAAACACTGAACAAATCTTTCTATATTCCTCTCATTTGCAATTTGAATGGAAAGATTCTTAAAGTATAATCTGGCAATTTTAGATGATCTAGTCAAATAACTAATAACCTTTTGTGACATTCAATTTCCAAAGCAATGGTTCTCTAGTAACAAAACCAGCTTTCAACAATAAATTTTTTCAGGAATAATTCTACTTAATATTTTGATAATGTTGTTTAAAAGTTATACAGGAGGTTTTCTCCTGGAATATATAGGGTTTACATAATTTAGCCAAAATGAGAAGAGAGATGAAATTTTTGAGAAAAAATGGGGACAGCTAGAGATATTGTAGGCCATTACCACACAACATTTTTCAAACGAATGCAAGTCTAGTCATGTAAAATGTATATACCACAAATTTGGATTATGTGATTTGGCAATGTTTGTACTGGAAGCTTCTCTCTCTTAAGTATCATAAATCTCAGGGAACAGAATGAACTGATGTAGCTGGTTATTTTAGCTAGGTGTTAATCTTTGATAAGTATATCTTGACTATTTTGGTATATTTATATATGAGAGCAAGCCTGTATCAAGGACCAAAAGGCTGATAGCTATGCCCCTCTTCCTTAAAGGAAGTTGGAGTTATGCGTGGCTCACTGGCTCTGGTAATGCACTGCTATCATCTTGTCCTATTCAGCTGTATTCTAAATCCAGATACACCCTAATCTTAAGTGATAGATAGGGAAGTAAATTTGTCATCATGCTCACAAGTGTCATGGATTTTCTATGATTTTCTTTTGAGTCTTCTGACTTTCCTCATCTTTCCACTCCATTAGTGATGGAAGAAAAGAGATACCTCTACCTGTTAATCCTGCAAGGGGAGAATATTGTGCTGCCAGTTGCCTACCTCATGTTAGGGGAGTGAAGATTCTATTACTGCAGAACCTGGAGGTAGAAGCTCTGGTGTCTGACAGTCGTGGGGGAGGAAGAAGAAGGGGCGAGAGCATAGCTAACTGAGGGATTTGTGGTTTTTTTCTCCCTAAAAATCAATTCATATACCACTGATAAAGTTACATAGTGAATCTTTCTCCCTCTAAGCCAAGGACCAAGTCTGGAGAGAAAATAAGAAAAGAAGGTCTGACAAAACCACAGCATACCTGTAAACTTCTACTTCACCTGGTGACTGTGATTGTGCAAAACTTTGGCTTTGCAGTTGCATTTTTGGCATTTTAATATTCTCTGTGGTCCAGTCATCCTGTATAAGAAAGATGAGAAGCGAAGGCTTTACACACCAAGTACACAACAGTATGTTTACAAAAGTAACTCATCAGGTGCAACTTGCTAGCATTTGACTTTGATTTTAAAAATTTAGTATTTACACTTGTATAATTCTATCAGTTCATTTACCAATTATAAAACTCCCTTTTGATGTATTTGTTGTGCAGATACTGTCATCACCCTTGTCACTATCAATTCATTAACATTATAATAATAGGTGTAAATTCTACATAACAAATATGGCTCAATGGACCTGATGCTCCTCTTTCACTGGTATTATAACAATGCAACTCCACTTATATCAGTTACTCCTAATTTACTCCCAGTATAAATGAAAGACAAATAAGTCAACAAAATGATTCTGATTGTAATGGTCATTTTAATGTTAGGTGTTTTTTTTTTAATTTGTTTCTCTTTTTCATCAAATATATTATGGAGGGGGGAGAGAGAGAGAAAGAAGAGGATGTAGAGTAGAGGTCTAATATTGCAAGTAATTGTAGAGGTGCTGGTTTTTAATGCAGTATCTTTTTGTTTTGCAGAGAGAGATCCTCACCTAAAAAGGGAATGACAAAACAAAAGAACATCATTTTCATGCAGCAGGAAAGGGAGCAATCTGAAGAATCAAAATATGTACTCTATAGTAGCAACCAAGCTCAAGTTATGTTTCCTCTTCTAAAGCTACAACAAGTCATGATCATCAGCAACTTGTTAGCTTAACACACTAGCATCTGGAGGGAAGAATTATATGGCCCATCTCCCTGCCAGTGTCCCTAAATGTACAGTTTCCAGTGTTTTGACTAGCCCAATTTTGTCAATGCATGAAAGCATTGGTTCTGGTTTCCTTACGTAGGCAAACATCCAACTAATGTCAGCTGCACCATCCTTTTAATTTTCTCTATTTCTTAGGCCTGTCAATATTTTCTTTATTGGAGTGTTAGCAGCTGCAGCAGAATCACCACTCAGAGGCATAGTTACTTAGGGATACTCTAATTCGTAACCCCGATGGGGCTGTTGTGCTGGAGGGTGTTGGTAGCTTCCAGGAAGCAAGTCTGATCTGTGGGCAATAAAATACCTCATTGCAGTTGATGGGAATGCTGACCATCCTTCATTCTGGGTAAATGGAAAAAGCAAGTAAGCTCTTTTATGGAATAAGATAGCTGAAACAAGAGAAGCCATTGCCCAAAGCATTAGCCACATGGAAAACCTGAGCACAAATGAACTAAAGGAGAAAAAGTGGGATTTCCATGGGCCTGATTACAAATGCAGGGGCTGGGGCATTGACTGGATTGCAGGTAGGTATGTAGATAAGGGTGTGTGTCTCTCTCTCCCTTAATGACAGAAAGTCAACTGAAAGTAGTGAGGAAAGTGAGAAAAGTACAAATAGCATGGCCCGTAGAGGAAGCCAAAAGAGCTGCTTTTGAGCACAGTGCTGGCAGAAAAGGCAGGCTTGCAAATAATAAGCAAGAGAACTGCCCCTGTTGTTTGTTCCTACTGTGTTCAGGTAAACAGGATTTTGTTTCCATTCTTCATAAATAAACAGGACTGCACCTGAGAAACACCTGACTTATATCATCACACTCTCCTCCCAATGTAAACAACACAAGCCCCCAAATGTTGGCTAATTGCTCACAGCAATAGGGCTATTACAGTAGCAGGGATTTTCAGGACTACAGTGCACATTGGCCATGCCCCCTATGCCATCTTTATACCTCCTGGGTATTCCCCACAATGGGAAACTAACCAACTAGCTTCTCCTTTATGGCAGTTTTATAGGGCCACTTCACTGTTTTGGCATCACAACAAGGCCATAGCATAGATTAGGATCTGGCCTTCTTTTACTGTAATAACTTAATTAAAATAGTTTACATATTAATGTAATATTTTTTATTTTTAGAAGCTAACAATTTGAAGAAATATTTCATTGTAAGATAATAGCATGGAGGTGAACGAGGGCATAATGCAGTAGCCCATACATCTCTAGTGAGACTGCTCACACAAGTCAGGGCTGCAGAAGTGGACCCCTAATTTGTAGCACTTATACTTTTCATTCAACAGGTAAGTTATTTACTACTTCAGTAAGAAAAGATAAAGCTAGCATCTGTAGTACCAAATTCAGCAATAATTATTAAAAAAACCAAACACCACCATCTACTGGTGAAAGAAAAAACTATGCCTTATGTATTTTTCTTAAGTGATAAGATAAATGATTTTCTATTAAAATACTTTACAAATGCATTTATCATGGCAGATATCTGCTTTCATTTCTCAGGCAACCAGATTTGTTGTTTGCATGCACAAGTCCAAATGAAAGAAAAAACAGTTACCCACTTTCTCGTAACTGTGGTTCTTCAAGATGTGTTGTTCATGTTCATTCCAACCAGGTGTGTGCGCACCGCGTGCATGCCAGCCAGAAGATTTTTCCCTTAGCAGCATCCATAGGGTCGGTCTGGGCACCCCCTGGAGTGGCGCCTTCATGGCGCCCCATATAGAGCCCTGCTGACACTCCACCCCCTCAGTTCCTTCTTGCCGGCTATTCCGACAGAGGGGTAAGGAGGGTGGGCATTGGAATGGGCAAGAACAACACATCTCAAAGAACAACAGTTACGAGAAAATGAGTAACAGTTTTTTTCTTTTTCAAGTGATTGTTCATGTCCATTCCAACCAGGTAACTCACAAGCCAAAAGGTCAGGAGGTGGGTCGGAGCCATGCATGGATTGGAGCACACCACAAGTCCAAAGGCCGCATCGTTTCTAGCCTGTTGTGTAATTGCATAGTTTATCGTGAATGTATGTATCGATGATCACGTAGCTGCTCTGCAGATTTCTTGGGTAGGAACTTGTGCCATGAATGAGACCTGGGCCCTGGTAGAGTGGGCAGTAATCGGCGGGGCGGGCACCCTCACCAGGCCGTAACACTCCTGAATGCGGGATGTGATCCATGATGAGATGCATTTAGAAGAGACAGGGAGACCTTTGATTCTGTCCGCCACGGCCACAAATAGTTGGACAGACTTCCAGAATGACTTAGTCCTCTCTATGTAGAAGGCTAGGCCCCTATGTACATCCAGTGAGTGCAGCCTGTGCGCCCTATCGGAGGAGTATGGCTTGGGATAGAACACTGGGAGGAAGATATCCTGGGCCACGTGGAACTGGGAGACAACCTTGGGGAGAAAGGCCGGGTGAGGTCCTTATGAAAAACTGTGCAAGGGGACTCGGACGTGAGGGCTCTGAGCTCTGATACCCGTCTGGCCGAGGTGATTTCCAAGAAGAATACAACCTTGTATGAGAGATAGAGCAGGGAGCACATTGCCAGTGGTTCAAATGGAGTGCCCGTAGGTCTGGAAAGGACTAGATTAAGGTTCCAGGCAGGGACACGCTGATGCATCTGGAGAAAGAGCCTGTCCAGGCCTCTGAGGAAACGACTGACTAAAGGGTTTGCGAAGACTGAGAAGCCAGTGCCCGGATGGAAGGCAGAGATGGCGGCTAAGTGGACCTTTATTGATAACAGGGACAGTTCTTGTTGTTTTAGGTGAAGGAGGTAGTCCAGTATGAACGGTATGGGGGCAAGCAACAGCAGCTGACTGCGTTGTCTCACCCAGATGGATAACCTTTTCCACTTGGCAAGGTATGTTGCCCTGGTGAAGGGCTTTCTACTACCAAGGAGGACCTATCTGACTTGGTCTGAGCAGGCCAGCTCCGTGGTGTTTACCCATGGAGTATTCAGGCCGTGAAGTGGAGCGACTCTAGATTCGGGTATCGGAATTGGCCATGGTCCTGCATGACCAGACCTGGGACCAGTGGTAAGGTGAGCAGTGACACTACGGATATTCTCAGGAGCGTCATGAACCAGTGCTGGCGTGGCCATGCTGGCGCTATCAGCATGACTTGGGCCCAGTCCCTGCAGATCTTGAGGAGCAATTTGTGAACCAGTGGAATTGGTGGGAAAGCATAGAGCAGTCAGCCCCACCACGGGAGGAGGATGGACTCTGGGCTGTGACTCATAAGGGAGCAGAATAGCTGACATTTCCTGTTGCTGTGAGTGGCAAACAGGTCTATCTGGGACGTGCCCCAGAGATGGAAGATTGAGCTCACCACACCTGGCTGGAGGGACCACTCATGGCCATGGAAGGTCCAGCTGAGACTGTCCGCCAGCGTGTTCTGAACCCCTGGGAGGTATGACTCCTGCAGGTGGATCGAGTGCTCTATGCAGAAGTCCCACAACAAGAGGGCTTCCTGGCACAGGGGAGAAGAGCGTACACTCCCCTGTTTGTTGATCTAGAACATTGCCGAGGTATTGTCCGTGAGGACTGATATGCACCTGCCTGCTATGTGGGTTTTGAAAGCATGGCATGCCAGGTGCACCGCTCTCAGTTCTCTGACATTAATGTGCAGAGTGAGGTCCGCCTGAGACCAGAGACCTTGAGTCCTGATGTCCCCTAGATGAGCTCCTCAGCCCAGGTCCGAGGCATCCGTCACCAAAGAGAGAGAGGGCTGACAAAAGGCACTCCTGCACAAACCACTCTCAGGTTGAACCACCATAGAAGGGAGTCCAACACCGGGCAGGGGAGGGTTATGATGCTGTCCAGAATGTCTCGGGCTGGCTGATACATCGACGCCAGCCAAGACTGGAGTGGACGCAATCTGAATCTGGCATGTTGTACCACGTAAGTGGATGCAGCCATGTGGCCCAGCAGCTTTTGGCAGTTCCTTGCTGTGATCGTGGGGAATTGTCTGAGGCCTCGTATGATGTCCCCTAGTGAGCAAAATCTGGTTTCCAGGAGGTATGCACTGGCTTGAGTCGAGTCCAGGATGGTGCCTATAAACGCTATCTCTGCACCAGGGACAGGGTAGATTTGGCCTCGTTTAGGAGGAGACCTAATTCGAGGAAGGGCCTTCTTATGAATTCGATTTGACCTTCCACTTGGGCTCTTGAGTGTCTCTTGATCAGCCAGTCATCTAGGTAAGGAAAGACCCGTATCTGGCACCTGCGCAGGAACGCCGCGATGACTGCCATACATTTTGTGAATACTCGGGGGGCTGTAGATAGTCTGAATGGGACGATGGCAAACTGATAGTGGTCGCTGCTCACCCAGAATCTGAGGTAGTGTCTGTGATGTGGGACTATTGCAATGTGAAAATTTGTGTCCTTCAAGTTGAGGGCAGTGTACCAGTCTCCTGGATCCAGAGAGGGGATAATGGAGGTTAGTGAGACCATACAGAACTTGAGTTTCCTTACAAACTTGTTGAGCCGCCACAGGTCCAAGATAGGTCTGAGGCCCCCTTTGGTCTTCGGTATTAGGAAATACCGGGAGTAAAAGCCCGTGTCCCTTAGCTCCTGCGGAACCTCCATTGCCCCTACCGAGAGGAGGGACTGCACTTCTTGAATTAGAAGTTGCTCATGAGAGGGGTCCCTGAAGAGGGACGGGGAAGGATGATGGGGCGTGGTGTGGGGGGGCACAGAATTGGATGGAATATCCCCTCTCTACTGTGCAAAGCACTCAGTGGTCTGAAATAATTCGGGACAAAGCATGGTAGAAAGGGGATAGATGGGACGAGAAGATAAGGAAGGAAGGATCCAGAGTCCATACTGTTAAGTCATCCTTGACCGCACTTCAAAAGTGTGGTCTGGGCCCCAGCAGAGGTTTGAGTTGGCCAGAGTTTTGCCCAGAGGAGGGATGTTGCCTCCTCCTACCACTTCTGTTTCACCTACGTGGAGCATCCTGGCGGTTCTGCAGCTGGTAAGGTCAAGGCACAGGCTGAGGCCTAAAATGTCTGCGCTGGGTAGGTGTGTGGAGCCCCAACGAACGCAGAGTAGCCCTAGAGTCCTTCAAACTGTGAAGTCTGCTGTCTGTTTTTTCAGAGAACAGGGAGGATCCCTGAAAGGGGAGGTCTTGTATGGTCTGCTGGACCTCGCGAGGCAGTCCAGAGTCATGCAGCCAGGAGCCGCGCCTCATCACCACCCCAGTCGCCAGCATGCGCAAGGCTGCATCCGCCACATTGAGAGCTGCTTGCAGAAAGGGCTGGGAAAACAACTTCCCCTCCTCCACAAGTGTGGAAAACTCCACCTGAGACTCCTGAGGCAGGAGCTTAGCAAACTTGGCCATTGCCGAGCAGGTGTTATGTCCATAGCGGCTCACAATGGCAGAGCTGCAGGCCCCCGGTCGAATAGACCTTTCGGCCAAATAGGTCCAGCTTCTTGGCATCCCTATTTTTAGGGGTCGAGCCTTGGAACCCCTGGCACTCTCTTTGATTGGCCGCATCAACCACCAAAAAGAGTCTGCGGGAGGGTGAGTATAAAGGTGTTCACACCCCATAGACGGTATGAAGTATCGGTCTCAGTTTTCTTGGCTGTAGGGGTCAGAGAAGAAGGGGTCTGCCACAGATTTTTGGATGTGTCAACTACTGTCTTTATCAGCGGCAGAGTGACCCTGGAAGGGCCTGAGAGAGCAAGGATATCCACAACAGGGTCCAAATCCTCCTCCACTTCCTCGACTTGTATCCCCTGGCTTTGAGCAGCTCTTTTTAATAGCTGCTGGAGAATACGGTTGTCCTCTAAAGCTGGGGCTGTTGATGTCTCTGCGACTGCTTCATCAGGAGAAGACGAGGATGAGAGGACAGGTAGCGGGCTTTGTTCACAACCCTCTGCCCTTCTGGGGTCCCTCGGCATACTGTACTCGAGCTGCGGTGCCAGTGCTGATAGGGGATTCAGTACCGCAGCTGGGGCTGGGGCTGATAAACCCAGTGATGCCAAACCCAATGGTGCTGGCATGGTCACAGCTGGCAGGGCAGGCTTTAGGCTGATTCACCCGATTCCCTGCAATCAGGTCCCATGCCTTAGGCACCTTTTAAATTTTTTTTACTCACTCCAGCGGCGGTCCGCTCCACTGGGGTCTTTGGCGGCCCCATTCCCCTGGCCAGACCGCCGGCTGGAGCACGGCAAGCCCCATAGCCCCACTCTCCCAGCCGGCAATCCGAAGTGCTGCTGATGACTGAGAGCGCCGCCCGGTGAATACAACCCCCCCCCGCAGGAATTGGACCCCACACTTGCTAAAGCCGGCCCTGACAGCTGGAGCCATTGGCGGTGCTGTCGCCTGGGACGATGGTACCAGAGCTGGTTGTGGCAGCAGCGCTGCTCCGTTGGACGACGGTGCCGCTGGCGGTGGTGCTGGCGCTGTCTGTGGCACAAAAGATGCCGAGGACATCGACACAGTCCTGGATCGCGACGTGTGGGCTTGGCCCTGGTTCTGATGGTAAGCCCAGGGCATCCAGAAGGGCCATTGAGCAGGTGGTTGCAATTGTTGCTGCCACAGTGCCAGGTATGGGTGGCGACTCCATTAGACCTGGACTCCAGCTCCATGATTTGCTGGATTGATACAAGTCCGTCTCTGTCTCCTAGGTCTCCCAGTTGGAGGAGCAGTACCCTGGGTTGCTCGTGAGCGGTGCGACAAAGCTGAGAATGGTCTGGCCCTTCTGTCTGTGTGGGCGGCGCTGGGGGTGCTCGTGATGAAGAGCGGCAGGACATTATGGCTGGCTTGTCCTTGGAGAGGAACGGGGGGCGCACAATCACCGGCGACTTGTCCCTCCTCTGTGGGGAGGACGGTACTGGGAGGCGCATCAGGTTTGTGGCTGCCTCAAATGCCTCCAGTGCCAATGGTAGCTGTAAGTCCCCTTGGTTCTCCGGGGACCTAGAAGGGTTCAGACTCAACTGGACCCCAGCTGGGGCAGGATTCGAGGAGACACTGGGAGGGAGCAAGCAGGGGGCGGTATGTCCTGACATGCTCGTGGACGCTGCAGACCCCTTAGACTTTGAGAGGGGTGATCGACCCCTCACCAGCCTCTTCTTCTTTACTGGCACTGGGGATGGAGAGCGGTGCTGTGCTGAGGCAGACTGCTTATGGCCCGAGCTGTGATGGTGCTGGGGGGCCTTAGGGGCCTTAGTCAGTGCCGGAGTGCTGCGCATCGATGAGGATGTGTTCAGTGCCGGTTCGGTGGGTCCTGGGTTGGAGTGTGGTCTCAAGGCCGCGTCCATCAACAGAATTTTTATTCTCTGTTCCTGGTCTCTAAGGATTCTGGGACAGAAACTCTTGCAGATGTGGCACTTCTCCTTCTGGCGGCTCTCACCAAGGCACCGCAAGCAAGATGAGTGAGGATCACTCTTGGGCATAAACTTGCCACAGGCCTCGCAGAGCTTAAACCTTGGAGACCCGGGCATACTCCAGGAGGGGAAATATTGTCGAGGAGGATGCCCCCCAAAACAATTAAACTACAACTCTATTGAACTATAAACTAACTGAGAAACTATATACATGATATGCTATCAGACACTGCTAAAGCGCTTGCTATAAGGAGCAAGCGAAGTTCCAGCTAGCCGTCACCAGCGGTAAGAAGGAACTGAGGTGTGGAATGATGGCAGGGCCCTATACTGGGCACCATGAAGGCGCCACCCCGGGGGCGCCCAGGTCGACCCTACGGACGCTGCTAAGGGAAAAATCTTCTGGCTGGCGTGCACACGGCACGCACACACCTGGTTGGAATGGACATGAACAATCACTCGAAGAAGAAATGGAGAATATGGAAATTACAGTGAGTTCCTGTCTGTCCCTTATCTCATACAGGGAAAGTTAATATAGCCATTTCTTCTTTATGTTGCTGGCTAGTACAAGTGGTGATCTCTGTTACTGAAACTATGTTGTCTATGGTCAGAGAACAGAGTTGTGAGTCAGGAGTGGGAAATTGGCATAGGAGGGATGGTCTAGTGAGTAGGGCACTATCGACTGGCACTCAAGAGTTTAAGTCCCAGCTTAGTCACAGATTTCCTTTGTGGCCTTGGGCTACTCTTTTATTCTACCCTGTTTGACAGGGAGATGGTGAAGATAAAATTCACTAAAATGATTGTGAGGTGCTTTGACACAATGGTGATGAGTGCCATATAAATGTTTAGATACCATCAGGGCTGGCTCTGGCTTTTTTGCCGCCCCAAGCCAAAACAAAACAAAACAAAACAAAACAAAACCACCTGTGGGGTGGCCAGAGTGGCAAAGCAGGGGAAAAAAAAATGTCATGGGGCAGACAGAGCGGCAAAGCAGAAAAAAAAGAAAGAAAGAAAGAAAGAAACCTGCTGGGTGGTTGGAGCCAGGGTGCAGGGGGACTCCCTGTGCTGCAGATGTGCAGCGGAGTGCGGGCCCAGTCTAGTGGGGGGAGAGGGAGGAGGAAGCGGGGGGAGAGAGAGAAGGGGAGTGGTCAGGGCTTCAGCGGGGCGCTCACCACGTGGCCTCTGCTGCCACGCTGCCTGCCAGTAGGGCTCTGTGCCGCTCCGGTCGGCTGGGAGGGAAGGACGCGGGCTGCCCTGCCAAGTTTGCTGCAGGGCGCTCCCCTCCTCCGTGCTGCTGCCCTCTAGAGGGCGTCCAGAGCAGGGAACCAAAAAGAAGAAGAAAAAAAAAAAAGGGAGGCC
This sequence comes from Chelonoidis abingdonii, assembly GCF_003597395.2. NCBI lineage: Eukaryota > Metazoa > Chordata > Testudines > Testudinidae > Chelonoidis > Chelonoidis abingdonii. The sequence goes on from NC_133776.1 coordinate 76,530,551, forward strand.
AGAATGCTGCCCCTTGGAATCTGCCACCCCAAGTACGAGATTGCTCAGCTGGTGCCTGGAGCCAGCCCTGGATACCATCCTAAAGAATGTATCCCAGAATGAAGGCAGGGCTCTTTTTCTGGCTCTGTCATTGACTCACAGCGTGCCATTGGGCCAGTTTTATGTAACTTCAGTGCTTCAGGTCAGTTTAGCCAACCAATAGAAGAGGTTGCTACACGTTCACTTCAATGTGAATTTAGGATTTGACTCATCTTGTTCCAAATATAAAATATAAAACAGGAAGTGGCTGTTTAAAGTATTCCAGCCTCAGTACTAATTCAGTGATACACACTGTATTTTAATTGAATTTATATTATGAATTATGGTAGAAGTTCTTAGTATGTAGGTACATATGTCCTATCACAAGCTTGACTGGTCAACTAGGGAATGAAGAACAGAGACAAACTGAAAATTACATTATGCATAACCATACACTGCTGGCTAGCCAAAACCAACCAATCCACCCCACAGAAGTGTCTGTAGATGAGAAGTCTCACAACATACGTGGCAGGAGAAAGAAGGGCCACACTATTATAGTTTTACCCAGAGGTTAGCCCTTCACGTAGAATAAATTGAAAGGCAAACTAAATACAATTGGAAGAAATACTTACATTCATAACTTATATACAGCTTTAGTCCAAGATTTCATTGTATCCAATTTTAAGGCATTACATTATCTTTTTTCATGATGGGCCAGGCCCTCAGCAAGTATAAATTAGTATAGGTTTATTAATTTCAAAGTAATTATGCTAGTACATCAGCTAAGAATCTGCCCTGATATATCTTCATTACAACAGAACACCACCATAGAGCTTGAGCTGTTGTCTCTAGGTACATATTTCAAGAGTGACGGTATGGAACAAATCCTTGATAGGCTTCCTTAAATGCGCCCATCAGATTTCTAAACATATCTATTTTGTACATGCGGGACATAATATGTTTTTAATATTTGCAGGCAAACAATTTTACTTTGTATTTACAGTAACGACAATGCAGGTGTGTGCCTCATATTGCAACATGACAGGTATATTGTGGGACCAACATGGCAACAACAACACTGCATATGGGTATATTCATGTTTGTTAGGAAAGCAATAAGTAAAGTGAATTGGAAAGTAAACCACTTTCTCAGCAACCTGAGCTGACTATGGTTAGAGGTCAGTATTGAGGCACAGTGGCAGACCATAGCAGTGGAAACCTGCACTACTGCTGTCCACACAGTACCTGTTCTGTAGATAAACTGAGGATCTGTTTTTCACAAGCACTATATTCACACATACCATACATACTTGCCTGTATTCATTTCACTTTTAATGCTGGCTTGTTTCCTCCTCTCACCTGCACTGCTTGGATGCAAGGCAGGATCAAGCACTGGGTGAATGAAGACAAACTCAGATTTTAAGCCCTGATTGCTTAACATACTGGCTTACAAAATGTATACTGTTGCAAATACTATTCACCAATACATTGAAGCATTACAAAATCACATCTGATTTCCACTTGAAATGGGAGCATTTGACACAAGCTAGATGGCAAATATTTCACTTTACCTTAGCCCACTGCTGTCGAGAAACATATCTTGAATTATCACCCAGGTCAGGAACAAACACAGGGTTATGCTGTGACTCAAGTTTTGTTTGTCTTGCCTGTTTCCTGAAATTAAAAACAAGCCATGATGTGAAGTATGTTCAGGAACACGTATTTTCTGAAAAACTTAGGTCCTCCTTCTCCCTTGCATACAGGTACAATATAGAGTAGACTAAGAACACTGAATCTTTATTACAATCCTCAGCTGCATAGATTAGTATGTACCATGCCAATTAATCATGATTAATATGTATTCAGTGGCCGTGGATGTTAACTAAAAATACTTGCTGAAGTAAATTGCAAATGTTGGGCCAAATTTCCCCCTCATTTCCACCTGTGCAACTTCATGGACTGTGTTGCAGAGGCTTAACTGAGGCCAAAATTGAGCCAGCTGTATTGTGGAGATATAGAATGTTGCATTAATGCAAGCCTCCTCTCAGTCCTCTCCTCTCACCCCCTCTTCATCTTCTTCCACTTTCAGTATCTACAACAGTCTCTCATTTACTATCTCAAGCTCCACATATGCTTCAGCTCCTCCTTAAAACTTCCTCATTCTCCCAAGAAATCTCTGTATTCTCTCCTTTCCCTCAGCTGTTGATTTGTCTTGTCTACCTTACATGACTTAGAACAACACTTTCTTAGCTCTCGTCCCCTAACGCCTGTACTCTACTTGGGCTACACTAATGACATCTTCATCATCTGGACCCATGGAAAAGAAGCCTGTCATAAACAGATGGTTAAGGTTTAATGTCTCTTTTACCTGTAAAGGGTTAAGAAGCTCAGTGAACCTGGCTGACACCTGACCAGAGGACCACTGGGGGGACAAGATACTTTCAAATCTTGGTGGAGGGAAGTCTTTGTTTGTGCTGTTTTTTTTGTTCGTTGTCACTCTTGGGACTAAGCGGGACCAGACGTACACCCAGGTTTTCTCCAATCTTTCTGAATCAGTCTCTCATGTTTCAAAATAGTAAATAAGAGCCAGAAAAGGCGGATTAGTCTTATGTTTGTTTTCTTAACTTGTGAATGTGTCTTTTGCTGAAAGGATTTTTACCTCTGTTTGCTGTAATTTAAATTTCAGGCTAAGTGGGGGGGAGTCCCTCTAGGCTATATGAATTGGGTCTGAACTCACCAGGGATTGGAGGTGATTGGGTCTGAACTCACCAGGGATTGGTGGGGCGGGGGGGGAAGGAAGAAGGGAATGGTTAATTCCTCTTTGTTTTAAGATCCAAAGGAGTTTGGATCTGTATAGCTTCCCAAGGCAACCCAGGGAGGGGAAAGTCCGAGTGGGGGGGAGGGAAGGAGGGATGATGATTTATTTTTCCTTGTTTTAAGACCCAAGGTGTTTGGAACTCACCAGGGATTGGTGGGAGATTGGTGGGGATTGGGTCTGAACTCACCAAGGATTGGTGAGGGGGGAAATGAAGAAGGGAATGGTTAATTCATCTTTGTTTTAAGATCCAAAGGCGTTTGGATCTGTATAGCTTCCCAAGGCAACCCAGGGAGGGGAAAGTCTGGGGGGTGGGGGGGGAAGAAGGGGTGATGGTTTATTTCTCCTTGTTTTAAGACCCAAGGTGTTTGGGTCTTGGTTTCCCCAGGGAAGGTTTTGGGTGAACAGGAAGTGTGCTAAACATTATATTTTTGGGTGGTGGCAGCATTATCAGATCTAAGCTAGGAATTATGCTTAGAAGGGTCCATGCAGGTCCCCACTTTTTAGACACTAAAGTTCAAAGTGGGGAAAAAACCTTGACAAAGCCCTTGAGGAATTCCACCATGATTTTAACAATTTCCATCCCACCATCAACCTCAGCCTAGACCAATCCACGCAAGTGGTCCATTTCCTAGACACTACTGTGCTAATAAGCAATAGTAACATAAGCACCACCCTATATTCGAAACCTACTGACCGCTATATACTTACCTACATGCTTCCAGCTTCCATCCAGGACACACCACACAATCCATTGTCTACAGCCAAACTCTAAGATACAACCACAATTGTTCCAATCCCTCAGACAAACATCTACAAGATCTCTATCAAGCATTCTTAAAACTACAACACCCACCTGCTGAAGTGAAAAAACAGATTGACAGAGCCAGAAGAGTACCCAGAAATCACCTACTACAGGACAGGCCCAACAAAGAAAATAACAGAACGCCACTAGCCATCATCTACAGCCCCCAACTAAAACCTCTCCAGCGCATCATCAAAGATCTACAACCTATCCTGAAAGATGATCCCTCACTCTCACAGATCTTGGGAGACAGACCAGTCATCACTTACAGACAGCCCCCCAAACTGAAGCAAATACTCACCAGCAACTGCACACCATACAACATAAACACTAACCCAGGCACCTATCCTTGCAACAAAGCCCGATGCCAACTCTGTCCACATATCTATTCAAGTGACGCCATCATAGGACCTAATCACATCAGCCACGCCATCAGGGGCTCGTTCACTTGCACACAGGAGCGGCGCCAGGATTTTTGGTGCTCTAGGCGGGGGTCCTTCCATGCTCCCGGTCATTGGTGGCAAATTCTGCGGCGGGGGGGTTCCTTCCGCGGCTCCCGGTCTTCGGGGCACTTTGTGGCGGGTCCTGGAGTGAGTGAAGGACCCGCTGCAGAATTGCTGCCGAAGACCTGGAGCGCGGAAGGACCCCCCCCCACCAAATTGCCGCACTCGCCGGCGGCACGGCTGGGAGCAAAGCAGGCTGGGGCCGGGTCACTCCACTTCCCACAGGAAGTGGTATCCTCACACGTTCTATGGGTCATCTCGATTATCACTCCAGAAGTTTTTTTTTTTCTCCTGCTGATGATAGCTCATCTCAATTGATTGGCCTCTTACAGTTAGTATAGCTAGTCCCACCTTTTCCCCATGTTCTCTGTACGTATAAATATCTTCTTGCTGTATGTTCCAGTCTATGCATCCAATGAAGTGGGCTGTAGCCCATAAAAGTTTATGCTCAAATAAATTTGTCAGTCTCTAAGGTGCCACAAGTACTCCTGTTCTTTTTGCAGAAATAGACTAACACGGCTGCTACTCTGAAACCTACCTTACATTAGAACTAATTACAGCAGATAACATATTATACAGTTTATAAAGCACTGTGTAGGTCAACAGCACTATACACATGATTAGTAATAATAAGATGGAGACTCTGCAGTAAGAGGCCATATCATATAAATTGTATAGTTAATTTTTCCAAGCCCCTTATAATCTGAAATGAAGCCCACTTTCCCCTTCTCCGGTGTTTGCAGATGGCCCCTGTATGCTTAGACATCCACAACAGGTTTTATTTTCTCGCTGCGGCAGTGCAGTATTACCTTGCTATATTATTACTTTAGTAATTTATAGTGGTTTTCTTTTCAGTGTAGGACATGTAATGCTTTTTTGGTGTGATTTTTCCCACACTTCCTTAGATCATGGCTCTCGTACTGAGTTTGCAGATATTTTAAGGATCTTCTATAGTGGGCTGTGTTGCTCTGTAGTTTAGCATGGGAGCCATATAAAAATGTTAGCTCTTGCATAGTATTGTGAGATTTAGTTGCTATGTTTTGGGATGCACATACACACCTTAGTGAACCAAATGGCATGAACCAAATGGCTTCTTAGGGCAGAGATGCCCCTCATTCTTTAAATACTTGGGGATGCCCACAGACAGTGCACAAAGTGTTGGGATGTGTACAGACGACAAGTAGCTGCTCAAAACGCCAATGACTGGGATAACTAGTGCTTAATTGGCAGGATCCTGGTCAGTTCACACTTGAGTCTGTTTGAGGTTGAGGAAAGGCAGCCAAGCCCTATGAGTATACTCTCATAAATCAGGCAGGACAAATATTGTAGGCTCAGCTTACCCTAGCAAGTCAGTTAAGGGGACTTATTAAAGGAGCTTGCATGGTCAGTCCTGGTGGAGGGAAACAAATGTCTTGTTTTGGTGGATGTGATTATGTTAGGTAAAATGCCCAATAACTTGAGTTGTGTGGTCAATTAATCACAATTAAATCAAGTGATTAACTCAAAACAAATTAACTCGATTATAAAAATATTTGATTAATAGCAATTTTAATCACACTGTTAAATAATACCAATTTAAATTTATTATAAATATTTTTAATCTTTTTCTACATTTTCAAATATATTCATTTCAATTACAACACAAAATACAAAGTGTACAGTGCTCATTTTATGTTATTATTATTACAAATATTTACAACTGTAAAAAAAAAAAAGAAATAGTATTTTTAAATTCACCTTGTACAAGAACTGTAGTGCAACCCCTTTATAGTGAAAGTGTAACTTACAAATGCTGATTTGTTTTATGTAATTGCACTAAAACAGTGTAACACTTTAGTGCCTATAAGTCCACTCGGTCCTACTTCTTGTTCAGCCAATTGCTAAGACAAACAAGTTTATTTACATTTACGAGAGATAATGCTGCCTGCTTCTTATTTACAATGTCACCAGAAAGTGAGGACAGGCATTCACATGGCACTGTTCTAGCTGGCGTTACAAGGTATTTATGTCCCAGACATGCTAAACATTTGTGTGCCCCTTCACGCTTTGGCCACTATTCCAGAGGACATATTTCCATGCTGCTGATGCTCCTTAAAAAAGACTAATGTGTTAATTAAATTTGTGACTGAACTCCTTGGGGGAGAATTATATGTCTCCTGCTCTGTGATTTTACCCGCATTCTATCTCAGATGATGACCCAGCACATGTTGTTTGATTTAAGAACACTTTCACTGCAGATCTGACAAAACACAAAGAAGGTACTGATATGAGATTTCTAAAGATAGCTACTGCACTCAACCCAAGATTTAAGAATCTGAAGAGCTTTCCAAACTTTTAGAGGGATGATGCCATGTTGTCAGAAGTCTTAAAATAGCAACATTCTGATGTAGAAATTACAGAACCTGAATCATCAAAAAAGAAAATCAAATTTCTGTTGGTGGCATCTAACTCAAATGATGAAAATGAATGGGCATCATTCCACACTACTTTGGACTGTTATTGAGCAGAACCTGTCATCAGCATGGAAGCATGTCCTCTGGAATGGTGGTCAAAGCATGAAGGGGCACACAAATGTTTAGCATATCTGGCACATAAATATCCTGCAATGCCTCCTATAACACTGCCATGTGAATGCCTGTCCTCACTTTCAGGTGACATTGTAAATAAGAAGTGGGCAACATTATCTCCTGTAAATGTAAATAAACTTGTTTGTCTTAGCAATTGGCTGAACAAGAAGTAGGACTGAGTGCACTGGTAGGCTCTGAAGTTTTATATTGTTTTATTTGAGTGCAGTTATGTAACAAACAAAAAAATCTACATTTGTAAGTTGCTGTTTAATGATATAGATTGCATTACAATACTTGTATGAGGTGAATTGAAGAAAATATTACTTTTACTTTTTTTACAGTGCAAATATTTATAATAAAATATAAAGTGAACACTGTACATTTTATATTTTGTATTGTAATTGAAATCAATATTTGAAAATGTAGAAAACATCCAAAAATATTTAAATAAATGGTATTCTATTATTGTTTAACAGTGCAATTAAAACTGTGATTAATCACAATTTTTTAAAATCGTGTGATTAATCACAATTTTTTTAATAGTTTGACAACCATAGTTTTGATATGATGTTTTGATTTAGTCCTAAACTATATCAGATACAAAGTGGATGGAGATTTTGTTAATTTAAATCACCAGAAGTTGCAAATAAATTTAAATACCAGGATTTTCTTGGCTTTACTTTTCACACAAAGTTTGGATATCTGTCCCATTATATTGAGACCAACTTTTCCACACAATTCTTTTGAGTTGATTTGTGAAAAATTATGATCCTCTATTGAAATTGTCCAACATATACATAAAATAAGGAGTTAATTATTTCTAGATTCATTTCTTTGATCAGCAAAAACATTTAATTATGTAAAAAAAATAACTTACCTAGCTCCTTTAACACTTTTATTTGACTTGTTTTTACAGTAGCAGACACACTGTATTATTACACCAACTAGGAAAGCCAGTGCTACTGCAGGAAGTACAGTTACTAAAATCAAGTCCAAAGTATTCCAGAGTTGTTCACATTTGTGACCCATGTACCAGTAATCTCTCCAGAGCTCTCGGAAGTAAGGACATCTGCCAATTAAAAAAAAAAAAAGTATGTTTCTTAAAAGGAACAATATTCTAATTTAAAAAAAACCTCTTCAATAATTCAGAAAAAAGAAAACATTTTGTTCTGTTATTGAGTGAAGTATGTTAGGAGTCCACAGTTTCATTACTTTTATGAAGCATTATCTATTGTAAAGTTTTATACTGCTGTCCACCACTGTCATATCTGTGCACTTTCCATGTAAAATCAACAGCAAGAACAAAGTCCATAGTGAACTTACTGGAGTCTCTGACTCTTCTACCTGCTTGGGGTAGGGTTTTTTAAATTTTTTTTAATTAATTAATTTACTTTTATTTTTAAAGCTGGTTTCTTTCAGTTATCCTACCATGGTATTTGAGCTAATAACTTCCTGCAGCAGAACATTTCAGAGACTGACTACAGTATATGTCACATAAAGGACTAATATGCTGGATACAAAAGATTAATTTGGTACTTGTATTTTCAGCTCAAATGGCTAGATATCTTTAAAAAGGAAAGATGATTTTGAAGATGAGAAGAGGATGCTAGTTTTATTCTCATTTAAAGAGTGTATTTTAATGGATGTAAAAAGCATTTAGCGCCTTAGGTACACACTTTTGTGTGATATCATTATAAAATCAAAATAAATTAGGAACATAAAATTATGAAAAATAGGGGAGTTAACGTTATTACTGTATGAGAAACATTCTTCTGTTTTTCCTATGTTTTTAAAATTTAACTAATATTGCATTAACCTAAGTTTTGGCATGTAGTTTGCCTTTTTGGGGGGATGGGGAGAGGCAATGTCTTCTTGTGTTTGTTTTTGAGGGTGGGGTTAGAGGAAGCAGGCAGAAAACAGAATTAAAAGGAAGCTAAGGCTTCAGTCCTACAACTGGCTCCATACAGGCAAACCTTGCACCCACAAAGAGCATTTGACTATGCATTTACAGTACTCCATAGTGACAGAATTTTAACACCACTCTTAAGCTCAGGGCCATCCTTACGCAAAGCACACAGCTGCGTAGGGCACCAGGAAATTTTGGGCACCACATTTCCTGGTGTTCTGCGCAGCTTCATGCTGCTCCCGCCCAGCCCCACCCCTACTCCTCTGAAGATTGCCTCCAGGCCGGACCTTGCACTCACTGCACGGTAAGTACAGCGCCCTGGCCCCGGCCTGTTCTGTTCCCTTGGCTCCCAGGCTTGTGGGGGGAACTGTCCCCCAGCACTCGCCGGCGGCACGGCTGGGAGCCATGGGAGCAAAGCAGGCTGGGGCCGGGTCACTCCACTTCCCACAGGAAGTGGCCAGCCCCCATCTCCACAGAGGTCTGGGGCCATCTCCCCCCTCCCATGGAGGCCTGGGTGGGGCTCCACACCGCCTCCCCACGGAGGCCTGGGGCCAGCCCTCCCACTCCCCCATGTGGAGGTTCGGGGGGCTGCGTAGGGCACCAAAATAGCTAGAGATAGCCTTGCCTAAACTAGCAGAAATTTTGTACTGTGAATGATTCAGTTGTTATTTTTACTACAATATCCCAGACAATTAAGACTAAACATATGTGGCATTTGAAGTTTGGGTTAAGATTTTTAAAAATATGAACTTAAAATTAGACTTCTATATGTACAGTCAGACTCCCAAATAAATGGCCTAATTTTCAAAAGTTCTGACCACTCAGCAACTCCTACCAATGGTTGCTCTGCACTTTTGAAAAATCAGACCACTTGGGGGAGCCTAAATGTTGATGTAAAAACCTAACTGTAGGCTCCTATTTTTTAAAGTCTCTGCCCTCAGGTTCTACTGTTTTTGAGATACCCACTCACCAAAAAAAGCATCTTAAATTCTTGTACTTAAACAGATTTTGCTCAAGCTTAAGATAAAACAGAACATATTTGAGATAATTATTAGCATGAGAAAATGGAGGGTTATATGTCTTCTATGTAACTTTAACTATAAAGTTTATGGCTTACATATGCTGTAAAAAACAGTAACATTAGGACCTGATCCTGAATCAGATTCTTGTGAACAGCCATCTGTGCCTGTGCAGAGCCCAAAAGACAACGGGGTCAACCTTCATGGATCAGATTGCAGGGTCCTTGTTTACTTTATCAGCAATAATATATTGTAGATGCCTCACTTACATAGCAGATCCAAAATACTTACTTGCAAAAAGGTTTGTTGTCTTTACACCCGCAAACAATATCCTTTGGACAGAAGCCTTCTGTATTACCCAAGCAATTACCAAAGTCGGCAATCCCGGTGCAACTGGCTGTAAATTAAAAGACAAACACAACCAACATTTAAACTGTGAAGTAATATAGATGAGCATGCTGGATATTTGTCTGCATCAGAAACTCAGGATTTATGTGAAATAATCTTTAAACTGTAAGTCTTACCCCTCCCCGCAAGTGAATAAGAATTGCTGTTTGATCATTCTGAACCACTTTGAAGCCTCATTATTTCCTCCTTTTAAACATGAAGCCTTACCCTCACAAGTTATTTTATTCTGAATCTGTATCCTACATTCTCATTTTCCCTCCATTAGCCAGTAAATCATACCCATCAGATGCAGGTATTACGATTTAATAACTGAGTTCCCATATCTGAATTTCTGTCAATGTGATCATTTAAACCTTGCTAGACACCAGAAATCATGAGGCCTGGAAAACCTGTTAGAGGATCAGACTTTTACCTTTATTACAGAATATTTTTAGTTAGATTTTTGGCTGACAGCTGACAAAATCAAGACACTGTAATAGCATACTAAATACATCTAAGTATAGAATCAATGGCAGGAAGTGATGTCACAATGAGAATGGCCACTTAGGGTATGTCTTGACTGCAGAAGTAATGATGTCATGGGGTGTCACCCTGATTGCTGGACTAGTGCCGCCTCTTGGTAATGCTGGGGATTAACTCGAGGTTGACACCCAGGTCCATTGTTTGCACTCCAGCACTTTGTCTCATTCCCAGCCTATGGCTCGTCTCTCAGTTCGCAGAATTTCAGCATCCTCTTTGCGACTCACCCCTCCGGCTATGTCACCATCAAGGTTTCCTTCAGTGTTTCCCCCTTCTGGGAGGGGGGAGGAGGTATCTCTGTCCATCAGTTGAGCCAGGGACCCTGTAAACAGCAGCCTCTTGCTGCTCCTCAGTAACCTCTGTCAATGCCACTGTGTTTCCTGGGCCACTTGCCCATGTCCCCAGCATCTTCTTCACCCTTACCTCAGGGCACTCAGCTGCTCAGTCCCAGCAGCCAGCCAGGAGCTCACTCTCACTTCCCTGATCCCTGCTAGCAGCTGTTCTGTCCAAGATGCTTGGTTCTCTCAGCCCTCCAGGAAGGCAGTCCTTATCCCTGGTCTCCCAGCAGCAACTGACTCTACTCTGCCCTGCAGCTCCTTTTTATCTGAGCCTACCAGACCTGGATTGGTTGCTCCTTGCAACTCCTCCCGATTGGCTGTTCTTCATGCAGCCTCTCTGGGCCACTCAGAGGACTCATCTCCATTGCTCCTTCTGAGGCAGGGCATGATTAACCCCTTCTATGCCTGTGTGGGGTAGTACCCCATCACACTTGGGCTCTTACCTCAGTTTTGGTCCTACCTAACCACCCTACCATCCACAAACACAAAGATTGTACTTGGATTTGCATGTGCTTTGACTCAGGCTTGGGGATGTAGGTTAGAAGTTGGTTTCACTCTAACCCACTCAGTTTGCAGTATGGATGCAGGTTGTATCCTGGGTTCCAGAACCGGGTTGCTGATAGTTCTCCAATGCCTTCCCACAATCCTCCAGAAGCTGTATTTCCCTGCCTTTCTATCAACTGCCTTCTTTTGCACTAGAGGTCACCTATCAGTGTATAAACCCCGTTAGCCTTTGAACCTTACATTCCACAAGGCCTGCTCCATTTCTGCACTGCACTTGAACAAAAATATCATTTGGGAGATCCTCACCTCACATGTGGCTAGCTGGTCAGGGTCTCACAACAATGTTTTATGGACCTCTGGTGCATGTTTTGGAGAGATGTATCCAAACCTAGCACCTCTACAAGGACGTGTCCAAGAGGGAATGAGAACAGGTATATTGGTCCATTACCAGCTACACTACACTGATTGGCATTACAATTGGTTTTGTTGGCACTTTTCACTTTTATTAACAATTGTGGCTAGGCTGCCCGTGTTTATTTTTAATAAAGTGCATGAGAAATTGAAAATAGGGAAATAGAAAAAGGAAGTTTATACCACACCTTTTAGTAAATTCATATGTACAATATGGGCAAATCGTATTACTCCACATCAACATATTTCCCCATGTAAAGCAAAGATATGCATACACAAGGCATCCCATACCCCTTTGCTCTCTGGGATCCAGCTCTGCTTATCAGAGGCACACTGTCCGGTTGCTTGTGCTGACTTCCAAACCGGCTCTGTCTTTGACCCATTTGGGGCAAAAGTTCTCCTCCTTATCTTCACATATTTTGTGCAGTGCACAGAATACCCGATAACATGAATGGCACTGGGCATGCTAACATCCAAACAGATTTGTAGGAAGCATCATCTTGCCTTCAAGTTGGCAAATGCACATTCTACTCTCATCCTGCAACTACTCAGTGTGTAATTAAACCTTCTTCTGCCAGATGTCCTTAAATCAGGGTATAGGTTCGTGAGTCAGAACAGGAGGATAGGATGCATCCCTATATAATAGTGGACAATGACACATCACTGCTATTCATATTATTAGGAGGGAATAATGTCTGTTGTTGTCCAAGTAGGTAAATGCCATATCTCCTGAGCACCCTGGCACCATGTATCTTGCTGGCACAGCTCACATTAGTTTTCATTTCCCTCCTTCTGTGCTATTATGCAAGGCCTGCATAAAGGACAGTTACCTGTTCCGTAACTGGCGTTCTTCGAGATGTGTTGCTCATATCTATTCCACAGTAGGTGTGCGTGCTTGCCACATGCACAGGTGCTGGAAGTTTTTCCTTAGCAGTACTCATACTGGGGGAGCACTATGGCGACCCCTGGAGTGGTGCATGTATATTGCGCTATAAGGGGAGCCACATGCTCCCCCCACCCTCGATTCCTTCTTGCCAGACAACTCCAACAGAGAGGAAGGAGGGTGAGGTGTGGAATAGACATGAGCAACACATCTCGAAGAATGCCAGTTACGGAACAAGTAACTGTCCTTTCTTCTTCAAGTTATTGCTCCTGTGTATTCCACAGTAGGTGATTCCAAGCAATATCTGTTGAAGGTGGGTAGGAGTTCACACTAGACCGGGATGGAGTACCGCCCTGCCGAATCCAGCGTAATCTCTAGACTGGGCGACGATCACGTAATGTGAAGTAAATGTGTGCACTGAGACCCAGGTGGTCACCCTACAACTATCTTAGATAGCAACATGGGCTAACAATCGGTGGTGGGTGAACCCCTGCCAGATCGTAACACATGTGTATGCATGAGGTTATCCAGCGGGAAAGACGCTGGGTGGAGAGAGGTCGCCTCTTCACCCTCTCGGCCGAGGTGACAAAAAGCTACGAGGATTTCCTGAACGGCTTAGTCCGTTCCAGATAAAAGGCCAGCGCCCTACGCACATCGAGCATGTGGAGGCAGTATTCCTTGTTGGAGGAATGGGGCTTAGGACACAGCATGGGAAGAAAGATGCTCTGTTCCATATGGAAGGCGGAGACCACCTTCGGGAGGAACGCCGGGTGTGGGCGAAGCTGGACTTTATCCCTGTGGGAGACCGTATAGGGGGGCTCCGAGGTCAAGGCCCTAAGTTCCGAGACCTGCCAAGCCGACGCGATCGCTACAAGGAAGTCCACCTTCCTTGAGAGGTGAGACCAGGAACACGTGGCCAGGGGCTCAGAGGGAAGTCCCGTGAGTCGGGACAAAACCAGGTCTAGGTCCCACTGCAGCATGGGGGGGGGGGGGTCTAGTGTACAGAAATAAATGGTCGAGGCCCTTCAGGAAACGGGGGACCATAGAGTGGGAGAAGACCGAGTGCCCTTGCACCGGTGGGTGGAAGGCCGATATGGCTGCCAGGTGTACCCTGACCAAGAAGGGTGCCAGTCCTTGGACCCTAAGGGACAGAAGGTAATCCAGAATGAGCTGGAGGAGTATAGAGGAGGGGGACACTCCTAGCTCATTCACCCACTTGGAGAACCAAGACTACTTTGCCAGGTATGTCTGGCATGTGGACGGCTTCCTGCTTTCCAGGAGGACCTTCCTTACCTGCTCTGAATACCTGCCCTCCTCCTTGTCTAGCCACAGAGCAACCACACTGCCAGATGGAGCACAGTTAGATTGGGATGGTGGAGGCGGCCCCCATCCTGGGAGAGGAGGTCCGGGCACAGCGTCAGCATCCTCGGGGGCACCGCCAAGAAGCGAAGGAGGGTCCCGTACCAGTGCTGGCGGGCCCATGCTGAGGTTTTGAGGATGACTCTCGCCTTGTCTGCTTTTATCTTTGGCAGGACCTTGTCGATGACGGGAAATGGCGGGAAAGCGTGAAGGAGCCTGCCCGACCACAGCAGGAGGAACGCATTGGAGATTGTGCTCCTCCCTACCCCGCCTCTGGAGCAGAACCAAAGGCAACGCCAGTTCTGACAGGTTGGAAAAAGGTCGACCTGGGGAACTCCCCACTCTCGGAAGAGCCAGTGAGTGACCTCCGAGTGGAGCAACCACTCGTATTGAGGGGAGAAAATCCTGCTGAGGTGATCTGCCTGCATATTGCGGATGCCCGGAAGGTGTACGGCCCTCAGGGAGATATTGTGGGCCATACAGAACTCCCATAGGCTCAGGGCTTCCCGGCAGAGGGCCAGGGAGCAAGTCCCGCCTTGCCTGTTGATATTGTACATGACGGCGTTGTTGTCCATGAGGACTCTGACCACCTTGCCGCGAAGGCGTGCATGGAAGGCCACGCACGCCAACCTCATTGCTTTGAGCTCTTTGAATTTATGTGGAGGGACAGATCCAGGATTGACCACAACCCTTGAGTCTGTGTGTTCCCTGTGTGGGCTCCCCAACCCAAGTCCAACACGTCGGTCACCAGGTCTACAGGTGGGCTGGCATCCCAAAAGGGAACTCCTTGCAGCATATTGCTTGGGTAAGACCACCACTGAAGGGAAGCCAGTATCGGGGATGGAACCATGAGAACCTTGTCCAGGCCATCCCGGGCTTGAGAGAATTGGGAGGCTAGTCAGAGCTGGAGGGGCCTCATTCGGAGTCTGGCATGGTGGACCACGTATGTACATGCCACTGTGTGGCCCAGAATTCGAAGGCACGCTCTCATCGTTGTCACTGGGAAGGCTGTGACCGAGGCAAGGAGATTTTTCAGTGCCTCGAACCTGTCTGGGAGGAGAGAGGCTGTGGGTCTTGAGGAGTCCAGTAGTGCTCCAATGAACTCTGTGCTGAACTGGAACTAAGGTTGATTTGGTCTCGTTCACCACTATGCCAAGACCGGCACATGTTGAGAGGAGCAGCCCCATGTAGGTCTTTACCTCAGAACTCGAGTGGCCCTTGTGAAGCCAATCATCCAGGTATGGGAAGATCTGGACCCCCTCCCTCCTGAGGTAGGCCGCTACCACAGCCATACACTTCGTGAAAACCTGGGTGCTATAAACAGGCCAAACAGGAGGATCACAAACTGATAGTGGTCTGACCGCACTAGGAAGCAAAGGAAGCGCCTGTGCCCCTTGAAGATATGGATGTGAAAGTATGCTTCCTGGAGGTCCAGGGACACATACCAATCCCCCGGGTCCAGGGAGGGGATAATAGAGGCCAGGGACACCATGCGGAATTTGAAGTTAGCCAGAAAAAAGTTTAGGCCTTGGAGGTACAGGATGGGTCTGAGGCCCCTTTGGCGTTTGGGATCAGGAAGTACCAGGAGTACAACCCTGTGCCTTGGAATTCTACTGGACTTTTTCCACTTCAGTCCACCTCCTGACCTAGGAGGAGGGCGTGCTCCGGGTCCCTGGGGACTACTGGGGAGGGCAGGTGGTTTGGTGAGGGTGAGGTGAACTGCAACATGTAGCCCCTGGAAATGGTGCTGAGGACCCACTGGTCCGATGTTATACGGGACCATGCCATGTGGAAGGCAGACAAACGGTTGCAGAACACAAACTTTATTAACTGGGGGGTCTTCCTGGCAACTGGTCCGGTGCCCCCCCTGCAAATAGTCATAACTGCCTCTTGCCCTTAGAGGGTCCAGGCTGCGGGGTGGAGGGGGACTGCCACTGGGACCAGCGTTTCTGGTCTCTCGGTCTTTTATCTGGGGGCTCGTATCTGCTCCTCTCAGGTTCAGCCAACGGTTGCGGCCTGGCCTTGTCCTTAGCCAGAGGGACGTAAAGGCCCAAGGTCTGCAGGGTGGTACAGGAATCCTTCATCCCATGCAGTCTGACGTCTGTCTGGTCTGCAAAGAGTGCCCTTCCATCAAATGGAATGTCCTGCATCAGGGATTGGGCCTCCGATGACAGACCTGACAGAAGCCACAACGCCCTACACATGGAAATCATGAAAGCCATCAAGTGGGCCGCAGTGTCTGCTGCGTCTGATGCCGCTTGCAGGGCCGCTTTAGCCGCTGCCGTCCCCTCTTCCACCAGTGCCTTGAAGTCCTTCCTGTCCTGATCTGGGAGGACGGCCTCAAACTTAGACAGAGACTTCCAAAAGTTAAAGTCATATCTGCTCAGTAAGGCCTGGTGGTTGGCTACCCTCATGGTTGGAAATTGACAGAGGAATAAAGCTTTCTACTGAGGAAGTCCAGTCATCTGGGGTCCTTATTTTTGGAGGTGGGCGCAGGCTGGCCCTGTCACCACTCCCTGTGTTTCACCGACTCTACTATAAGTGAGTTAGGTGCCAGGTGGGAAGAGAGGTATTCGTGGTCCTTGGCTGGCACAAAGTACTTCCTCTCAGCCTCCTTGGAGTTTGGTGCCAAGGAGGCAGGAGTTTGCCACAGGGTGTTAGAAATGTTGGCTATACCCTGGTGCAGGGGCAGAACCACGCGCCCAGTGCTGAGTGAGACAACACATTGAAGAGGGAATTGGATGGGCCCTCTGTCTCCTCGGTCTGCAACTGAAAGCTGGATGCCACCCACTTTAGCAGGTCTTGGTGTGCCTTGAAGTCCTCCTGTGAGACTGAAGGTGGATGCGCCGTTATGGTGTCGTCCGGTGTCGGGGAGAGGGCCTGCACAGCGCCAAGGGCCTCGGTCGGTACCAGAGGGTAAAGCCCCATATCAAAGTCCAGGCACAGATCCGCTGACTTGTGGCCCACCAACTTGTCTCGTAGGCAGCTGGATGAGGCCGATGGAGCCTGAGACACTCCGGCAACTGAGCGAGTCCCCGTCTGGGCAGGCATCAGTGGCCACGGGACCCATTGGCGTCACTGCCCTGGCCACGGGGCCCCTTGCCACCGACCTGGCTGGGAACCCAGTGGCGCTATCTGTCCCAGATGAGCAGCACAGACCAAGGACGGGCGGCTGGGTGCCGAGGCTGAGGATAGCATCGAGCGCACTGTCTCGCGAGAGCGGTAGGAGTGGTGGTGCCTGCGATGCCGTCTCCCTTGGGCCCCGGACCTCAATGTTGAGGAATGGCACCCACCCAAAGTGCTGCTTTGGTACCTGTGACAGCATCAGGAAGTCTGGTGCCCCTGCACCGAGGCATCGCAGGGGGATCCTTGAGTGCGACATCTAGGTGAGTGGGAAGCAGAACGAGAATGACGACATCTATCCTGTTGACAGCAGCTGAGATAGTCATGCCACGAAAGGGAGCATCCCTGGTGCCTCTCACGGTGCCTACACTCGCTGGCGGGTGGTTTCAAAGGCCCCGAGACTCCCATCCAGGCAGCGGCAGCCCAGATGGCCTGGCCAGCGTCGAGGGCAGGCGCGAGCTACAGGAAGATGGGTCGCTGCATGCCAAGCGATGCGGGGAGCGGTCCTCGGAGTGGGAACTGTGTGCCGCCGGGGAGGCTTGATGGGCACCCAAAGGAGGCTTGCCATGGGACGTGGGGCCCGTCCCCTGCTGCATGCCCAGGACCGGCAGGCTCATGATGTCTTTCGCAGCCTGCATCGCCTCTGGTGTTGACGGCATCTGTACCGGTCGGGATGCACGCATGAACGGCGCCAGGCTGCTCCACTCAGCCTGAGTGGGAGGCCTGAAGCCCGTGGGGGGACTGAGGCCTCCCCTCTATCCTTGTCTTGGCGCCACTGCGAGGTAGGGCCTTCCCTTGTTTCTTGGAGGGAGAGCGGTGCCAGCTGGTCAAGGGGGCCTTGCTTTGCCCCGACGACGTGGCAGCGGGTGCGGAGTCTGCTCGGTGCGCCGGAGTTGGGGCCAGCGCCAACTCCGTCAGGAGAGCTCAAAGTCTAATGTCTCTCTCCTTCTTAGTCCTTTGCTTAAATGACCTGCTGTCATAAGTAGATAGGTAAGGTAAGGGTTAAGTTTCTTCTACCTGGAAAGGGTAACCAAACACCTGACCAGAGGACAAATCAGAGAACTGGATTGTTTAAAAGTCAGGGGCGGGAATTTGTATACTCAGGGTCTTTGTTGTTTTCTCGGCTATGGGTAAACAAGTTTCCCTCTATCTCTCTCTTATCTCAAATATTCTCCTAAACATCTGTGAGTACAAAGGAAAGCAAAGTAATTCGGCTATGAAGAGCTTTGTGTTGAATGTACAGATGTGGATTGCTGTGCCTTTTTTGCTTCTCGGCTTGAGGGAACAAGCTTCTCTAAACTCTCTTTCTCAAGTTTTCCTAAACTTGTTGAGTACAAGGAAAGCAGTAATGTCGGTCTATGATGACTTTGTGTTGTAATTGACTATGTATGGTTTGATTTGTTGGACTGGTTTAATCGGGCTATTTTTAACAGACTGTGTATTCATATTTTTATAAGCAGAAGCCGTATTGAGTTCTTATGCAAGATTATGTTTTTATATTTTCTTTCTTTTTTCTATAAGTTTTCTTTTAAACCTGTGGAAGTTTTTTTCCTAAGTGAGCAGAGGGGGGGAGAAAGCCCAAAACTCTGTGTTCACCTTCTATTGCCACCGGCGAGAAAAGGCTACAGGATGAAAGGGAGGGGATCTCTTGTGTGAGCTGACTAGTGAATGCCTAGCCTCGGGAAGGCTAGATTGCCTCTCCGGTTGTATTCAAGGAGTGAAGTATAGCATTGCACCGGCTAACCCAGGAAAGGGGGGGGGAAGCTGGGAGAGGAGAGAGAGAGACCCAGGGCTCTGGGTCTTGGGGGTCCCCCAAAGGAAGGGTTGGGGACACCAGAGAGAGGAAAGGGGGGTCAGGCCCTATAAATTCCTGACCTGGTGGCAGCGAGAATATCCAAGCTGGTAGTGAGATTGGGGGAGTTTCAGGTAAGCACCCAGGTCTTGGACGCTAAAGTCCAGATCTGGGACAGGAGGCTATTACCACACCTGCAGATCTTGCAACTGTCACTGATGTGAGTCTCACCAAGGCAGCGGAGACACTCAGTGTGAGGGTCACTCCTGGGCATAGAACAGCAACAGGAGTCGCACGACTAGAAGCTTTGGGCACGGGGCATGCCCCGAGCCCACTCTAACAACTGAAGAAACAATCCACAAATAGTACCACTAAGGTTGAGAAGAAAAGCTGCAGCAGAGCTGGAGCACAAAGTTCTGACTACATTCACTGGCGGCAAGAAAGAACTGAGGATGGGGGAGCACATAGCTCCCCTTACAGCGCGATATACAGGCGCCACTCCAAGGGTCATCGTGGTGCTCCCCCAGTATGGGTACTACTAAGGGAAAAACTTCCAGCACCAGTGCATGTGGTGAACACGCACACCTACTGTGGAATACACATGAGCAATCGCTCAAGGAAGAATGAGCAAGTTAGTATCCTTGTGGTGGTATATTCATGTGCACCTTGTGGTGGCATACAGTGGATACATGCTATTGATGGTCCCAGCACAGTTTGAGAATCCTATTCTCTCAAAGCCAGCTATTATTTCAAAGTGTGAGGCAGTGTTTCAGTGCAACGGCACACTCTCTGGCCAAGTGTGGCACAGCCCCTGGGTCCACATAGCCTAGCAGTGCTGTCAGTCTATTTCTGGTGCCCCGGGAGTCTGAAAACACTTTCTACACTCCCAAGTCCATCACATGGTTAGTAGGGGAACCCAGGCCTGCCCACTCCACTGGGTTCCAGCCAGTGGTGCAAGTAGAAATCATTTCTTGTTGGTACTGCACTCATGGGAGGGACACAAAGGGGGAAGGGGGGCATGTGACCTCCCAACGTGACCCTCCATGTGACTCTCACCCCCAGCCCAGCCCCCCCCGCTCTACCTGTCCCCTCTGATACTCCCCTTATCTGTCTAAAAATTTACACCTGCATCTGTTAAACATGATGCTTTTGGCCCCTTTTGCCATCTGTACTTCCAGGTGTCATTGAAGATCCAGCAGCACCCCAGATTGAAAAAACTTCTTAAATGAAAGAAGGATAGGAAGAACAATCACCCCACTTTCCCTTAACACACTATCAGTGCCTCCCCTTATGTCCAAATTAACATTCTGCCAGCTTACCTTTATCTAAGGGTATGTTCTTTATGCACTTTAACATGGCTTTAACTGGTCCTAGCATTACAAAAAAAACCCCAGCCCCACGAGGGGAGTAGCTACCAGCTCTGGTGCACTATCTACACTGCCACTTTACAGCGCTGAAACTTGCATCGCTCAGGGGTGTGTTTTTTCACACCCCTGAGTGAGAAAGTTTTAGCGCTGTAAAGTGGCAGTGTAGACAAGGCCTAAGTATTGCTCTCCACTGTGCGATCTGGGTTTGATAGAACAGAGGCATAGAACTATGTGTGCCATGTGCATTTTGATAGAACTACAGCCTAAATTGTTCTATTATTTTCCTCAGCATGACATACAAGAGGGACAAATAAAATCAGCCTGGCAGAACGTGCATGAGAATGGTCTCTGGACAGATAAGCAATTAATCAAATCATATTCTCTGATCTCTTGGGGTCAAATTCTGTTCCCATTGAAATCAAAATAAGTTTTGCTATTGACTTCAGTGGGAACAGGCTTTGACATTTGAAGAGGAAAGAACAAAACCACGCAAGCAAGGGCTATGTTGCTTATACCACAGATATCAAAGGCTGCTGACTCATGTGAGGAAAATCAGCTGACATCTGATTTTTGTCCATTACAAGGGAGAAATCAGCAATCAATGAGGCTAGAACAGTCTTTGTACCATATACAACTCAAAAGTCCATCTGCAAAGGATCAAGGAAATATGAAGGCTCCAGATTATCTTAAAGTTCTCAGTCCCTTGGTTAGAATGCTCCCATCAGCATATGTTCATAGTCCAGAGGCTGGAGCAGGAAACAAAACCACTGTTTAAACACCTTCCATCTCCCTCTTCCCCTCTTGAAGACTCCTGACCAACTTAACAGCACAATACATATGCTAACAAACTTTAACAAAGCCTTTGTTTAAGTTTGTTAGCGTATGTATTGTGCTGTTAAACCCATATAAAGAATGAATGCCTTCCCTAGCAGTGTTCTGATCCTTTAAGGAGCAGAGTGCAGCTCCCCCCCGCCCCCGGGGGAGGGGTGGCTAGCCTTAAATCTTTCCGGTACCCTCTACCCACTAAAAATCTCTTGCTGGTACTGTCTCCTGGAGCATACCACCCTACTTGGACTCCTGGTTCCAGTTCAGGGCTCTCGAGCTAGGTAAGCAGAATCAGGATTCTTTGACTCTGACAATACCCTGAGCTTCTTTTCCTCTCCATTCCTGCATCTCTGCAAGCTCTCCTGCTTGTCCCCTCCTGGGATATTGTCTTTGGGCAGCTCTTGAGTAGCTTGCTGGCAGGAGCTCCTTTCTCCAGTCTGCTCACTCTTCTGGTAGCCACCATGTCCCTCTGCTTCCCAGCCCTTTTATCCTCCCAGCTACTGTGAGGCTTCCAATCAGCAGTGGCAAGCAGTGCCTGTACTAACCTTTTGGTCACTGGTCCAGAGGGGGGTACATAAACCCTATGACACAGGGATATTAGCAATCTTCACCAGCTATGGGTGGAACACAACAATGGTTGCCTCACAAACTGCCACCACTACACCACCAGCAGTTGGTATGATATGAAACTGGTTAGCCACCAACTTGTAGCAGTCTGGGGCAGCCTGCTTCAAGATACCAATGGCAACCCACTTCTGGATTGGAATGGGTGCCTTCATGTGTCTCCTGGTGCTGAAGAGTCAGGGCAAGCTCCTCATGTCACTCCATGAAGGTGTCCTTCCTCATGCAGAAATTCTGGAGCCACTGCTGGTCATCTCCATATCCATGACAAGGTAATCCCACCACTCTGTGCCCGTGGTTCTGCTCCAGAACCACTGGTTAGGATGGAAATTCCATAGCTATTAAGCTCACATTATATGTCACTGCTTCACCATGTCTGCATGCAGCCTGCATGATCCCCTAACCAAGACGTCTGTTTCCTTCTCAGGCAACAGATCACTGCTGAAATGCCTTCTCTTTGCCTGAAGTTGTAAAAACAGGTGTTGCATTAGTGCCAACAGCTAGAACAGGTCATGATCCTGAGCTGGAGCCATGCCTTGGCATCTGCTGGAATTGTGGCTGCTGACAGAAATGAGAATCATACAGAGGTGGAAGTACTTTAGTTTACTGCATTGGTGGGCTATGAATTCTTATGCACAGGAGACCAGGGAGGATACAAGTCCTCTCACAATATACTGGGAAAAAATTCATAAAGCAGATCAGCTTAGTATAGCACTAAGAACCATGGGAAATGCCCCCAGAAATACTAGCATCTAGCCTGGGTTAGTGCAGTGCCAATGCAGACACAGATAAAGTGTCGCTTAAGCATCATGGACACGCCACATCCAGGCTTCCCATACCTTGCTGCTCAGACTCAGGTGAACTGCAGTGAAGGCATACTCTTAGATTCCAGACAAGCAATAAGAACATCTATTCCATTGCTTTAGGGTAAGTAGGAAATTAAGAGGGAGGGATATAAGATATCATGTGGAGAGGCAAAGGGAAGGGAAGGCCCCCCATCAAAGTACAATTCTTCCAACGGACCAGACATTTCTCATCAAAGATGTCTGAGAAGGGTAGGAAGTAACTGAGAGCATTTGAACGAAGAAGACGACTAATACTGTTTCTACAGCAAACTTATATTAGCTGACAGAGCACAAATGGAAGCAACTCCTAGAGAACAAAAAAAGAAAGGTAAAGCTACATTTGGATTTTGTCTTTTTAGAGATATATCATGAGGAAACATTAAAGGAGTTAAATAAATAAACAAACAAACTGATCTGCAGTTCCATTAACATGTAGATAGAGGTGGGATGGGTCTCCTTTAAAAACAAATATATGCTTAAGCACTTTGCTGGATTAGGGACCATAGTATTGAGCACCTTGTAGGACTGAGACCACGTAAAGTCTCCTATGTAGGCACTCTATGCCAGCAGGAGAGCTCTCCTGTCAGCATAACGACCCCCCCACTAATGAGCGGCAGTAGCTGTGTCGGCAGAAGAGTGTCTCCCTCCAGCATAGCGCTGTCCACATCAGCACGTTTGTTGGTGAAATTTTTGTCAGTCAAGGGTGTGCTTTTTACTGACTGAAAAAAAAGTTTTACCAACAAAAGTGCCAGGTATTCTTATATCTTACATGCCTACTTTTCTATAGATTATCATAACCTTGCAGAATTCAAAAAGCCTAGAATGTTTAATAATAACATATACACATTGTTAGTTATCATAAAAACATCCTTACATCTTTGCTTTTTTTCCTATTTCAACATCATTTCCACCTAGCCCAAGAGAAGAATGTTGTCCACTAGGACAAAGTGTGAATAGGTAAGCAGGTCTTTGCTTGAAAACATTTTTCTATATTGCAAAGAAATCCAAAATTTCTTACGTTCTGAAGCCTGTTCAGTCAGCAAAACTCTCGACAGTAAGACAATGAGAGGTAAGAAGTCGCTGAAATTGGACATTGTGAAGCTGTTACAGTAAGAGACGACTCAAATTCTTCTCCTCTATCTGTTGAGCAGTTGTTAAAGGTAACAGCTATTACTTTAGATTTTATCATAGCAAAGCAAAGATCATGGATTTTGAACTTGGTTTATAGCATCTTTCCCTGCACATAATTACTAATTAACCTCTCTCTAATAAACTTACTGGCATTTTTATTAGCATATAAATCTTCTATCATTATTAAATATGTCTATAAAAATCTTTATCATTAACCCCTTTCTTTCTGAACTCTTGTAATCATGTAAATAAAATCACATTAGTGGCATAAAGGGTTAAAGAGATTCAATAAGAACATTTATTTGTTTAGCTTTGTTCTTTCTTTAATGCAGCTTTCACACAATTTAGTTTTCTGAGGACTGAAATACTATGGGTGAAATTTAATGGTCTTTGATATGCAGGAGGTTAGAGTCGGGGCAGCTCTAGGCATTTTGCCGCCCCAGGCATGCCTGCGGGAGGTCCGCCGAAGCCGCGGGACCAGCGGACCCTCCGTAGGCAAGCCGCCGAAGGCAGCCTGCGGGAGGTCCGCCGAAGCCGCGGGACCAGCGGACCCTCCGCAGGTAAGCCGCCAAAGGCAGCCTGCCTGCCACCCTCGTGGCGCCTAGCAGAATGCCCTCAGTGGCTTGCCGCCCCAAACATGTGCTTGGCGTGTTGGTGCCTGGAGCCGCCCCTGGTTAGAGTAAATAATCTAATGGTCCCTTCTGGCCTTAAACTCTATGAAATCTATAAAACGGAAGCCTTATTAACTCAATGAATATAAAGCATTTTATTATTAAACATTTTTAGAATTAACAAAAAGATATATAATGACTTTTTCCTATTTGGCATAACTTCTGTGTAACAGTTATCAAATAAGAGAAGAAAAAAGAAAAAAACAAAACGTCAAACCTAAAACATTCAGTAACACATTTTAGTATCTAATATTTCATTTTATGATTAATATTTGTATGGCAAAGATTCATGTATCTTACTTCACTGACACAAAGGCACCCAAAAAGTCTGTAATATTTCATTTCATTGGACTGGAAGAGGTAGAACACTGCAAGAATATTGTGGCCTGCATCTATCAAGACATCTTGATATCAGTTAGCTATAGAGCTAAGGTGATTCTGAAGGACATTGATCAAAAAGCCATTTACTCAGGAATAAACGCACTAACATTTATTAACATGCTGTCAGGCCAATAACAGCTTCCAAACATTTTCCCATTTGGAGTTTAGAAATGCTGAGAAATTTTCATGTAATTTTATTTAAAGGAAGTGAGATAGCTCTTTAGGTGGAATTGAGCTCTGCTTGATGGAGTACCTAGTGGAAATAAAAGTGTCTTTACTTCACCTTTTAAAACACACTCCTTTCAATCTTGGGTTGGCTGGGCTCATTTTGGCCCCCAGCACAACTTAGAGCAGCTCAAGGTTACTCTCATATGTACCTTACTATAATGGCCCTTAAAGGACCTTTCTGGATGTCAAGCATTACTGGAGTATAGTACCACTTCATCCATACCTCTTTCCCCTGGCCACACCATAGTTTGGTTACAAAACATGTTCATCACATGTTCAATTTTTTGCTTTGATTTGTATGGCTGACAATATTTGCACTTTGATTTTACCACCACTTCTCCCAAAGTTTAAAATGACACACCTACATCTTTACTTTTTAATGCACATCTTATCGTCCAAGTTTATACATCAATTCTATTTCTGAAGGGAGGTATTTACAATTCTATGTTCTTTACCCTAAAGTTTCCAGTAAGACTGATAATTCTTACACTACAGAAATTTCCCCTGAACTTTGTTCTTTTTGTATATGAGGAAATAAACTTAAGATTTATTTCAGACTGAACTTTAGCTTTATTCAGGTCACTGTCACAACCCTGTTGCCCTATCGACTTCAAGTGGAGTAAACAAATATCTTACACTTATAATATGCTTTTCATCCCACAGGTTCACATAGCACTTAAACTAACATGCAAACTATAGAGAGGGGCCATTTATCCAGCACTGAAATGCAGCCATGATTTTAGCAGCACACAAAGACACAATATAAAAGTGAGTGGTAGTAGACCACTACTGAGCCTGAAGTGCTGAGGGAATGCAGGGAGGCAGAATGGACCCAGATATACCTGCAGGAAAACTGCAAGGACACTATCATGGTTTTCCTGGGGTTGCTCTTTTGGAAAAGTTAATGCAAGGTTTGGGCCAAGAGGAATTGTACCAAGAAAGATAAAGGTATCAGTGCAAGGGTCCTTGTAGGGTATGTCTATACTGCAATTAAACACCTGTGGTTGGCCTGTGTCAGTTGACTTGGGCTCACAGGACACAGACTCTGTGGCTATTAAATTGCAGTGGGGACGTTTGTGCTCAGGCTGGAACCTGGGGTCTCGACCCCTCGAGTCCAGCCCAAAGCCTAGGCTCCAGCCTGAGCCCAAGTGTCCCCATTGAAATTTGATAGCACCACAGTCTGAGACATGTGAGTCCAAGTCAGCTGACACAGGTCAACTGCAGGTGTTTTACTGCACAGTAGACATAACCAAAGAAGTCTGATCAGACCCAATGTAACATCCTTAAGTGAAATTTGGTCTAGACTCTGGGATTAACATTCCTATATGACAAAAAAAAAATATGCCATGGAATCGTTAATGGTCACAAGTGATCAGGAACTTGATTTCATAAATTCTATCTGCAAGACAGAACCTCTTGCTGCACAATGCCTGCTAACCTCCCTCCCAGCATAGTGGTTCAATAGCAAATAAGAGAAAATGTGTCAGCTATACTGCAGACTATACCAACACTACTTCCTGCAGTTTCCTGGCATTCCTGTTAGGCCTCTTATCCAAGAACTGATCCAGCTCAATGTGATTTAACATGTGAGGTCTGATGGGATCACAATACAAATGGGAATTGATTGGGTGTCCTTTAGACTGAGTTTGTTTTCTAAATTTGTGGAATTAAGTCTCTCTAGAACAGGGGTGGCCAACCTGTGGCTCCGAAGCCGCATGCGGCTCTTCAGAAGTTAACAGGCAGCTGGAGCTACAGGCACTAACTTTCCAATGTGCCAGTAGAGCTCACTGCTCAACCCCTGGCTCTGCCGCAGATCCTGACCTGACTCCACTCCTTCCCCAAAAGCTCCTGCCCCTTCCCCAGAGCCTGCTGTGCCCTTGCTCCTCCTTCCCCCCAGGAGCCTCTTGCACGCTGTGAAACAGCTGATTGTGGCGGGTGGAAGGCATAGGGAGGGAGAAGGAGGTGCTAATAGGTGGGGCTGCTGGTGGGCAGGAGGCACTGGGGGTGGCAGGGGGGAGCTGATGGGGAGGCTGCTGATATATTACTGTGGCTCTTTGGCAACGTACACTGGTAAATTCTGGTTCCTTCTCAGGCTCAGGTTGGCCACTGCTGCTCTAGAAGAAGGAAAAATATATAGTTGATGGGGAAAAAAAAAATCAGCAACTATTCAGAAATACATTTACTTTGGCCAGATGATACAAGCTGCTCTAACCAGGAAAGTGGGGTGCAGAGAATTATCAAGACTCGGTAGAGACCCTTTGGTAGACTGAAAAGTCTCTTGAAGTGCAAATTCCCTTAATTAAAAAAAAGTTGCAGAAATGTGCACACTGCAGCAAATAGAGGAAGCAGAAGCTAAAAAGTGCACAGAGACACATGGGAAGATGTATACTTGGTACGAAATAGAAAAAAGGAAAACAGAGAAAAAAGGAAAACAAGCAGAGAACTTTAAGACTGAGAAAAGTCTGATTAGTCTGCAGTGAGGAAACACAGATGTTGGACTGCCCTTATCGTCCATTTCCTCCCACCTCCTGACCAGCCATCCTCTCCCTTTCCACACATATCCTCCTCTCCGAGCCCTAAATCATCTTGCACACCCAAGACTTCCACTGCTCTCCCCGTCATGCCTAATGCTTCCAACATACTGGCATGTCTCCCAATTCACTTATCTTTGTGACAGAGTCCATCCCCTACGCAAAGAAATTATAGGAAAGAACACTGGGGACTGCCCTCCAATATCCCCTTCTGGGCAGAGAACATAAAGCTGGTACAATGGAAAGCAATTGCTCCTCATAAATCAACTGAGTTTAGCTCCCTTCTGTCTTTCTTTTTCCAGTCTCAATGATTGATTTTAGTGATCCCAACAGCCTGCTATGCCATGAACCTGAGGCAAGGGAAATGTGAGTATTGTGATGCTGATTTCCATTGTGACTACCCATCTGCTCAGGAGCTGCTGGTTTAAAAGGAAGTAGTAGGTCACAAGGATAAGTAGGGGTAGGATGTAAGTAAGGCAGAGGCAAGGAGTGGAGGCCAAATTACCACGTTAGTGAAGGAAAGAAAGTGCTTTTTGAAATGGTGAATGAGGAATATCTCCCAAACGACGGCCCAGCAGTGCTCCATCTCCCTCCTGGGAAGTAATCAGTCCTCTGCCTCCTGCTTTCCACAGGACTGGCCTTGGCGCTGGCGCCATGAGCTGTTTCCGAATCCGCCCGGCAGAGCCCCAGGACTGTCCTGAAATCCTGCGCCTCATCAAAGTAAGAGGGACAGTGAAGTGTGCAGGCATCTTTCCCTCAGTCAGTGTCTTTCCAAGTTTCCTTTTTAAAGCTTACTACTATTTCCTGTGCTAGACATAAACCCCAGAGCATCTTTATTAGCTACTACTGTTAATGTGCTGGTGGATAATGGTATGTAAGACAAATTAGATAGATATCTCAGACAGACAGAAGTAGAAGTATGAGGTATAGACGTAACTCTTGCCTAATCTCTCTGATACCCTATCTTTTTGTTCCCCCAATCCATTTTCCCTTTTAACTCCATCCAAAGCACATGACCACCTGCCCCCTTCATGTCTTTCTCTCAATCCTATTTCCCATCCTTCCTCCATGCTGCTCCCTCCTGGTCCCGGTC
Organism: Chelonoidis abingdonii; assembly: GCF_003597395.2. Lineage (NCBI taxonomy): Eukaryota > Metazoa > Chordata > Testudines > Testudinidae > Chelonoidis > Chelonoidis abingdonii. Next base: position 76,559,213 of record NC_133776.1, read on the forward strand.
TGCCATGCTTTAATCCTCTTTGCCTTCAGCTCCTTTCATTTCTTCCAAAAGACCATAAACCTCCCTACAAGATAAGTGACCTGGTAACAAGACTGGGGAAAAAAAATTAACTATAATTATGGAGCTACCAAGACATACAGTCCTGTGCTAAACTTCACCACTCAATCACACTGCTTTTCATTACATCTGTCCTCTTACAGTGATTAGTATGCTGTATCTTTACACTGTAAACTCTGAGATAGGGGCCTTGTCTCTAAACACCTAGCACACTCCTGGCGCTGTACAAATATTCTAATCAATTATGAATAAAGAATGGGAAGAAATTCAGTTTTCCCTGACATGTAGACTATAGATGATGTTTGCTTAAGTTTATATAGAAATTTGTTGAAATGTAAGTTGGCCCAAAAATCTATTGCCTAAAAATACACTTGATGACAGTTGGGCAAGGCCTGGTAGAATATGAGTGAAGTAAAGGGAGACAATTTAGAAAAGCAAGCTGGAGATAAGTTATGGCATAAACCTAGGTCACGTTGTAAATGTATTTTGGTTCCAACTGGTTTTTACAAGTATTTTAGATAAAACGTTAATGTTTTGAACAACGCAATCTATATAGTTAGTTATGGGTATGGCATTTACACATAGATTAATTAAAAAGATGGTTCATGTTACCTAGCAAATGAGAAAGCAGAAAATATTTAATTATAGTAGCGGAAATACAGATAGGAGAAAAGGTAGATTTAATGTTAATTAATTAAATAAGCCCCATTATTATGTTGACAGCACACTAATTTTATATTAGAGGTGCCCATCCTCCATCAAGGTTACAGAAAGGATTATGCCTTGTGTATGGACTAATCACCATAAATATATAATTTAATTTTAGAATATAACCCTGCAATGCATTTATACTCATAATTTAATGCCAGTTTGATTTACTATTTTATATTAAAGTTTTTAATTTTATCACTCATTGTGTCATTCACAGTCCACGGCTAAGTTACATTTTCTGTAACCACCCTGGAGGCTTGAACCTTAAAGAATTCAGTTTAATTTTATTCCTTATTTTTGAACTTACTAATTGGGAACACACAAATCAAAGGTTACATATGTGAGATTCATTAGTTGTTAGTCTCCCAAGGAAAGTAATAGAAACCTCATCACTTGGCATTTTAAAATGCAGACTGGATAAAGCCCTTAGGATGGAATTCACTTCTTCAAGGATGGCCTATACCAGCCCCTCTGTGCTGTCAATGTCCCTTGTTAACCCTGTGTGTGAAGGCAAAGTGACTCAGAGGAGTCCCTCTTTATCCCCTGTATACCATGCAGATGGGTGCCATGACAATTCTAAACATACCAGAATAGAGAAGCAGCCTGGGCTTTGAGCGTGCCTCGTGGATCCACACTTATGTGGACCAGTAGATAGGACCAATTACCAAATGCCAACAGATTGCACTGCAACTCTGAGTCTTGCCTATATGCTGGAGGTGATGATAATTCCATGTCCTCGATCCCACACCTAGCTCCTCCTAAAAAGCTTGTGCACTCACCTTCTGCACTGATGTTCTCTTCAAGACTGCACAATGGACTCAATTTAATTGAGTTTGATTTTTTTTTAAATTGCCCTTCCTAAGATCTGTGATTTTTATTATAGATAGATAGACAGATATAATGTATTCAGGTTTACCAATGCCATAAAAACATTTCTCAAATAAAATACCCAGTGCCCATAAAAATATGTTCCCCTGCCTACTTCTCTGTTCCCCTTTCTTTTTTTATCACTCCTGAAGATGGTTATTCTACCTATGCTGCACAACAAACTGCCCTTCATTTCCTTCTCTGTGCCTTACTCCATGACACCTGCAATTACCTCCCATATTTGGTCAGAAATGCCTGCACCCTCTTCACAGACCTCTTTAAAAGTCCTTTCAACATGTCGAAAGGGAAAGCAATGATGTTCTTCTGACAGAAACATTAAAAAAAAGGAAAAGAGGAATGGTAAACGGGGCACTAACAAAAGTCATGCTTAGCTTCAAACCCGACCATTTTTCTTCTTGTTTCATACCATTTCCCATCCTTCAGTTGCACATTTTCTCACTAGATTGCAAACTATTTGGGAAAGACCTTGTCTTCTTTCTCATCTGTAAAGTTCCTAATACATTTTGGCTGATAAATAATTAGTAGTACTAATACTCTGGCTTTGGACACGGAGTGGTGAGTTGCACTTTAAGATTGTGGCAGGTCCTGACTGGTGCATTAAAAAGTGAAAGCCTGCAATCTCCCCACCATCTTTGTGCCCCTCTGGAAGGGCTAGTCACAGTTATCGTGGATAGAATTGGCCACTGTGGGAAGAGTGCTGAGGTGTGCACACAACCATGTCCCTGTCCCTTCCTGCCAGTTGAGTTGATCCATTGTGGGTGCAAAAGCTTATATTATCCCATTTCAAAGACTGGAGTAACTTCAACTTCACTGTGCACCACCTCTGAGCCACAGTAGGAGTTAGGTAGAATTCTCACAGTGACAAACACTGCACAATAGCCCAAGTACAATCCCCACAATGTGGCCAGTGGCTAACAGGCACAATCTGGCCATTACTATTCATATTTCTCTCTCCCTATCAGGCCTTTAAAGATATCCTCTTCTCTAGAGGTGATGTGTCTGAGACTTACATCTAGGAAAAAAACCCCAAAACCTGATGTTGTTCCCAAACTGGGATCTTCCAGTTGCCATTTCAACTTTTTGTATTTATTCCGTTTTCCCTTTCTAGTTTTTGACTGCATCTCACCTGCAAGCCAGGGAGGATATTACATCATGGACCCACAAAACAAAGGGCTAGTAACGTTAACATGCAAAGGAATGATATAACATTCCTCTATGCAAGAAATAAGTCCAGATACTTGTAAGCTAAGATAATATGCTCCTACACCTGTTGGAACAGTATTCTGACTTATGAAGTCAGTGCAAGTGATACAGCAATCCTTCCCATAGATAAAATCTTCACCAACTTTACAAAGTGTTCATTCCTCAATGGTCCAAAAGGAGAGTTTTCTAATCAGTTCTGAAATTCAGGTCTTTTGCAGGGATAGCTAAAATACTGCCATCTTTTGGAGTTACTTTTCACTAATATGGCAGCAGCTTTCTGGAAAATACTCAGCCAGCCTTAACAGCAGTTTTTCCATCATCATTTATAGAGTTCTGCTGATGTGACAAGACAGCATGCTACATCCTTCACAAAATACTTAGGAATGTTCTTTCTAATAACAAACAAAAAGTATCACTAACGGTTGGAGCAGATTAGTGGAACTTGGAACTCCCATATTCTGTTTCTAGCTTTACTACCCAACTTACTTCAAGACTGTGGAAGTCTTGGGTGTAACAACTACACTCTGCTTCCATTTACCTGTCTCACAAGTGTTGTGAAGCATCATTAATTAAAAAAAGTCACACCTGAAATGTTGAACACGTACATGCCATACAAGTGACACCTAAAGTTACTATAAAACTGACTAGCAGTGTATAGTACTAGGTAGTGTATAGTCTGTATCACTATTTCTTATATGTAGTTCTCCTGATTTTTTATGTCTTTCAAACAAGGGAGATTTTGTTTAACAAAAAAATAAAAATGGAATTGTAAAATCACAAAAATTGGAAGGGGGATTTGGGTAGAGCAGTCTATGAAACTACTTCTCTTTTTAAAAGTTGACTAGACTTCAAGCTGACAGCCTTTAATGATAAAAAGTGTAATGCAAGTATAAAAGTATTATTATGGTCAGATTGTGCTCAGTTTATAGAATAACACATATGCTGCAGTTTTTCCCCCAGTTTCCATAATGAACTAGAACATAGCAGATATAGAGCAACAGTTTCTGCCTACCTCACTTGCAGAGTTCACTGCAGGATTGGGGCCTAAGGTAGTATTTTGCATCGAAATCAAAGTTTAGCATAAACCTTAATATTTTGCACAGTATTCTGTGAAGACTGCAACTATTGATGAAACCTCAAACTCCAATTTGTTCATCCAACAGGAACTAGCTGCATACGAAAATATGCCAAATGCAGTAAAATTAACAGAAAAAGGTAAGATTATACTCTAAATAAAAACACCTATGGAAACCTATACATTATACAGTAGAACGTCAGAGTTACGAACACTAGAGTTACAAACTGACCGGTCAATCACACACCTCATTTGGAACTAGAAGTACAGAATCATCAGCAGCAGAGGAAAACAAACAAACAAACAACCCCTCTCCCCAACAGTACAGTGTTAAATGTAAACCACTAAAAAAATAAAGAGAAAGTTTAAAAAAAGATTGGTCAAGGTAAGGAAACTTTCTGTGCTTGTTTCATTTAAATTAAGATTCAGATGCATTTTTTTCTTCTGCACAGTAAAGTTTCAAACTGTAGTAAGTCAATGTTCAGCTGTGAACTTTTGAAAGAAGAACCATAACATTTTGTTCAGAGTTACGAACAACCTCCATTCTTGAGGTGTTCGTATCTCTGAAGTTCAACTGTATATAAAAGAACTATGTACTGTATATTTTTGAAAGATTATGATGAATATTGCTGTTGGAGGCAATGCATTATAGTAGTTAGGACAGACAGAAAGAACTGAGTTCTATTCCCAACTTTGCCATTGGCTTACTGCTACTTGCAGTTACACTTAGGCCATGTCTACACTAGCGACTATGTTGGCAAAATTTATGTCACACAGGGGTGTGAATATTCCACCCCACTTGAGCGACACAAGTTACACTGACATAAGCCCTAAGTGTGCACAGCGCTACAGGGCCAGGAGAGCTTCTCCCGCTGACATAGCTACCATCACTCATTGGGGGTGGTTTAATTAGGTCAACAGGAGAGCTCTCTCCTGTCGGCATAGAGCAGCTATACGAAAAATCTTACAGCAGTGCAGCTGCATTGGTACAGCTGTGCCACTGTAAGCTCTCTAGTGTAGACACAGACTCACAGACTTTAAGGTCAGAAGGGACCATTATGATCTTCTAGTCTGACCTCCTGCACAATGCAGGCCACAGAATCTCACCCACCCAAACCCCTGACCTATGTCTGAGCTACTGAAGTCCTCAACTTGTGGTTTAAAGACTTCAAGGTGCAGAGAATCCTCCAGCAAGTGACCTGTGCCGCACGCTGCAGAGGAAGATGAAAACCCCCCAGGGCCTCTGCCAATCTGCCCTGGAGGAATATTCCTTCCTGACCCCAAATATGGCAATCAGCTAAACCCTGAGCATGTGGGCAAGACTCACCAGCCAGACACTCAGGAAAGAATTCTCTGTAGTAACTCAGATCCCATCCCATCTAACATCCCATCACAGGCCATTGGGCATATTTACTGCTAATATCAAAGATTTGCAATTAATTGCCAAAAATAGGCTATCCCATCATACCATCCCTCCATAAACTTATCAAGCTTAGTCTTGAAGCCAGATATGTCTTTTGCCCCCACTGCTCCCCTTGGAAGGCTGTTCCAGAACTTCACTCCCTCTGATGGTTAGAAACCTTCATCTAATTTCAAGTCTAAACTTCCTGATGGCCAGTTTATATCCATTTGTTCTTGTGTCCACATTGGTACTGAGCTTAAATAATTCCTCTCCCTCCCTGGTATTTATCCCTCTGATATATTTATAGAGAGCAATCATATCTCCCCTCAGCCTTCTTTGGTTAGGCTAAACAAGCCAAGCTCTTTGAGTCTCCTTTCATAAGAACAGGTTTTCCATCCTTGGATCATCCTAGTAGCCCTTCTCTGTACCTGTTCCAGTTTGAATTCATCCTTCTTAAACATGGGAGACCAGAACTGCACACAGTATATTCCAGATGAGGTCTCACCAGTGCCTTGTAAATAGTACTAACACCTCCTTATCTCTACTGGAAATACCTCACCTGATGCATCCCAAGACGCATTAGCTTTTTTCATGGCCATATCACATTGGCGGCTCATAGTCATCCTGTTGATCAACCAATACTCTGAGGTCCTTCTCCTCCTCTGTTACTTCCAACTGATGTGTCCCCAGCTTTTATAACAAAATTCTTGTTATTAATCCCTAAATGCATGACCTTGCACTTTTCACTATTAAATTTCATCCTATTACTATTACTCCAGTTTACAAGGTCATCCAGATCTTCCTGTATGATATCCCGGTCCTTCTCTGTATTGGCAATACCTCCAGCTTTGTGTCATCCGCAAACTTTATTAGCACATTCCCACTTTTTGTGCCAAGGTCAGTAATAAAAAGATTAAATAAGATTGGTCCCAAAACCGATCCCTGAGGAACTCCACTAGTAACCTCTTCCAGCCTGACAGTTCACTTTCAGTATGACCTGTAGTCTCCCTTTAACCAGTTCCTTATCCACCTTTCAATTTTCATATTGATCCCATCTTTTCCAATTTAGCTAATAATTCCCCATGTGGAACTGTATCAAATGCCTTACTGAAATCAAGGTAAATTAGATCCACTGCATTTCCTTTGTCTAAAAAATCTGTTACCTTCTCAAAGAAGGAGATCAGGTTGGTTTGGCACGATCTACCTTTTGTAAAACCATGTTGTATTTTGTCCAATTACCATTGACCTCATGTCCTTAATACTTTCTCCTTCAAATTTTTTCCAAGACCTTGCATACTACAGATGTCAAACTGACAGGCCTGTAGTTACCTGGATCACTTTTTTTCCCCCTTTCTTAAAATAGGAACTATGTTAGCAATTCTCCAGTCATACGGTACAACCCCTGAGTTTACAGATTCATTAAAAATTCTTGCTAATGGGCTTGCAATTTCATGTGCCAGTTCCTTTAATATTCTTGGATGAAGATTATCTGGCCCCCGATTTAGTCCCATTAAGCTGTTTCGAGTTTGGCTTCTACCTCGGATGTGGTAATATCTACCTCCATATCCTCATTCCATTTGTCATCCTACCATTATCCCTAAGCTCCTCATTAGCCTCATTAAAGACTGAGGCAAAGTATTTGTTTAGATATTGGGCCATGCCTAGATTATCCTTAACCTCCACTCCATCCTCAGTGTTTAGTGGTCCCACTTCTTCTTTCTTTGTTTTCTTCTTATTTATATGGCTATAGAACCTTTTACTATTGGTTTTAATTCCCTTTGCAAGGTCCAACTCTACATGGTTTTTAGCCTCTCTCACTTCATCCCTACATTTTCTGACCTCAAAAGGTAGTTTTCCTTGCTAATCACTCCCATCTTCCACTCTTTGTAGGCTTTCTGCTTTTTCTTAATCACCTCTCTGAGATGCTTGCTCATCCAGCTTGGTCTACAACTCCTGCCTATGAGTTTTTTCCCCTTTCTTGGGATGCAGGCTTCTGATAGTTTCTGCAACCTTGACTTGAAGTAAATCCAGGCCTCCTCTGCCTTTAAATCTGCAAGTTCTTCAGTCCAATCCGCTTCCCTAATTTCCTTAATTTTTTTAAGTTAGCCCTTTTGAAATAAAAAACCCTAGTCCCAGATCTATTTTTGTTTATCCTTCCATTTAGTTTGAACTGAATTAACTCACGATCGCTCGAACCAAGGTTGTCCCCTACAACCATTTCTTCTATGAGGTCCTCACTACTCATCAAAATCAAATAAAAAATGGCATCCCCTCTTGTTCGTTCAGCAACTACTTGGTGAAGGAATCCATCAGCTATCGCAGCCAGGAAAATCTGAGCCTTATTATTACAACTAGCACTTGTCCTCCAGTCTATATCTGGGAAGTTAAAGTCTCCCATGAGCACACAATTCCCATTAGTGTTTACTTTATTAGAAACATTAAAGAGGTCTCTGTCCATATCCAAATCGGATCCCGGTGGTCTACAGTACACCCCAAACACTATCCCAGGGGAGACTCTAGTTGCTTTCTTCCCCAATGTGATTTTTCCCCAGATGTCTTATCCATTCCATCACTTATTTCTTTACCGTCTACCTCATCACTGATATACAATGCTACTCCAACACCTTTGCCTTTCTTTCTATCTTTCCTAAAGAGCACATAGCCTTCAATACCTGTACTCCAGTCATGACTACTATTCCACCATGTTTCTGTTATCCCTATGTTTCTGTTTCACTTCCTGCACCAATAGCTCTCGTTCCTCTATTTTGTTATCTAGGCTCCTTGCATTAGTGTACAAACATCTTAATTTTTGCTGTTTGGCTTCTCTTCATTCTTTACCCGATTAGGCACAGAAATTCTACCGCTAGTATCACCTATTAAACTGGTATCTACACTACCCTTCCTCCTTATCTCCATAGCTTTAGAGTCACACAGTTTGTCTCCTCATCTGTTACTGGAGAAAAACACTTACCTCATTTAAAAGCTGCGAGATCTTCAGCTGCAAGATTCTTAAAAGTGCTGCGTAAGTGTGAAGTATTTTATCCCTTTCACATACTTTTCTTTTTGCAATTGGCTTTGTTTCCTGTCAGGTTCCATACTGAACTTGTATCCTGAGAGAACTGTAAATAAGAACGCAACGCTAACTTTTAAAACACAGAAATTTAAGTTTTATGTTGTGTGACAAATGGCATTTTATCATCTGCCTCAGCCTACTTATTTCTGGCCTTAATTAGAGGAGAGGACAGCAAACTAGGGTCCTGATCTTGTAGTCTTTACTCGTGTGAGGAGTTCTACTGAAATCAGCAGGAGTACTCATATGAGCAAGGGTTGCAGGATCCATCCCCTCAACATTGTTATCACTGGTTTAGGAAAATTTCTTCCAATTTAGTTGCTAACTGAAACAGTAGGTGAAATAATCAAATTACTTTTAAAGCTCCAGTTCCAGATCAAAAGTGAAGTGCAAAAATTGAGTTTTTATATTTAACACTTTACTGCTCTAAACAAACTACACAAAACCATGACCCTTGAATGTTTCCTTGAAGCACTGTTGCAGCAGAGTTGGAAGTGCTCATTGTGGGCCTGATACAAAGCCCACTGAAATCAACAGAAAGAATCCTATTGCCTTCAATAGATTTTGGATCAGGCCTCGTGGAAGGGCCAGTTCAGCTGTAAATGATAGTTTCTCATGTCTGTGTTTTGATAGTTCAAGAGCAGATACATGTTAGTACTTTTCCCCCCAAATATTGATGCTTGAACATTTTCCATTTCACAACATTTTATTTTTTCTTTAGCTTTATGCTTTTTTTATTAAAGATTATTGCAAATACAATCTGGTGCATTAATATCTTGACTCATGCTCCTAAATAGCTTTTATTCTCACCATAACATACCTATTTCTTTTTCCTTTTATTCCAATCTACCCCTTTTGAACACTCCATGCATTCTTCTGGAAAAGGCTGATGGACTGTAATTGTACAACCATCAATAACTATTTCCAAGTACTCCCTCAAATGGAGAGCTACTTTACAAATATTCTTATTTACTTTTTTTTTTAATGCAGTAAGCCTGCCATTAACTCACAGGTTTTAATTTTAGATTTGCTTGAAGATGGCTTTGGAGAACATCCTTTCTACCACTGTCTAATAGCAGAGGTGCCAAAGGAGGGACAAACAGGAAGTAAGCTAAACATGTTTCAGATATTTATCTATTGATTACCTCTAACAATCCATGATTACACAAAGACAGGTTTCAGAGTAGCAGCCGTGTTAGTCTGTATCCGCAAAAAGAACAGGAGTACTGGTGGCACCTTAGAGACTAACAAATTTATTTGAGCATAAGCTTTCGTGGGTCCAATGCATCCGAAGAAGTGGGCTGTAGCCATGAAAGCTTATGATCAAATAAATTTGTTAGTCTCTAAGGTGCCACCAGTACTCCTGCTCTTTTTGAGATTACACAAAGAGTGACGTAAGGAATAACAAAACTGAGAAGGCTGAGGTTGTCTGAAGCTCCAATATGGACCCATTAGCTGACCACAGCAAGGGAACTTCATGGATTTTTCTTTTAGATATTTTAATAAAAAATTCATTGCCATCAATGGATGAATGAACAGAGACTGAATTATCTTCTCTATCTAAAAGGTGTTCCCCGCCAGTCATAATTGAGGCACACAGGTGATGTGATGTTCATCCACAATGCACATTCCACTTTGTCAGTTTTTAGAGATTGACAGGAGTGCCAGTTAGTGGTACTAATTCTGTGGATGTGATCAAATGATAATAGAGATTAGACTATTGTTAGTAAGGCAAATAAATTTAATCTGAAACCAGTTCCTTATGAAGAACCCCTTCACCCAGTACCTCCAGATAATTTTGCAAAATGCTTTTGATAATACAGTCTGCCTTCTTGATTACACCTTAGTATCAGCAAGTATCTGAGGTTTCCTTCCTAATAGCTAAGATTTTACAAGAGTCTTCTGCGTGAAAAATACCCAAGACTTTTAAAAAATCCTGCAGTTTGGAGTGCATGCCTTTCGATGTTATTGTAACAAATATTGGCTTTGTGGTGCTTATTTGGTCTGAAATCTATGTTTGCTGCATTTTAACATGATTCAGTACACAGGAATTTTCACTGAGAGCTACCTGTGTTTATACCAAAAGTTTCCTTAAAAGGCTGAAGGATAGCTATAAAGAATCATATTGATATTATATTTACATAAGCTAACCAGTTATTTCACTTTTTATGGTCTTTCTTTCAGGTAGTTGCACTGTAGGCTATGCTATGTATTACTTTACATATGACCCTTGGATTGGCAAGTTACTTTACCTGGAAGACTTCTATGTCATGGAACCGTATAGAGGTAATAAATAAATGAATAAACAAACAAATAAGCTTGTTAACAAGCCTCACTCTTGATAAAAAAAACAACAAATAATTACTCGTTTACTCTTTCAGTATGAATTAGCTTCCAGCTTTCTCTTTCCATACTTCTAGGCAATACAATTCTGTAAATAAATATCCTGCAATTTTTATAAGGGAACAAAGCATGAATGTGTTTCCAACCATTAGAGGACTTTGTCTTCTGAAACATATTATACTTGAACACTATTATTAATACATTCTGTGCATGATTTTGAGAACTCTTCCAAGAAATTATGCTGAAGAATTTTTAAACTTTAAAGGTGAAGCTAATATTGTTTCCTAATGTCAGTGAAAAAGGTATATTTTAATCATGTTTAAAAGCAACTTTTAATGCCTTTAAATTTAATTTAATAAAAGGATCAAGAGCCTGACCTGCAATAGAAGTGATACTGACACAAAATATAAAATAATCAACTTTTAAAAAAATTTCCCATGCTAAGCCTTTATTTCAAGTAAACATGAAAGTGCTAAATTATATCACAATGACTCACAAATAAAATCAAATTTAAACAAATTCTAGATTTTCATAATAGTACAAATAATCTCAAATGAAAATATATTTTATGCAAGTTTAAAAGCAGTTCTACTTCACTGTAAATCAACATTTCCTTATGATCCAGTCAAAACACACATAACTTAGTTCAATATATTTATATTATATAAATTAAATATAAAATTATACAAAATGCATATTTTCTCACTTCCAATGACATTATTTATTAGAAAAGTAATTTTCTATATGAAAGTTACATTAATTTGAATTTCCCATTAAATATTTTAAATGTCCAACTATAATTTCATAAAAATATATCTTGATACGAAACTCTGTGTGTGTACTGATATTTTTAATGTTTGCACTATTTAATAGGCTTGGGCATTGGCTCGGAAATCTTAAAGAGATTAAGCCAGGTATGTAACATTTAAAACAAAGATTTACAAACACTGCATAATTTAAATGGTCATTTCCCTCATTTTCTGACCTATGACAGCATAAGATTTTGATTAATAAATTCTCTGTACAGTATGCTTACTATATATGAATTAATGTAACACAAACATATAGACTTGTTTTCATATAGATTTCTTTTCCTGCCAATGTAAGTCTGTTCTCAGCAAAATTTTAACTAGTGATTTTTTGGTTCCGTCTAGTGGTAAATGGACTCTTAAAGCAGTGGGACTTCTACATCTTATACAGGGAGATTTTCTCTTAACTTAATAGACTCTCACAGTTCAGTTAGGAGAATCCTTCTGATATTTTGCTTAAGTTTCCCTATGCTCAATTTCATACGGTTATGTACCCTGTTGTACTTCTTTAGAAACACACTAAGTAATTCTTCTCTGGCCTTCATACTTAATTTCAAATAAACAGGGGGAAAATCTTATGCCCTGCTCAGTGTGTAAAAAGATTCCAGTAGGCAACAGAGCTTGTGTGATTATGCTGGAGTACAAGAAGCCCTTCAAGGCGTCTCCATTTATTGTGTTCCAATGACCTGGTCTACAGAACGAGAGAGGTCTTAGATATGTGTCTAACGAGCAGACTATGCAGAGTTTAATGGGTAAACTAAGCACCCCTGTGGAAATCAGCAGAATAGCTGCAGCCTTCCTATTGCAGTAATAGATGTGGATACGCTCCAAGGCTTATATTGGAATATGTCCCTACACTGTAATTAGGAGCAAGCCTCCCATGCTTGTGCTAGTGGGGCTTGCACTAGTGTGCTAAAAATAGCTGTGTGGATGTTGCAGCACCAGTGACTAGCCTGAGCCTTCACCAGTGCTGCAATATCCACACAGCTATTTTTAGCACACTAGCACAGGCCCTGCTAATACAAGTTTGTCTATGCCATCCGGGAGGCTTGCTCCAAACAGTCATGTAGACATACGCTTGGCAGAGGGATTCTCAGGCAGCCCATATACTAGTGTAGTGCAGAGTTTCCAGAAGTTGGACCAGAGACTAGTTATACTGCCTTTTTTCCCCCTCAGTTTAACTAAGAGTGATCTAATCTAGCAGGCTACTCGCTTGTTCATCCTGTGAATATCATGATGACAAAAGAGAGTAAGGCATCTCTGCAGAGAATTTTGGCTCAAACTGTTGCTATTTTCTTGAATTCATCACTATACCATGTGCAAAAAGGGACTAGCTTGTTAGAGAACATGACCTGCTCTGGCATCTGCTGTATGTGCAGTGGCCTTTTGAAACGGTACCACTGGCCCTTTTCATAGATTGCTCTTTCTATTTGTAGATGAGTATCCAAACTAGTATTGGAGAAGGCATCCCAAAATAATGCCTTGCAAGTAATACAGAATGTTTACTTTTCAACAGATAGCAATCAAAACAAACTGTAGCTGCATGCATTTCCTTGTAGTCATTTGGAACAAGCCGTCTATAGAGTACTATGTGAGACGTGGAGCTTTAGACCTTTCCACTGAAGAGGGCTGGCATCTCTTCAGATTTGACAAAGAGAATCTTCTCAGAATGGCATCTGGAGAATGAAGGAAGTTCCCATTCACCATTCCAAAATTTGTGAGAGATTAGATTATTACTCTGCAATCAGTTTGTCCTGCTTTCAGTTCTGCGCAATAGAACATCTGCTGCTAACACCATGGAGTTCCAGTTTGTTATGCATTTAACAAGATTAATCAAGTCTATGTAACTGCTTTGTTTTATGACCAGCAGCCTTTACTACTATTAGGTACTATTAGAGTTACTAAAGTTTCTTTCACCGTTTGTTACATAACTGGACACCATTCAAAGACACCCCATGTTTATCTCCCCCGATCACATTAACAAATAGATGTATATGTTAAAAAGTGTTACTGTACTGTATGCATTGTATCACAAGCTTATTTATATTTAAAGTAATCCTGCCTGCTACAAAAACAAGTCTTTTGTTACTAACCTTTCCCACGATGTGACATTATCAGTACGATGAATGATTGTGTCCTCATCTTTCAGGCAGGTAGTAGCCAATCAGGATTAGAATTTTTCACCTAGTTCTCTCTCATCTCGGAGGTGCAAGTAGGCATCCCCTGTTCATGAGCAACGTAGCTGGAGAACATGATCATCTAAGCTAGTCACTTTGTCTGAGACTGGTCATTCACTGTGGCATTTGTGGTCAGTTTTCATACTGGTGTTGCTACATCACAGAGAGCAAGGTGAGAGACTTTTTTTTTCTTGTGATGCTGGTGCTACCATTAATGAATGATGAATGGATCCAGCTACCAGGGAGGAAGGAGTAACTAAGGAGAAGTTAAGATAGACTAGGCTAAAGTGGCAAGAATAGAAGATGACCATGAAGAGCCTATTAAGATGAGCAAACCTCCTGAAGGTAGCCTCTTTAAAACTGCTGAGGAAGAACCCCTATTGGGTCTTGCTGATCAAAGACCTCTTCAGCAGATGCAAATCCAGCCAGTACTGCAAGTTTGGATCCTACAGAAAAAGACAGATTTACACACCTTCTCCTCTTTATGAGCCCCTCTGAACAGCATGAACAGAGACCCTGGATTTGGGGAATATTTTAGATGAGGTAATGCATACTGCAAGCTCTAGGGGGATCCAGGGAGTGCCACCACACTAAGTCTGGTCTTGGGGTCATGGCAGAAGTTGGGAAGCAAGATCTCATTGCTAAGGATGAAGGCTGAGGCGCCACCTTCAGGAGAAAACTGGGGTACATTCAGAGAATTAGTTTCCCCTTGTAGAAAATTACATATGAGGGACTGCAAGCTACAGGTACAAGTTTCCTGACTCTTTGGGCTGAGAGCATGACAACCATAAAGGCCACCTTCCTTAACAGGAACACCATTCAGAATGGTAAAGATGTGTTCCAACAGGTCAGAGTAGATTATCTATGGAGGGGAACTGTAGACTTTAAAGTAGGAGACTGCTTTCAGGAACCTGGCAAACAGTGGGTTGGACCCCACTGGGAACGCTTCGATGGAACTTCTGAGGACACTGCAGGAGGAGGCCTCGACCCTAGGGCAGCTAGTAGAGAACCTTTTGTCAAACCCATTCTGAAAGAATTCCTGATTGGAAGGGATATTGGATTTCCTGGTCAAGATCCCAAGGGATATGCAATACTAGGAAGAAGACAGACCATACAGCTATAATAAGCAGACATACTGCTCTTCTTTCAGGAATAGATGAGGCAACACAAAACCAGTATTTATTAAGCAGACCCATCTCAGCCACTCTGTGGCTATGACAACAGGAAGACATTGATTTCTTTTTGCTTTTTCCCTTGTATCTAATTCTACAAAACACTTAGATAATTCTTTTACAATTGGATAATGCACTGAGTTTATTAGGAAAGACAAGACTAATTTGGTCAGTGCAGATGACAAAAGCTAAGAAAACTGCTGGAACCTGAAGATTTACCATATTCAGGTTTTAATAAAGTTTTATAAATATACAGCTATATCCCTGAAAACACACAGACTTCAAGGTTCTCTTTCTAAAACACTTCTGTAAGCATTATTGTACGGTTTCTGAATGAATCATGGAATTGTAATAAGTTCAGTGTCTGTCTTGGCAAGACAGACAGATAGAATCAAATTCAGAAACTTCAATAAGTGCACATTAGTACTCTGCTTGGGCTCCAACACTATATTACTGAACTTCAGTTTAGGATTCCCAATTTCTTTTAAGATATTCTTAATTCATTTTAAAATAAGATCTGAAAGAAAAGGCAATCTGTAATCCTTTGTGTTAGCTTCCCACTTTTTCATAACCAAAAGGATTAAGAAGTGAATGATGGTTAACTGTGTAGAATCTAAATCATGGGTCGGCAACTGATGGCACGTGTGCCAAAGATGGGACGTGAACCGATTTTTAATGGCATGCAGCTGCCTGCTGGGACTCCCCTGTGCCATTAAAAATCCTGCCTGGCACGGCAAGCCGCAGGGTCTGCGGTCCCGGGCTGGAGCACCGGGCCTAGCGCAGCAAGCTGCTGGCCCCTCCTCTACCTTCTCCCCTCCCCTGGAGCCCTGCCACCGTGCACGCAGAGCTCTGGGGGCCGGGGCTGTGCGCTCCTGCAGGACGGTGTTTGGCTCTGCAGGGAGGGAAAGACGATCCACGCTCACCCGGAGCCCTGCTGTCACACGTGCAGCGCTCTGAGGGGCGGACCTGTGTGCTCCCGCGGGGCAGTGTATCTGGCTCTGCTTGGAGCCTCAAGGTAAGGGGTCCGGGGCTGGGGGGTGAGTAAGGGGTGCAGTCATGGGACAGGGTGGGTGGACGGGGGTGGATCTCTGAGGGAGGGGGTGGCATAAGGGCGGGCGTCTTTGAGAGGCAATCAGGAAGGCTGGGGGGGTGATGGGTGGCAGGAGTTCGGGGTCTGTTAGGGGCAGGGCGTGGATATGGCAGCAAGGAGGCTATGGGAGGCAGTTAGGGCTGGGGGCTCTGGAGGGAGGGGTCAGGGGACAACGGACCATGGGGTTAGATGAGTCGAAAGTTCGTGGGGGGCTGTCAGGAGCAGGGTGTGAAGAGGGGTCGTGCAGGCAGGAGCAGGGGTAGGATTGTATGGTCAGGAGTTCTTGGGGGTTCTTGTCAGGGGCGTGGAGCGGTTGATGGGGCATAGGGAGTCCCAGGGTCTATCTGGGGGTGGGGCCTGATAAGTTGGGGCAGTCAGGGACAAAGAGCAGGGAGGCTTAGATAGGTGCCCTGACACCTGAGTCCCCCAATCTCACACCCCCCCCCCCCCCCCTCCCCACCCATGCACCCCCACAATCCCACCCTCACCCTGAGCACCAAACGGGAGTTCCTGTACCCCCCTACATTTCCACCTGCACCCCCCATATCATATGGGAGCTGCCCAGGTAAGTGCCCCCACACCCAAACCTCCTGCCCCAACCCTGAGCCCCCTCCCTCATTCTAGCTCCTGGCCAAACCCTCACCCCTAGCCCTGTGCTCAGTGCACTCCCACCCTCAGCTCAGTGCAGAGAGAGGGGAAGGGAATGGGCCAGAACCAGGGAGAAGGTAGGTACCCACTGTATGTGGGCAGAGCCGGGACCCTAGACTCGCAGCAGGCTGAGCAGGTCCGGCAGTTGGGATCCCTGCTGGCAGGAGCTGGAGGATGGAACCCCTGAGCAGCAGTGGGATGAGCCGCTCAGGGGTCCCAGCCGCCGGCCCCGCACAGCTCGCTGCCAGTCTGGGGTTCTGGCTGCCGACCCTTGCCAGCCAGGGTCCTGGCCACAGGCCCCGCTCAGTCCACTGCCAGCCTAGGTGAACAGAACCCCAGACCAGCAGTGGGCTGAGTGGGCCGGCAGCATAAGATCAACATTTTAATTTAATTTTAAATGAAGCTTCTTAAACGTGTTGAAAACCTTGTTTATTTTACAGTCAACACTAGTTTAGTTATATAATATAGAGACTTACAGAGAGAGACCTTCTAAAAATCATTAAAATGTATTACCGGCACGCAAAAACTTAAATTAGAGTGAATAAATGAAGATTCGGCACACCACTTGTGAAAGGCTGCTGACCCCTGATCTAAATGCAGTGTCTCTCCTCAAGCCATTGATTTGATTCATGCTAAACTTTCAGTGTCTTTTGTGAGTGTATTACATGGTACCTGGGGACATAAGCATATGACTTCCAGTGACACTAATGGATATCTTGTGGCTAAATCACTCTCTCTTTAAAAATTTACCTCTAAGTTTCACATAGAAAATTGAACTGCATTTCCTCTTCTAATCTATTATTTTCCTCAGTTAGGTGAGATTCAATTTCAGAAGAACAAGAAATAATATATATCTTGTATTGTCCCACTGTTGTAGACTCTTAGAGCACAAGCATGCAAAGACACATGAATAACTTTATGACTTTGAGTAGTCCGAATAAATTCATCTGATCCTTGACTAGCCAGATATTGAAATCACTACACTTTCATGTTGGATTCAATAGGAATACTCATGGTGTGTAAATTATGCACACAAAACAGTTTGCAGGGTTGAGACCTTAGCCACTTAACAGGAACTCAGTATTTTAGGTATTTTTGGTTTTTTTGTTTTCTTTACTGAAACAGCCATGTTGTTTTTTTAAAAAAGAGGCTGCTAGCCATAGGCACAAACTACTTTTCACATTTTTTTTTATGTATGTATGTATGTTGATGTTTTATGTTGACACTAAACTGTTGACATATGTGACATAGGCAAAACTACTAATAACTACTTCAAGAGGCAAAGAATTGTGTATATGTTCTGCTCCATAAATGACAGCAATAACTCTATAGTGCCAGAACATGCTATTCCTCATAAGTCAAACAAACAGTCCTTAAAAAGGATGTCAATTTTGTCTCAAAGCACTTTATCATGTTAAAATTTTACTAGAATGAAAAATTCACTCTAAATATTTGCTCATTCTTACATTCACAGAAATCCCACTGAGGTCAATGGGCTCTGGTATGCATGCTTCAAAACAGACTGTGGACCTTGGTTTTATCCTTACTAACCACAACTTTTTATTCTTTTTTTAAGTTAAGCTGTGAGAGTAAACTTTCATCCAATAGTATAACTGCCTGTTTTAACCTCTGTGTCACTAACATGCCCAACATTCCTGCCATAATTTGCTAATATATTCCACATTAGCACAAACAGTACCAGTATCATGGGCTAGAGCTGATGGAGCTGAAAAGCAACTAAATAAACATCAGTATATGTTATTAAAGGTTGACTGAAAACTAATGTGTGGTCTACAAGAAATGCTTTGAAGACTAGCCCCAATTTTTCCTTTTCACTTTAAACATTACTTTTAAATCAGGAATGCTACACACATGCAGAACAAAATTTATTTTCTATTCTAGTTACCTCAGTGGAAGAAGTTAACAGCAGTGATTTTTACAAAAGGAGTTAGCTTACATAAATCTTAAAGAGAGTACAACAATGACAGCTGGTTTCTTTTATATTATGAATGCTCAGACTACTAAGATATTTGAGCCAACATAGATGCCAAATGCTATCATTTGCCCATAACATTCCAGAGCTGGAAGTGAGTGAGAAGGGGGACAACAATAAAAAGATGACCAGATAACTCTTTTACTGTCTTTGAACAACTAAGGAGCTGAAGGACAGAAATACATTTACACGTTCAAACCCGTCCCTTATAAAGGTGATTTATGTTTATTAACAACTTGACACTGACAATCCTGATATACCCCATTGTAAGCACATATTGAGAGAAATATAATTCTCAGTGTCAAACAGGTAATTACTGTTCAAAGAAATTAAAATATTTAATTGCTTATAGGTAGTAAGAAACAATACACAGTAAACAACAAGGACAAAGTAGATTGAGTGTATATATTGGGATTTAAGAAAATACCTGATTAAATTATACCACATTAGGTACAATGATACATTGCATAATCCTTCCATTTTTCTTTGCTATTGTTAGTACTTCCCAATATTTGTAAATTGGTGCCTTAGCTTCTAGTACTGTACATATCCACATCCTCTGGGCTAGACTGACCATGGTCCATAAGCCTGGGGTCAAACTTAAATTTTGCTGTCTTCGCTACATCTGTTAAAGATATTAAAATGAAATAAAATTATAATAAAGGCATAAAAACTTTTTTTTAAAAAAAATGCTTATTCAGAAGTTATACATACTGATAGTGTGAACATTCAAGCATTATAATAAAGTGCTCTACAGTTATAAATTAATTGTAAATTACATTGGTGGGAATAATGCAGGCAAGTTGTTGCCGCGCAACGAAAAATCACAGGAAGTAATAGAAACATTTGAAAGATCTCCAATATCTGACAAACTCATCACTAAATTGTTTTCATAATTACAAAGTAATCTATTAAAAGCCTGATGATGGCATGCCCTGAGCACTGGCACAAGAGAAAAGAGGGTAGTGTGTAAGGCTCTCCTTTACACCATACTGCTGCTTTCTGGGGCAGCAGGCTCTGCAGAGCTGCTACATCCCGCCCTCCTGCAGATGGGAAGTAATGAATGAGACAAATTGAGAAGCAGACAGAACCTTGACTCTCCCTCCAGGAGCACACTGTGCAGAGTATGTAGTAACAGGATCAGTTTAGTACTTTTCCAGAGCAATGGGGAGACTGAGAAGCAGATAGTGACTCAGTCACTATCTCCCTCACAGCTGGTCCAGGGGGCAAGCTGAACAACTCACTGCACCATACTATGAGCTAGATCACAGACGGATTATCTAGGCCTAAATTAGTGCAAATAAATTCACACAATTTGACTTTATTGGTGATTTTGTAAGTTTATTAAAATGTAGAGGCAACACACACAGTGCAGGGAAGAGAGGCAAAGGGAATGCCTTGTACGAAGTGACTCTCCCAAACAACGTGTAGAGTTTATGAAATGTGAACCCCATCCAGCCCATCTGAGCCAAAAAGATAGAAATCTATTGGCTCCACTGGGGAAACGGAATGGCTTCCACCTGGAAATGTGGTGACAAACAGGAAAATCTTTACTTTACCTTTCAACTTGTATAAGTATATATGTTTAATATGAAAGAAAGAGTGAGAGCCGAAGGGACTGAAAAAGTTATGTATCAAGAGACCCAATAATTCTACAAACTGAAAAAGGGAAAATAAAGGAGCAACTCGGGATTAAAAAAAGGATTCATATGTTAAAGGTCGTATAGCGGGACATGTCACCCAGGGACCTCCTAGTGCCAACTCAAAAGAGGGCATGGGGTGCACAGGATTACAGGGATCCCCTGGTCCCAAACTCTACATAACAGTTCATCAAAGGGAGTCATGTAAAGTCTCTACTGAAAGCTTGTGTCACATTGACCACTGTAATCACTGTGGAACGTACGTACAGATAACATGTAAGGAGTTATGTATATATACACACAAAGTTATGGTCTGTGAGTTGGAGCTGGTCACCAGAAGGTGTTAAATAAGTTTTTTTCAGGCAGAGATGCTTATCTACCTGTCCGACTTTATAGGAGCGAGTATTGTATACTTCACAATGAAAGCCGATTTAGTCTGATCAAGAGATGAAAAGTCTCCAGGGGCGATTCTAGACAGGAAAAAAATAAGCAGCAGAGGCTACCATGTTTACAAGTGAAGACAATGGATCATGGGACATGTCTGGGATGCAGAGGTACACCCTGTTATGCTTCACCTAGACTGACAGTGTATTTGGTTCATGAGAAAAGGATCACAATCAAGTCTGGCTGAAAAATGCTGGAAAGACTTTTGGGTGAGCTAAACTGGATTTGACAAGGTTTTTTTTTTTTTTTTGTTAATTAAATCTAGGCTCTAGACTGCATGTCAGGATTTTGTTTTATATGTAACCATTTTTCTCCAATATTTCTACTTGCTATCACTTGAACCTTTGCTCTTTGTTAAATAAACATCTTGTTTTTACCATAAACATATCTAAGTGCTGTGTGTTAAGCGGAGCTCTGATAAGGTATAACTGGTAAGCTGGCTGTACTGTTCCTTTGTGAGCAGAGGATCAGTGAATTCTGTAAGTATCCACTGGGCCAGGGAATGGGTACTTCAGGGAGATGCTTGGAGGACTCAGAGATTGGAGCGTGCCCATCATTAAGCTGTAAAGAAAGAGCGGGGCCTGCAGAGGCCTGGAAGGCAGTGCTTGTGGTGCTAGAGGCTGAACCACAGGAGTCACAGACCAGCATTCCTCACAGTGAGGACAGGTGATAGCAAGGTGCCTCAATATCATGGGTATCCCTGGGAATTGTAATGAGGATGAAAACAAACAACAATACATTTTAATAGCAAGCCCCTAACGTGCTATGTTTGGTTATATAAAAACAGATATGCATGCTTAAAAGGTGATAGGAGGATATTGGAAGAACTTAATATTTTCAAATTAAAATTCACGTTATCAGTGGTAGGGAAAGCTCTGTTTTACTAGATAAGGCCAATACCACTTTTCTTGATTACTAGGGAAATGATTATTACTGACAGAAGGACATGATAATTTCACTTAAATGTCACTATATGGATTGAGTTGTTAATTATGAACACATTCAAGGATTTTTCACTATCAGCATGCCATGCAATGGATCCCTTATTGATTACTTAAGATGCATAAAAAGCAACATAGTTAAGAACTAGTGAAAATCAAATACAATGCTTCACATATAAATTGTGTGTGCTTCGTCAATGCCCTAGGGTAGTAGCTCTCAAACCTGTGGCCCCTAGATGGATGGCTGATCACCTGGTGCTGGATCTCCTCTTTTGTTTCCAGCTGTTTTTACAGATACCTAGATATTTCACTACAAGAGAGACAGGATGCCTGTAAAAGCCACTGGAAACAAGGAGAAGCCACACTAGTTGCCTTCACAAGTAAGCTGACGTGAGGAAACAGATGTTACCTTCAAGCAATATTATCTTTTTACAAAAGCAAATGCTGAAATTTCCATAGAGAAGATGTGCAACTGACAGAAAGAAGGGTCCACATGATTAAGAATGGGAAGTGGTCCACAATACATATTCTTTACTGAGGTGTGGTCCACATTGTAGGACCTATCATCTCTTTGGGCTCTTGATATAGCATACTAAATTTTATGGAGTTTACCACATTAGAAAGCTAAATTTGACAGGCCTGCTAGAGTTGCTTTTAAAAAAAAGAATAATGAAAATAACATTAAATAAT
Organism: Chelonoidis abingdonii; assembly: GCF_003597395.2. Lineage (NCBI taxonomy): Eukaryota > Metazoa > Chordata > Testudines > Testudinidae > Chelonoidis > Chelonoidis abingdonii. The sequence goes on from NC_133776.1 coordinate 76,581,566, forward strand.
TCACAATTCACTGCAGTTGATGCTAATTTGAGTTTCGTACCTGAAATGACATTTGGCACTTTTATTTCTGCAGGCAAAGGCACCGGATCTTTTGAACTCTGAATCTTCATTACAGGAGAATCTGTTACAGCAAGTGGTTTTGACTTAACCTCAGAATCAGGAGTTGTTTTTTTAATCTCTGCACTTTTATCCTCTCCCACAGCTGGTTCTGGAACTTGTTGCACATGTGAACCAGGCTAAATTGCAAATGAACCAAACAAACAAAACAGAACAATATTTAGGTGTATGTTTATTATATTGTTGATAAAGGAAATTACAAAAGAACTGTCACATTTTAATAAATTATTTCCAGATATGCATTCTGTGTGTACAAACTTTCATACCAGATACACAGAAATATGCCAAAAGAAATTAGTTTACTATATGCCTCAATTCACTTCATGTTAGATTCAAATAATTGACAATATTCCCTGATGATGTTGAGGTTGTTTGCATAAAATAGGCACCACAATAAGGGGACAGAAGATGCATTTCTGAATACTATCAAGATACAAGGAACTTCAGTTTGATGTCTGGAAGCTTGCTTAATGGTTAATGAATACTACTACTAAAAGACGGTTACTCACCTTTGTAACTGTTGTTCTTCGAGATGTGTTGCTCATATCCATTCCAGTTAGGTGTGCACGCACCGCGTGCACATTCGTCGGAAGACTTTTACTCTAGCAACACTCGGTGGGTCGGCTGGGTGCCCCCTGGAGTGACGCCGCCATGGCGCCGGATATATACCCCTGCCGACCCAACCACCCCTCAGTTCCTTCTTACCAGCTACTCCGACAGTGGGGAAGGAGAGCGGGTTTGGAATGGATACGAGCAACACATCTCAAAGAACAACAGTTACAAAGGTGAGTAACTGTCTTTTCTTCTTCAAGTGATTGCTCATATCCATTCCAGTTAGGTGATTCCCAACACTTACCTAGGCGATGGGGTCGGAGTGAGATGTGGGAGAGTGCAAAACTGCTGAGCCAAATGCTGCATCATCTCTAGACAGTTGAACCAGAGCATAATGTGAAGCAAAGGTGTGGACCGAGGACCAGGTAGCTGTGCGACATATTTCCTGGATGGTACGTGAGCCAGGAAGGCAGCAGATGAAGCCTGAGCCCTGGCAGAATGTGCGGTGAGATGGCCCGAGGGAACACGAGCCAAGTCATAGCAAGTGCGGACGCATGCTGTCACCGAAGAGGAGATCCTCTGGGAGGAGACAGGTAGGCCCTTCATTCAGTCTGCCACTCCAACAAAGAGTTGGGGCAATTTACGAAAGGGCTTCGTCCGTTCGATATAAAATGCAAGAGTCCTACGGACATCTAGGGAGTGCAATTGTTGTTCCCATCATGATGAGTGCAGCTTTGGGAAGAAGACCGGAAGGAAGATGTCCTGATTGGTATGAAAGGCCGATACCACTTTAGGGAGGAATGCTGGGTGTGGTCGCAACTGCACCTTGTCCTTGTGAAAGACTGTATACAGTGGGTCCACCGTGAGCGCCTGAAGCTCAGAGACTCATCTGGCCGATGTAATGGCTACAAGGAAAACTATGTCCAGGACAAGTATAGCAGCAAGTTTCCAACGGCTCAAATGTTGGAGACATAAGTCTGGTTAAGACTAGGTTGAGGTCCCAGATAGGCACAGGGCGGCGTACTTGGGGGTACAGGCGTTCCAAGCCCTTAAGGAACCTGGAAACCATAGGGTGTGAAAACACGGAGCGGCCACTTTCTGCTGGGTGGAAGGTAGAAATGGCCACCAAGTGCACCCTCAAGGTTGATACCGCTAGACCTTGCTGTTTGAGAGACCAGAGGTAGTCCAGGATGGTGGGGATCGAGACATTTTGCGTTTCGCACCAGCAGGAGAAACGCTTCCACTTGGCCAGATATGAAGACCGAGTGGAAGGTTTTCTGCTACCCAGGAGTACTTGTTGCACTGGGGCAGAGCAACATAACTCTGACTGAGTTAACCACACAGGAGCCATGCCGTGAGGTGAAGGGACTGCAGGTCTGGGTGGTGAAGCCTGCCGTGGTCTTGAGTTATGAGGTCTGGATGATGATGCAAAGTGATTGGGTTGGCTATCGACAGGTCGAGCAACATGGTGTACCAGTGTTGCCTGGGCCACGCAGGGGCGATCATAATCAGGTGAGCTCTGTCCCTGCGGAGCTTTAGTAGGACCTTGCGAACCAACGGGAATGGTGGAAAGGCGTAAAGTAGATGGCTCTTCCACGGAATCAGGAAGGCGTCCGAGATCGAACCCCAGGAGAGACTCTGGAAGGAGCAGTACCTCTGGCATTTCCTGTTCTCGCTGGAAGCGAAGAGGTCTATGTGGGGAAATCCCCACTTCTGGAAGACAGAATGTATAATGTTTGGACGAATCGACCACTCATGAAACAGGAAGGATCTGCTTGGTTGATCTGCCAGAGTGTTCCGAACTCCTGGGAGAAAGGACGCTACCAGGTCTATCAAGCGGGCTATGCAAAAGTCCCATAGTTGAATCCCCTCCCGACAAAGGGGGGAGGATCGTGTCCCTCCCTGCTTGTTTATGTAGTATATGGCTGTTGTGTTGTCTGTAAACGGACACAACGGCCCTGTAGGTGTTGCTGGAACGCCTGGCACGCCAGGCGGACTGCTCTTAGTTCTTGGACATTTATATGTAACGCCAGCTCCTGAGACGACCAAAAGCCTTGAGTGCAAAGATGTCTGAGGTGAGCACCCCAGCCGAGAGATGACACGTCCGTCATCAGGGACATGGTGGGCTGTGGCGGATGGAACGACAGTCCTGCACACACCAGGGAGGGCGTCAGCCACCAGTCGAGGGAACCTAGGATGCTCGGGGGAATGGTGACTACTATGTCTACGGCGTCCTTGGCTGGGCGGTAAACCGAGGCGAGCCAAGTTTGAAGGGGACGCAGACATAGTCTGGCGTGCTTGGTCACGAATGTGCAGGCAGCCATGTTACCGAGGAGGCTGAGACAAGTGCGAGCCGAAGTTGTCAGGAAGTTTTGAAGGCTTTGTATAATTGATACTATTGCCTGAAATTGGGATTGTGGTAAACTGGCCCTTGCGAGACTGGAGTCCAGGATGGCCCCAATGAACTCTATTCTTTGCGTGGGCACTAGAGTAGATTTCTCGAGGTTGACCATCAGGCCTAGTCGCATGAAGAGGTCCTCGACGACGCCCACATGACTGGTGACTTGGGCCTCGGAGGTCCCCTGAATGAGCCAATCGTCGAGGTACGGGAAGACATGTATTCGACAACGACAGAGGGAGGCAGCGACTACAGCCATGCACTTCGTGAATACCTGAGGGGCTGTAGAGAGGCCAAACGGAAGGATCGTAAACTGAAAATGCTGATGGTTGACCACAAACCGGAGGTACTGTCTGTGCACAGGGTAAATGGCAATGTGGAAATATGTGTCCTTCATGTTGAGGGCGGCATACCAGTCTCCGGGATCCAAAGATGGGATGACTGTCCCCAGGGATACCATGCGGAACTTCAACTTTTTCATGAACTTGTTCAGTCCTCGCAGGTCTAGCAAAGGCCTGAGGCCTCAGAACCCCTTGCTCCTTAAGTCCTTCGGTACCTCCTCTATAGCTCCCATAGCAAGGAGTGTCCGTACCTCTTGCAAGAGGAATTGCTCGTGAGAGGGGTCCCTGAAGAGGGACGAGGAGGGGGTTGGGAGGGAGGGAGTGAAATAAACTGGAGGTGGTATCCAAATTCTACCATGCGTAGGACCCAACGATCCAAGGTTAATTGGGTCCACGCAGGGAGGAAAGGGGAAAGGCGGTTGTAAAACTGAAAAGGATCCTGGGAGACAACTGGTACACCGCCCTCGGGCGCACCTTCAAAAGCTCGGTTTGGATCCCATCATTGACTTGGAGGGACCATTATTCTGACCCCCTTGAGGCCCAGACTGTCGTCTGCGGTTGCCTTGACCTCGCCTCCTGCCGAAGTCCTGTCTTGGTCTAAGCGAGGGGTAAGGGCGTTGAGGTTGGGTGTGGAAGGATCTTCATTGAGTCTGTGGTGTATGTATCCCAAGTGAACGCATAGTCACCCGATTATCTTTCAGACTCTGTAGTCTAGGGTCCGTCTTCTCGGAGAAAAGATCCTGGCCATCGAATGGCAAGTCTTGGATAGTGTGCTGAAGTTCAGGTGGCAGGCCTGACACCTGAAGCCATGATACATGCCTTATGGCGATTCCAGAGGCCACAGTTCTGGCTGCCGAATCAGCAGCGTCCAGCGAGGCCTGGAGAGAAGTTCTTGCCACCTTCTTTCCTTCCTTCAATAGTGCCTTAAATTCTTGGCGGAAGTCTTGCAGGAGCAGCTCTGTGAATTTCCCTACCGCCTCCCAGGTGTTGTAATTATACCTTCTAAGAAGGGCTTGCTGATTCCTCACCCTGAGTTGGAGGCCCCCAGCGGAGTAGATTTTACAGCCCAACAAATCCATGCGCCTAGCCTCCTTAGATTTTGGGGCAGGGGCTTGCTGGCCATGGCACTCCCGTTCATTTACGGACTGTACAACCAGTGAGCAGGGAGGAGAGTGCATGTATAAGTATTCGTACCCCTTAGAGAGCACCATGTACTTCCGTTCCAGTCCTCTGGCCGTGGGCAGAATAGATGCTGGGGATTGCCAGATAGTATCTGCCTTAGCTTGAATCGATTGAATGAACGGTAAGGCCATTCGAATTGGTGCATCCACCAACAGTATATCTACCATGGGGTCCTCAACCTCCGGAACCTCCTCCACCTGGAGGTTTATATTCAGGGCAACACACCTCAGGAGGTCCTGGTGTGCCCTGAGGTCAATTGGAGGGTGGCCCGACGACGATGTCCCTGCTACCGCTTCATCTGGGGAAGAGGAAGACGAAAGGTCCGGGACGAGTGGGTCCTGTATGGTCTCCTGATCATGGGGGACGTCAGGGACCGGTGGGACCTGAGGGTCCGGTGCGTGGATGGAAGCTTCTTCCATACCCGCAGGAGTGGGGCGGCTGACAGTGGCCTCTGGCACCCAGTGTTCCAATGGAATGGAGCGTGATGTCACTGCGGGTTCACCTTGGGCTTGGTGATATGCCCAAGGTGTCCAGAAGGACCACTGATGAGGTCCCTGGTCTGGGCCGTGGGTCTCTTGGAAGACTCGGCTGTGAGTATCCGAATCACGGTCATGTGCGTAGGAGGCACTGTCCGCGTGTAATGATACTGATGTATGGTGAGACGGCCACGGAGGAGCTGAAACCACTTGGGAAGGGTCTCTGCGTCTGGTTGATCCGTCTTCTCCATGCGGCACCGGAGAATGGTACCAGGCGTCATACCAGTACCGGGAATGAGACCGGGACCTGTGACCGGAGTGGTGCCGGGAGGTTGACCGGGACTTCGAAGCTCTACGTCGAGAGCGGCTGCGAGAGGTGCGGTGCTGTGAACAGTGCCGGGAGCTGGATCGGTGCCGAGAGTATCGAGTTGGCGAGCGCAATCTCAAACGGTGCCGCGAGTACGACCGGTACTGAGATGGAGAGCGGTACCGGGACTGCGAGTGGCGTCGGGACCGAGATCGGTGACGGGACCAAGAACGCCAGCGGGACCTCGATCGTGTCGGGTACCTTTCAGCGGTGCCGAGCGAGGATGGTCTCAGTAGGGCAGGCTTGCCTACTGATTGGATAACCCGCACCGGCGATGCCGGGGATTGAGGCAGCGCAGGGTCTGTCAGGGCAATCAGCTCCCTTGCTGTAGAGAATGTCTCCGGCATGGAGGGAACAATAAGCTCAACTACGGCATGTGCCGGGGAGCTGTCAAGCACCGGAATCGATGGCTCTTGTGAGGCCGGAATCAACGGCACTGAAGTTGTCGGTGCCGCAGCAGCTGTCGGTGCCGGGCAGTCCAACTTAGGCGGGTGCTCTGACTGCGACGTAGGCACAGGCGTCGCAGGAGTCTTGTGCCTCTTGACCCGCGGGGAGAGAGCACGGTGCCGGGCAGGCTTCTGGGCCGGCGACGGTTGGTGCCGAGGGGCCTTCGCGGTGCCGATGCGCTCCAGTGCTGAAGATGCACTTCTCCCCGGCGTGGACTGTCCGGCACTCGGTGCTGAGGGCGGAGGAGTAAGGGCTGTCTCCATCAAGAGCTGTTTGAGATGAAAGGCCCGCTCCTTTTTCGTCCGCGGCTTGAAGGCCTTGCAGATGCGGCACTTATCTGTGAGGTGGGATTCCCCCAGGCACTTAAGGCAGGAGTCGTGAGGATTGCCTGTCGGCATCGGCTTGCGACAAGCCGAGCAGGGTTTGAAACCCGGTGAACCAAGCATGGGCCCCGGGTGAGGGGAAAGGGCTAATCCCCAACCCCTCTTAACTACATACAATAACTACGTTAAAGAACTAATAAAGCTAAGTAGAAATACAGAAAATTGAATTATATACACAATAACGATTGAAGAACTACGAGAAGCTAGGGAGGTGGAGATCAGCTAAGCTGAGCGGGCGGTAAGAAGGAACTGAGGGGCGGTTGGGTCGGCAGGGGTATATATCCGGCACCATGGCGGCGCCACTCCAGGGGGCACCCAGCCTACCCACCAAGTGTTGCTAGGGTAAAAATCTTCCAACAAATGTGCACGCAGCGCGCGCACACCTAACTGGAATGGATATGAGCAATCACTCGAAGAAGAACTTTTGATAGACTGCTTTTCATCCAAGATACTCAAAAGACTTCACAAAGAAGGGGACAGGTCATTATCCCCTTTTACAGATGGAGAAACTGAAGCACAGAACAAGATCAAAGCAACTGGTGAATTTACAGGAGAATGCCAGAGTCTGAATTAAGAGACTTGGAGTTTGAATTATCACTAACCACTTAGATCAAGATAACTAACAAACCTCTTGCAGATCATTCTTGATTAGTGATGAGCAACTGTTCAGTTTAGGGGCAGGTCTACGCTATGGCAGGGATCGACAGTCTGAGATCGATCCACCAGCGGTCGATTTAGCGGGTCTAGTAAAGACCCGCCAAATTGACTGTAGATCGCTCTCCAGTCAACCCCAGTACTCTACCCTCGATAAGAAGAGTAAAGTAAGTCAACAGGAGATTTTCTCCCGTCGACCCCCCGCGGTGTAGACCTGGTGGTAACTCAACCTAAGATAAGTCAACTCCAGCTACGTTATTCACATAGCTGGAGTTGCATAGCATAGGTTGACTTACTGCAATAGTGTAGATATAGCCTAGGAAACAACAGACTTTATTTAGCAAAACTCTGACAGTTTATAATTCTTCTTACCATAACAGTTCTTATTTCCCTAACAGTTTCTCATGATTCAACTGAAAGAAAATATGCTTCAGTCAGAATTCTGTTCATGGTTGTCAATGGAAATAAAACTGAGGATTAACAAAAATGTAAAAATTATATCAGTGTTTTAATAGCTATATCAAAATATTTGTTTGCTGGAGTAAACCAAAATATTTAATTTCTAATCGATTAAACATTAAACTGTATTTCCATATATAGTGCTTCGACGCCTCATGCAAGTTGTAGTTTGGGCATTTTGTGCACTTACTTTCTCCTACTGACCTGGGTCTCTAACCACCTGAAGAAGTGGGTTTGTTTTTGTGAATACAGACTAACACGGCCACCCCTCTGATACTTGTAAACCAGACTACATCTCCCATGATGCAGTGTGGTCTCCTCCTCTGATTGAGCCGTGTAGTGCATCAGCGGAAATGTAGTCTGGCCAGTGAGCTGGGTGCACTGCAGTAAATGGAGCATGAGATGTCCAAATCTATAAGTTTCTTGTGTCTGTGTTCTCATAGGGAAATGCAGTTTCACGTTGAACTGATTCAAAATGTTTTGTTTCTATCAAAAATGCTGAAATGAAATATTTCACCATTTCTGAATCAAAAATTTGTTTTGAACTTTCCATTTGTGAAAAATATTGCTTTCAACTTTTCATCCAAATTTGGGATTTTTTCTTTTTTTTTTTTTTAAATGTTGAAATATCAGCATTTCCCTCAGGCTAGAAATTCCAATATTTGCTCAGATGTAATTATTTATTAATATTCAGATATACAGCTACATTCTCAAAAGATTTTTTAAACTGTAAACTGGCATTCAGAACATTCATGTTTCCAAACTAGAGTAAGTCAAATTCACGAATACCTGGAATCATCAGAACCAATGGAAAATCTGCATTTTTTATTCACTAAAATGAAATGTCCTATTTACACTTTTTAATCACAATAAAATAGGTATGTTCTGGCCAGCTGCCACTGGATAGGCATCCACATGCTAAAAAGCATCACATTTTTCATACATTAGCGATATCAACAGAGGTGCCAAGGACTTATCCTGCAACCAATTACATGTGTTCTTAACTACGTTACCATGAGTAGTCCTACTGAAATCAATGAAGCCACTCATAGATAGAAAAGATAAGCATGTCTAAGTGTTTGCAGGTCCATGGCCTGAATAAGGAAAATGAACTCTCTTCTTATGGTTGCATCTCCAGATCAATGAGGCCTATTAAAAAGGCAGTGGAGGGAAGCTCACCTAGCTGTTGTGCATGCTGAATATGTTGTATAAGTAAACAGATCTCAAGGTCTATCAATCTGCGATTTGTCACAAACACTATTCAAACAATTAAAAAAAACACTTCTACTGTAAGCTCTTTGGGGCAGGGACTGTGTTTTTGTTGTGTTTGCACAGCACCTAGCTCAATGGAATCCTGGTCCAGGACTGGGACTCCTAGGTGCTACAATAATACAAACAACAAACAACAACAGCAATAAAATGAGGACCTTTGTGCCTCATAACACACTTCATTGTGATATTAAATAGTATCAAACACACGTATCTTTTTGCTTAAATTTGCATTTCAGAAATCAATCCAAGGTATTGAACTGAATGACTAACTGATCATTCTTTGGAAAAACCTACCTTGGTATCTTCTTTCTGTGTGAGTAGTACTTCTTTCATAGAGGAGTTTTTTGTCCATAGTGATCCTACTGCTTCATAGGTTTGATGGCTTGCATCATATACTTTTTTCCCTGTTATCTAATTTAATTAGTTAAAATGTATTATTTTAACAAGAAGCTTTAAAAATGGTAGGGTTCACAGAACATTTTAAGTAAAGCAAATATTCTCCTTTAATAAACTGTATAGCTCCAATACTGGAAGACAGAAAATCCATATTTCACAAATTTGATGCATCTCCCCACACTCTCAATCTTATATTATAAATCATGTTTAAATTGTTATGGAAATCGGTTGCAGTGCATTAATTTACACAAAATGGATTTAAAACTTAACCAGGGAATAGCGGTTTGAATAAATGAATGCACTGGAGGTTGGAACAGCAAGAAAAGTTAGACATATCATACGTATGTTACAAACTTGAAACAAAAACATGACTAATTTTAGCTAGATTCTTTTCATTCATGCAAAGACAATCATAGCAAAATGTGTGCCCGGTTAAAACAAATCCCATGGTGAGGAAAGATACAACCAAGAAATAAAAGGACCTGACTGAAATTAACAAACAGTGCTGTTCTGCTTCACAAAGCTCTGAATTTGTAAATTCTTATTCAGCCTGTAATTATTCAAACTTTGTGAGGTTGCAGCAACATCTGTGGAGTGGCTCTGTAGATAGAATCCTCCTTGGCTGCAGCTTATTTCCTCATTCACAGAAAACTATGCACAAAGTTCTGGTACTATGGTTATGTATACACTGCCCTGCCATTCAGACTGTAAGAGTATAAATAGCAGTGTACACCAAAGTGCTGTGCTGAAACGCCCCCATATGGTCACTACGTGCGCAAACTGAAAGGTTCTTCATTTGCACTAACATAGTCTTGTCTAAAGAGGACTACATTTCTGTAAACTAGGAACATTTTAGTTCACACCTACAGCATCCACACAGGGGAATTACAGTGCACCACTTTGGTGCACACTGCTATTCATACCCTTGTAGCTAAACTGCGGGGCAGCATAGTTAAGCCCATAAAATCAACATTTTAAGTAGCTAGCCAACAAATAAACTTCAAGATGACAGTCACAAGAAAATAATGAGGGGGAATTCCCTGTTTCACATGGATCCAGCACTGGATGTACATTAAAAGAAAGAGCTTCAGAACTGCCACCTGTGTATCCATTCGGCAGTTTCTTGTACAGTATTATTTTAATGCATGAAAATGAGTAGCTGTTAAAAAATGCAATTTTCTGTTAATTAAAAATTTAACTGTATTGTATCTAACAGTGAAACTCTCCTTTCTCCAAGTAAGAATTAAATACAGAATATAGCACTGTATTGGTCAAGTAAATTCAACCATTTTATTCGTTTCTGATGGACAAGTAATTAACAACTGTGATGCATCACATACACACACACATATAGTGTATAAACTGATGCCAGCTCCATATCCTTGGAAATTAAATAAGGCAGATGTGTTGAAAATTTCAGTCTCACTCAGCTTAAATATTAAAAATTTTGATATTTTCACCCTATGAAAGAACAAAACAAAACTTACCTTAGCAAGTACTACTGACTGAGCTGGGTAACAAACGGACACAGCTAATGTGGTAAGTCCCAGCGGGTAAGCAATTTTCTTAATTCTAGAACCTATGTAAGCCAGACAAATAATTTAAACAGGTACTAGATACAAATGAAACATAGTATCGGATAGCTACATAATTTTAACCTCCGACTCTTGACAACTATCTAGATCAAATCTATCGCAGGTATGACTGGCATAGAGTTAGGGTCTGTATTCCAATGGATCAACTGATGTTTCAGTAAAATTTACTGAATTAAAAAAATGAGGATATATCTTCAATTATGAAATATTATTAAATCTTCTATATAACTTGTTCAAATTCCAATGTGTATTATCTTGCATTTATTAACAAGTTTCCTCTGCCATCATGCTACCCAACCGCCAGGCTCTCTCAGGCTTTTATGAATACTCACAACCTTCTGTGTTCCTAACTATCCTACATAATTTTGTGTTATATGTTAATTTTACCCACTTTTTCCAGATCACTAATGAATGTATTAAACATTTGTCCTATTATATATCTCTGATGCAATCTATTGTTAACACTGATCACTTATTCCTACTCTTTGTTTACAGTCTCTAAGCTAGTTTCTAATCCATGACAGTTCTTTCCTATCAGGACTGTTTAAGTTTACTTTAAGTTTCTTTGGCAACGGGTTTTTGAAAGCCCAAATAAATTGTATCTAGTAGTTCTCTTTTACCCACTATTTTGTTGACACACTTAAAATCTAGCAGACAACAGAAGGACATTTTCTTGAATAAACTGTGCTGTTTTGTCTGTATTATATTCACCTACTGGTAGATGTCATATAACTCTTTGTAAATATTGTTTCAAGCATTTTACCTGGTACTGAAGTAAAAGTCATTTGTCAGTTACACACTTCAACATCTGTTGTAAAAGTAAGTACTTGCTACTCTTCAGTGTATAGTACATTACATTAGTGAGGCTGCATATTTTTGCTAGCACCTTAACAATTTCAATTTACCCCTGGATCTACACTATCCAGTCCTGGTGATTTGTTGCCCTTTAAGGACTTGATCCTGCCAGCTGTTTCACGTGGACCGGGGTCAAAATTTATCAAATTGTTCCAGCACTTTTTCTTTTGACCCTTCCAACAATCACAGTGGCTCATTTTTAATTACCTATTGATTGTCATTCTATCATGTTTCAAAAATGCCCATTTTTTCAAGGTCATCTTCCATTGTCAAGCACTTTGGTTCACCAGTTTTTGCTTTTAACTTATACATATTTGATTCCTTTCTGGAATCCCTCCCTTAGATCTAGGCTGTCCTTTCCCCAATTCATCCTGTGGTTCTTAACCCATTTAAATCCTTCCTTCTAATTATACTACCATTGTATAATCCAAACTGTGGGGAAAGATTTAGATTTGGGGCTATTTAAAAATCCAAGGAAATAAAGACCATTTGCAAATGTGATGTTCCAATTATGCCCAGTATTCTCTTTCAATTGGTTGGGGGCTTTACCTAAAAATCACATTGCTGTAAACTTCCATAATTTAAATCATTATTTTCCCTGACATTTATTCTTATGAAAATTTCAGAAGGAAAGATTTGTAAATTCTACAGTAATATAATGAAATACAAGGCCTACAATATTATATCCTAATTTTACAAAAATTAAGTCTGGTGATTTTGAATATATATTTCATAATTTTATGAAAATTAAATACAATGATTTTTGAATACATCTCTTCTCTCAAGCACATCTCTGTTCCTGTGTCAGTGCACCCAATTCCCCACTGTCTTACACAGCTCCATTTCAACATTCCATGTCACAACTACCATCACTTTCGTCCAGGAGCACTGAGAGAGAGAGAGAGAGACACTCTTCAGTGTTCACTAGAAATACTCCTCAATTGGCCAGGAGGTTCACTGAGAGGTTTGAGGTGTTCCTTTCTCCAGGAAGACACCTACAACCTATACTGATCCTTTTAAGGAATGGGGAAGGTATTCTGTGATGCAGAGTGTATTGTACAGGAGTAATTTGGATAAGTTCCTCCTCAAACCCTATCCCTTTGCTGGCAGAATCTCGACAGAATCTTTTTCATGTGGCTCTAGATTTGCATACCTTTCCTCTGACTGTAGAAACTGTGAATATGACCATTTACACTGTGAGCTGATTTAAAATCAATCTAATAAATTACCAAAGAAAATTAAGGCATTTCTGATGGCACAATGGGGTCCTATAATTCTAATAAAATAATTCTTAAAATTATAGAATTACATATAAAATTGTTGTTTTAAATGAGTAAATTAAACAAAGCTGTAAAAGAAGAAAAGTCTGCTGGTATCACCTCTACATAGTATAATCATCTGAAATCTTGGTTTGTTTGTTTTTAAAACTATGTAACAACTGTTCACAAGTGTTCAAAAAGTTTTTACCAAAACTTAAGTCAAAAATTGCAGAAAGCATAAAATAGAGTATGTTAAATTAAAGATGTGTCATACAATTACCAGTCTGACAGCATTTGAAAACACACAAACAAACATACCTTTTCTTGCAAGAACTAAGCCAGCAAGACCTGAAATTGTAAGTACGGTAACTTTTGGAAGAAATTCTGGAGGCGGATTCTTCAGATAAACATATGTATCTATATATATATAAAAAAATCAAAACAACCATGGTATAATAACTGAAGATTAGTCAATTTTCTCTTTTTTTCTCTCTCCCATTTTAAGAGAGAGCAGTAAAGTCATGTCTATCAAAAGCTGAATGCTGAGGTAGGCCCCGTCTTACAAATGGATCCGCTACTGCGGATACCTGCATCCATGTCAAGCTCCACTGACTTATTTTGCAGGCAGACACATGGGAGTCAGCACTGCAGTATCAGGATTCTGATGTGTCATTCATAAAATATACATTTTACAAAGTTCACAATGATGCTCTTTAGATAGCCTTTTCTATTTACTAAAATGTTAGCACTTGTTCCTAATGCAAGTGACAGAGTTTTCAGTTTTCAATGCATGTCAAAAATGTATTTAAAAATTGGTGAAAGGAGATGCCACTATGCTGGTGTTTCTTGATTTTTTTACTACTACTAGTATATAGTGCTTTTCATCAGTAGATCTCGAAGTCTTTCACAATCTTTACTGTATTTATTCTCGCAATGCCCCTGTGACACACGGAAGTTTCATTATCCCCATTTTTATAGAACTGAAACACAGAGAAACTTGCCCAAGGTCACACAGAATGCTTGCAGTGGAGCAGGGAACTGAACCGTACTCATCTAAATCCTAGGCTAGTGCCCTAACCAATGGACCATCATTTGTTTCTTTTTAATGAAACTTATTTTCCACTGGTAATTTCAGAAAGGCACCTTTAATACAAAGAGTATTTTTATCTTCAATGCCAGAATTAGGACCAAACGGTGAAGTGTAAATGAGAACTGAAATAAGGAAGAAAGGGAAAGAAATTCTTCTCACTTATACAGCAGTTCTGTGTAGCCTCCTCCCTACTGCTTAGGGTTGCCAAGTGTCCGGTTTTCGATCAGAACGCCCACTCGAAAAGGGACCCTGGTAGCTCCAGTCAGCACCGCCGAGCAGGCCATTAGAAGTTTGGCTGGCAGTGCTGTAGGACTAAGGATACTAGTTTGTAGCTGTCCTGGCACCATGCTGCACCCTAGAAGTGGCCAGCAGGTCCGGCTCCTAAGTGGCTGGGCCATGGGGCTCCGTGTGGTGCCCTGGCCCTGAGCACTGGCTCCGCACTTCCATTGGCTGGGAACCAGTGCCAATGGGAGCTGGAGGGGAGGTGTCCGCAGACGAGAGCAGTGCATGGAGCCTCCTGCCGCCCCCCCACCCCCCGCCTAGGGGATGGATCTGCTGGCTGCTTCCGGGGCACAGCCCGGAGCCAGAACAGGCAGGGAGCCTGCCTTAGACCCACTGCGCCGCGGACCGGGAGCCACCTGAGGTAAGCCCACACCCCACCCTGAACCCCAACCCCCTGTCCCAGCCCTGGGCCTCCCCAAACCTGGAGCCCCCTCCTACACCCCAAACTCCTCATCCCTGGCCCCAGCCCAGAGCCCATACCCCCTCCCACACCCCAACCCCCAGCCTCCCTCCTTATTGCGAATCCCTCAGCACCACCCCCAGCCCCACTCTAGAGCCTGCATCTCCAGCCAGAGCCCTCATCCTGTCCCACACCCCAACTCGCTGCCCCTGCCTGCAGTCCCTCCCACACCATGAACCCCTCATTTCTGGGCCCAGTGCTGTAACAAGGGCGAGGCGAGTGAGGCACTTGCCTTGGGCAAGCAAAGCGGAGGGGCGTAGGTCTACCGTGATCGTCGATGCTTTGGCGGCAGCTCTACCGCCGCCGCTTCTTTGGCAGCAATTTGGTAGCGGGTCCCTGAGTCCCTCTTGGAGGAAAGGACCTGCTGCCGAATTGCCGCCACTGCTTTATTTATTCTTCAGCGGCAATTTGGTGGTGAATCCTTCTCTCAGAGGAGGACTCGGGGACCCGTCACCGATTTGCCGTCGAAGAATGAATGAAGCGGCGGTGGCAATCTGGCGTCAGGTCCTTCCCAATGAGAGGGACTCAGGGACCCGCCACAGAATTGCCGCCGAAGAGCTTGGAGCTGGCTCTTGCCTCGGGAGCAAAAATTCATTGTTACGGCTCTGTCTGACCCTACTCCAGAGCCTGCACCCTCAGTTAGAGCCTTCACTCCCTTCAGCATCCCAACTCCCTGCCCCAGCCCAGTGAAAATGAGTGAGGGTGGGGGAGAGCAAGCCATTGAGGGAGGGGGAATGTAGTGAGTGGGGGGCTGGACCTCAGGGAAGGGGCGGGGCAAGGGTGTTCAGTTTTGTGCGATTAGGAAGTTGGCAACCCTACTGCTGTTACTACAGCTATGGATTGTAATAGGGGTAGGATTATTTATGCACCACCTATATGGAGGTTTAAGCATGTGATGCCACTCCCCAAATCATGCTCTGTGCTGCTAAGAGAAAGCACTAGGGAGAAAAATTCTACAGCATGTAGCGCACTGGGAACGTACAGACACTCGGGATGTAGAGCTTCTTGCTCCATTCCCCTTTTATCCAACCCTGCAGCAGAAACATGACAGTTCTCTAATATTTAGAAGCTTCTGAACCTACTGAGGGCTTGAGTAGTATTTGGCCTCAAAATGTCATCTAATATTAAAAACAAAGGAATTACAAACATTAGTCATAATTACAAAAAGAGATTAGGAGCTTCCTTTTCGTTTTCAAACAAGAGACTACGGTAAAGAGCATGAAGCCAGCTTCTAGGGAAGGCATTTATAGCCCTTCTGTTTTATTGATTCTTGTGTTTTCTCTAATACAATATCAATATTTTTGATAGAATTTGCTGTTCTCCAGTATAAACCAGCTTTGTAACTTTCATAGCCAAACAATGAGCAAGAAGAGACTAGTTTTAAATTTTGATTATATGACTCACCTACCTTTTCCAAACTGTATTGAATCCATTATCCCATTTTTAACAAAGACATAGGCATCCTACACAAAAGAAAATTTAGATAAAATGAACTCTGTTTTTGAGTTGAAGTCCTCAATGCCATGAATACAACACTAACACACTACATACTTTTCCACTCTGGCCAAAGTGGATTGAGTAATTACATAACAAGTAAAAGAAACAGATCAGTCAAAAAGCTTTTAGAACGAAAAATGCAGAGATACATTTCTACTTTGCTCCCTGTACATACAATGTATGTTTAAATTATATATAGATGGTGTGACAGATATTGCAACCATGTGGATATCTTTGAGGACCACATTATATTAAGCATATGAATGGTTTATACACCATTGTGGGCCAGGGACTGTATATAGCTCCAGATGGGAAAGGCTGCTACACCTCTGCCAGGAACAGAGCACGTCCAAGCATGTGGACAAGGAGGATGTAGTGTATTTAGATTTTCAGAAAGCCTTTGACAAGGTCCTCACCAAAGGCTCTTAAGCAAAGTAAGCAGTCATAAGATAAGAGGCGAGGGCTTCCCATGGATTGGGGAGGGATAGCTCAGTGGTTTGAGCATTGGCCTGCTAAACCTAAGGTTGTGAGCTCAATCTCTGAGGGGGGCCATTTAGGGATCTGGGGCAAAACTCTGTCTGGGGATTGGTCCTGTTTTGAGCAGAGGATTTGACTAGATGACCTCCTGAAGGTCCCTTCCAATCCTGATATTCTATGATAACTGGTTAAAAGTTAGGAAACAAAGGGTAGGGATAAATGGTCAGTTTTCAAAATGGAGAGAGGTAAATAGTAGTGTCCCCTAGGGGTCTGTACTGGCCATATTCATAAATGAACTGGAAAAAGGGGTAAACAGTGAGGTGGCAAAATTTGCAGATGATACAAAACTACTCACGATAGTTAAGTCCCAGGCAGACCACAAAGAGCAACAAAAGGATCTCTCAAAACTGGGTAATTGGGCAACAAAATGGCAGATGAAATTCAATGTTGATAAATGCAAAGTAATGCACATTTAAAAACATAATCCCAACTATACATATAAAATGATGGGGTCTAAAGTAGCTGTTACTATTCAAGAAAGAGATCTTGGAGTCATTGTGGATAGTTTTCTGAAAACATGACTCCATGTGCAGAGGCAGTCAAACAAGCAAACGGAATGTTGGGAATCATTAAGAAAGGGATAGATAATAAGACAGAAAATATCATATTGCCTCTATATAAATCCATGATACACCCACATGTTGAATACTGCATGCAGATGTGTTCACCCCATCTCAAAAAAGATACTGGACTTGGAAAAGGTTCAGAAAAGGGTAATAGAAATGATTAGGGGTATGGAACAGTTGCTTTATGAGGAGAGATTAATGAGACTGTGACTTTTCATCTTCGAAAAGAGATGACTAAGGGGGATATGATAGAGGTCTATAAAATCGTGACTGGTGTGGAGAAAGTAAATAAGGAAGTGTTATTTACTCCTTCTCATAATACAAGAACTAGGGGCCACCAAATAAAATGAATATACAGTAGGTTTAAAACAAACAAACAAAAGGAAGTCAACTTGTGGAACTCCGTGCCAGAGGATGTTGTGAAGGCCAAGACTATAATAGGGTTTAAAAAATAACTAGATACATTCATGAAGGATAGTCCATCAACAGCTATTAGCCAGGATGGGCAGGGATAGTGTCCCTAGCCTCTGTTTGCCAGAATTTGGGAATGGGTAACGGATCAATTGGTGATTAACTGTTCTGTTCATTCCCTCTGGGGCACTGGGCATTGGCTGCTGTTGGAAGACAGGATACTAGGCTAGATAGACCTTTGGTCTGACCCAGTATGGCTGTTATGTTCTTAACTAAGAACAGTGTGTGGGGTAGTGGTGGTAAAGGTGAATCACTCAGTTTATAAACATCTCCAAAGAGCTACCACTCATTGGGAGGCTTCCACATACTGGTTAAAACCGGGTTTTCCAGAGACCCACAGAGAGAGAAAGAGGTTTGGGAATAAAAAGGCAGTGTTTAAACAGACCCAGGACTTTCTTTCTGATCCAGCAAATTGACAGGACCTACTGTCCTGTATGGGCCCTAATCCCTTGTGGTAAGGTTAGAAAGACTTTGGCCTATGCGGGCCCCATAATGCTGACGGGTGATGATTGGTATGGTTAGTGTGTGCTTAAATCTATTTATTGTTTTTATTATGCTTTTACCTTAAGAATAAATGTGCTTGCTTAGACGGAGCTGTGTGGTAGCTTGTGACGGCTGGCAATACCCTGTTCATAGCCTTGAGAGAGAAAACAACACACAAGTGCTGGCCTTTAGGCTGACTGTCGTGCTGGGGATATTGCAGTGTAAGGCAGGGAGCTGTGCAGCTTAAAACTCCAGTCACAAAGGAGTGGGACACGGGTCCCTGCCCAGAGAAAGGTAACAGCTGGAGACTTGACTGGACACTCCACAGAGGGGGATACACAGGCAGTTCCCCTGAAACCGTGACAGATAGTATCTTTTAACCCCCATCCCTCAATTGCTCTTCTACATACTGAAAGTTTTTCCAAATTTCAACACAACCATGGCATTCCCTGAAAAAAAAATTGTACAGTAATTTAAAAAAAAATAACCTAGGGAGCAAAAAAATAGAGCACTCAGATGTAAAAACTTATTCTTCACTGTATCTGAAATATTGAATGTAATATTATTTAATATAATATTATTCAAAATTGATTTTTCCCATATAGTAAAGTTATGCTGGTAGGGAAAAAGCCCAACTTCTCTATGTGCAGTTACACCTAATGTTTAACTCCTCTATAAACAAAGACTACATGACGTACAATAGCGATTTGCATTGAGCTATTTGCGTTCAGTGATATAGTTCAGTCAGATGTGCAACCTAGCCTCAGAAAGTAATTTACCAGTTAATCCTATTGACATCCAACAAGAGAACCGTTCACATGTACTAGTCCACAGCAAAATTCATATTTAACATTTTTCTTGAAGTAGTATGGGAAGATATAGTCTGATAGCCTATAATTTGAATCATCATAGTGAGGCTTACTAAGCATAGCGAGAATTAGTACACCGCACACGCTTCAGAATATCTATTAACTTCAGATTATAAGGTATAATTCTATTTCTTTTATGAGAAATTTTGTTGCAATCAGTTTTTGAATTTATACCACAAGGGGTCACTGCTATTCAAGCACTGAAATACTAAAAACCACTTTAGAAACTGTTTAAGCTAATACACAGAAAAAGTATGATACTTTAATTGTGAATGCTTTAGGACCAAATCCTTGTTTCAGTGAAATCTCCCATTGATTTAAATGGAATCAGGATTTGACCTTGAGTAAGTACTGATGACAATGATTATGGTTACATTTTCCAAAGTGCCTATGTGATTTAGAGGCTCTCTGAACATGGGACTCAAGTCATTTAGATGCTTTTGAAAGTTTTGCTCCAAGGGTCTAAATAAAAAAATAATAAATACCAAATGGAAGAAAGAGGGAGTTGATAGTAATGAATATAAATCACAAGTTAGGAACTGCAGAAAATTGATAAGGGAAGTCAAAGGATACAAGAATTTTATTGCCAGTAGACTTAGAGACAATAAGGAGTTTTTAAAATATATTAGGAACAAAAAGAATCTGACAATGACATTAGTCCATTACTAAATGGGAATGGTAGAATCATCAATAATAATCAGAAAAGGTAGAAGTGTTCAGTACAAATTTGTTCTGCATTTGGGGAAACACAGATGACACAGTTTCATCATATAGTGATAACATACTTTCCATTCCACCAGCATATCTGGAGAATGTTAAACAGAAGCTAGTAAAGTCAGACTTTTTAAATCAGCAGGTCTGGATAACTTGCATCCAAGAGTTTTAAAAGTGCTAGTTGAGCAGCTCACTGGACCATTAACGTTAATTTTCAATAAGTCTTGCAGCACCACGAGTGTTCCAGAAGACCGGAAGAAAGCCAGTGCTGTACCCATTTTTAAACAGGGTAAATGGGATGCTCCAGGTAATTACAGGCCAGTTAGCTTAACATTGATCTTTGGCAAGATAATGGAGCAGTTGATATGGGAGGTGATTAATGAAGAATTAAAGGAGAGTAATATAATTAATGTAAATCATTATGGGTTTAAAGAAACTAGAACCTGCCAACTTACTTAATATCTTTTTTTATGAGATTACAAGTTTGGTTGATAAAGGTAATAGTGTTGATATAATACACTTCTTTAAGAGGTTTGACTTGGTACCGTGAGACATCTTGATTAAAAAGCTAGAATGATGTAAAATTAACACGGCACACATTAAATGGATTAAAAACAGGCTAAATGATAGGTCTCAAAATGTAACTGTAAATGGGGAATCATAATCAAGTAGGATTGTTGCCAGTGTGGATCCAGCAGGGAGTGGCTTTTGGCCCTTTATTATTAAACATTTTTAACAAGGACCTGGAAGAAAACAAAATAATCACTAACTAATAAAATCTGATAAAAATTGGGTGAGTGGTAAATAATGAAGAGAACAGCTCATTGATTCAGAGCAATCTGGATCACTTGGTAAACTGGGTGCAACCCAACAATTTGTGTTTTATTTTGGTGCAATGTAAATGTATACCTCTAAACAAAGAATGTAGGCCATATTTTACTTGATGTGGGACTCTGTCCTGGGAAGCAAGGACTTTGAATGACATCTGGGGTTATGGTGGAAAATCAGCTCAACATGAGCTCCCAGTGCGATGCCGTGGTCAAAAAAGCTAATGCAATCCTGGGATGTATACAGAGGGGAATCTCAAGTAGGAGAGGTTATTTTACCTCTTTATTTGGCTCTGGCAATTGCTGCTGGAATACTATATCCAGGTCTGGCACCCATGATTCCAGAAGGGAAGAGGGTTGAGAGAGAGCCATGAGAACGATTAAAGGATTAGAAAACCAGCTTTACAGTGACAGGCTCAAGGAGCTCATTCTATTTAGCTTAACAAAGAAAAGGTTAACAGGTGACTGGATTACAGTCTATAAATATTTACACTGAGAACTAATATTTAATAATGGTCTCTTCAATCTAACCGAACAAGGTATAACATGTTCCAGTGGTTGGAAGCTGAAGATCGACAAATTCATACTGGAAATAAAACATACATTTTTAACAGTGAGAGTAATTAACCACTGGAACAATTTACCAAGAGCTTTGGCAGACTATCCATGACTGACAAAATTTTAAATCAAGCCTGGATTTTTTCCAAAAGATATGCCCTAGCAATATTTTTGAGGCCATTCTAGGCATGTATTATACAGGAGGTTAGACTAGATAATCAGAATGGTCCAATCTGGCCTTGGAATCTATGAATTATCCCTGTGTACATGAATAACCATACTCAATAGTGTGTATGTGTTTGCACAACTGGGGCTTAAAAGTAGCAACACTTATCAAATGTAAGAAAAATCTACTTTGCACAGTTTCTTCAGGTTGCTTACTTCCCTTCCTATAACCTGATTATTTAGTATCAAAGATTGTTTTGGGTGATTTACTTATTGTGAAATCTTTGTCTTAAAATAGAATTTTACTAAAATATCATACTTAAAGCATATCAGAGGTAGTTCATGTTGTGCTATAAGTGCAAACAAAATGTATACTTTATATAAAATAACCTTGCACTACTTTATAAATATTAGTTTAAAATTCTCATGACAACAGCTCTGTGGTGATGAGAAAATGGAATATATTTTATAAAAAAAGCAATACACTGACATTGAATGTATATTTACACTAGAAGATCACATGAGATCCTATAAGATTACCAAAGTTAACACTTACCGTTAATTTGGTTAAGGGATACTGTGACACTCTGTATCTCAAAGTAGCACCCTGGAATCCCCATATTCACTGCTCTGATATTATTATTCTGTGCTTTGAATAAAGTATGCTTTGTATGGTATCATTTTGTAATTCTTGAGATGCTGAACAATAATAACCTGTTGAATTGTATGTACTATCATTGTATGTGAAGTTATGAAGTATTTCCATGTGTTACTGAAATACGTTAAGAGGTTGAGAATACCCACAACCAGCCTTTCAGTTACAAAGGAATAGCCATCAATAGCCAGATGGTTGTTAATGGCTCATCAGCACACAATCCGCTATCCCAGAGGCTTCTTGGAGAAGACACGTACACAATAGAGATTGCTTGACTAATAGGGATTGCCTGACCCCCACATCACAGCAAGAATCTTTTCAGCAAGCTAGAAGTGTAAAAGAGAGAGAGTGACATCATCATTCGGCCTCTCCTCCCTCAACACCACGAAGAACGTCTGGAGGACAAAGATTTTGAACTGGGGAAGTTCAGTCTTAAGGTAACTATCTCTGACCTTTATGCCTACCACTTATTATCGCTCAAAATTTACCTTTCCGTAGTTAATAAACTTCTTTTAAATGTTTTATCTTACCAGTGAGTTTTTCTAAAGTGCCTGGGAAATTTCAGCTCAAATTACAAAGGCTGGTGCATGTCCAGTTTCCTATGAAGAAGTGGCAAACTAAGTAATAAACTGAAACTGGTCATGTTTCTGACCAGTGCAAGACAGTACAATTCTGGGGTGCAAGACCGGGGAGTTGGAGGAAATTGGCTGGAGCTTCTCTGTTGATGGTTCATGAGTGACTGGGAGATCATTCATGGAACACAGTCGGGTGTGTCCCTGCCTATGGATGTCTATGTAAGTGCAGTTCCAATCAGAGGCTTGTAGCTTGACATCAGCATCGCAGTGTGAGAAGCAACCCAGGTTGGTGGGACACAGGGCTCAGCGGTCCCACAAGACAGGTTTCACCCTGGGGACCCTGTCACAGTACATGCTCCCACATCAAATGGCACAAGGGAACCAATGTAAAAAGCTGATAAAGCTTTACCTTTGGGCATGCATTGTACACAACTTGAAGACAAGGAGTGCTGTGCTCAGCAAAACACCTGTAGGTATACCTATGGGAAAACTACAAATTATGGAGGATTACATGGATTCACTGTGAGTTAGACCTGGTGTACACTAGGAATTATTACCAGTATGGTAACATCGTTAGGGATGTGATTGTTTTTATTACATTTTTATGTTGGCAAACCTCCTAATAGAGATGTAGCTTATACCAGCAAAAGAGTACTTCTGATGGTATAGCTTATGCTGATTCCCCAAGCAAAATAAACTATGCCAGCAAATACACATTTTTGACAGAATAATTGCATCCACACTAGAGTTTTTCCCAGTACGGAAGTGTCATAAAAACAATCAAACAAAAAAAAAAACCCCACAAGCAACATTTCTATAGCAGCAAAACCTTAAATGTACGCCTGGCCTGGGTCACTAGTTTAGATCCAACTCTGGTCAGTATTATTGAAAAGATAATAGAGTTCTGAAAGTTGTTCAATATCTTTATCCAAGATCAGTTGGAGGTTTCAGTCTAGCTGCTACAGGACCAGAATGCACTCTGAGTAACCCCTTAAGTGTCTCCCATGGACTTACTGTACTCTTTCTTCAAGACCTCATAACTACCCCACTGATTATTCAGCTCATCCAGACAATCTCTGCATCACTGAATTTCCTTCCCTTCTTAAATCTTTTTCTCCTTGTTAGCTAACATTGCACTTTTACTTAGCATGGGGATGGAGTGTGAACGAAAATGAAAGCCGAGGCAATCTTTTTCATAAAGTGTATGATTGTGCAAAATATATATCTTAGCTTGATGAGGACCATAGCAAAGATATGGTAATAACACAGATTCTTTAAATAGTGAGGTCATAAGGTTAATGGATGAAAAATAATTTTAAATGTCAAGAGCTCCAAGATAGACATCATAAGAAATCACACAGCCTAACTGTACTAACAATGGCAGCTGAAAGAACTATGGTATTAAATACAGTTCTTTGGATCCAATTAAAAATCTGAATTATTAGCTTCTTAAACTGGAAAACAGGCTTTTTATTCCTTTTACTTTGTTGAGCTAAAACAATCTGCAATGCTGAAGTAACTCTGATTACTCTAAAATTTCTTAAAATTGACATTTGTAGTTTGAGACGTGAGGTTTCAAAAATATGGAACTGACCAGGTGGTCTGAGGAGTTAGTATTACTATTTAAAGATTGGGTTCATTGTGTAAAATATTTCTATTTGAATGATTTAATCAAGCAAACCATGGGAAGTCCTACAACTTGCATATTCCCAGGCATTCAAATTTTCCATCAATCCATTTCAACCAATGCAGTTGGGGAAATGTAAAATTACAATGTCAATTCAAAATCGGGCTCCATTCCAGCAAAGACTTATGCCTCAGTGAATATGCCTATTCAGTTAGGGTGGACATAATTCTTTAATTTAAATGACTTTTAAAAATAAAGTGACAAAAATAAAATGTAATAGCATTGGAAAAAAACAATACATTAACATATTCCACTCTTGTTTTAACCAAATAGTGATTTTGTATGCTGCCATTAGATGGTGTAAAACTGAAATTCAGGGGTAGACGGAAAGGGACCTGTTCGGGGTCACCGCTGTTTGGTTTGGACTGCAAGGAGACTGAAGAGGTCATCTCACTCTCCACACACCTTGCTTGGTTCCCTGCTAAGCTCAGGCCAACAATAACATTCATACTTATCCGCAACATACCATGGCAATTTAGATTTAACTGAGTGCCCAACAAATTGGATGGAATATGCTGTTCTTTAACGTTGTACTCAAGTGTTAAATCAGGAATTTCTGAACATTTTGTCTTCAAGCATTAATCAAACTATATTTCTTACCTTGCACCACTCAACATAACGACTAGTTGTCTTTCTTAATGTAGAAAATCCCACCTGCAAATGACCAGGGTCTTCTTCAACATATCTTGATTTCAGAGGCGGCACACAATAAATGGGAAGCTGAAAGGAAAAGAATCTATTCTAGCGAGCTAGTTTCAGAAACATATAAAAAAGTCATTACATGTAAATACTAAATTTTAGAAACAACTTTGAAGAAAATAGCAAACGTTCTTTCTTCCCATAAGACAACAAAGTCTTCATATCATGTTGTATCTATAAACCTTCTTTACAAAACTGTGGTGTGGATTAATTCTCATAAAGTTCTTGGAGACGAGAAGCATTATATAAGTGTTAATTAGTAGCATTATTACTGAGTATGATATAGTCTCTCTCTCTCTCTCACACACACACACACCCCCCTTGTACTTTAGAAAATAAAATGATTGCAAGAATTGGAAAACCAGTCTTTTCAACATGAATACAAAAAACTAAATGTGTGATATTACTTAAAATTGAACTTTAGAGCAATACTAACATGAAAGTCTCTGTAAATACTGTTGTGATGAATTGAGGCTACAGCTGTGCAACTTATGACTTCTGGTTGATATTGTGAAGTTGTATTATGAAAAAATGGGGGCCTATATGCATGTAGTTCCACCAGTGTTGACAGGTCCTGTAGCTCGTACACACAAGATAGGGACAATGGAACATACTTGAGGTTAATGACAGTGTTTCAGCCACATCAAAAGGTTATAGAGAAGCACAGCTTACCCTTGGAAATCAAGTTTAGTGAATTCCTCTGAAAGAGGGGGAGGAGGGGAGGGAGGAAGGGAAGATAGGAGCAATGAAAGTTACCCAAAGGACAAAACAAAGGCAGTGGGGCAGGGGAGGTTAAATAGCGAGCCAAATGAGAAGAGGAAGCAGAGAGGCAGAAAACGGCAAGGTCACAGAAGCTGAGTAAGGGAGTTCACAAGAGGGAGAGAGCCTCTATGACGCAGGAGACACCCTGCCTGCCTGCTTTTCTGAACATCTATGATCCCCAACAACCTAGAAAGTGAAGGACACTGCAGTTTAAGATGTTTATTGGTGTATGAGCTGTTATCTTATCTTCTATTTTATATGATTAAAACAAAGAACAAATGTGTTAGACTCTGTGCAAAGTGTGCATGCAAATTAACTGCTTCACAACTGCTGCACCCCACTGAGAATTAACCATAAACCAAAAGGTTCACACATTTTGGGTGGAGTTTTGGGAGAGGACATGTTTAAGTACAAGGGAGTTTGGAAGAGCTGCTTTGGTCCAAGGGGCCAGGCAGCTGGACAATGCTTTCCAGTGCTCTGAAAGGGATGCCACATAAAAGGTCTGTGTCCTGACAGTGCGACTAAAGTTCCCAAGATTGGGGCAATGGCTGGACTCTGTTCAGACTCCAGGGGCTTAATGCAACTTGGGGACCCATGGACACAGAGGCTTGGATTCCCCTCACAGCAATCCTAGTAAGTGGCCAGGAGGGGTCACTTGCTAGAATCTGTGACAACTGTATTCCCGCCTGCTTGACCTACATCTGTAAAATCTATTATATTATTAAACTTTAAAACTATTTTTTCTGTAATTTTGTCTATATTTTGATCATTTGTAATAGCATATGAAGCAGTGCCATAGCATTCCAAAACATCTTCTAAATATTATTCTGTTTTCTGTAGGATATAGTTTACAGAAAAGATTCACTGGTGTTTGTATACATTCACTTATTGTCAAAAAAATGCATGAGACAATAGAAAGAATCTTACCTGATTTGGCTTCACTGACTGGGGTTTTGACTCTTCTTCTGTCGCAGCATATATATTAATAGACACAAATGCCAAACCAGCCGGGATAGCTGCTAGCGTTGCCCTCTGGGAGAGAGACAGAGATAAAAAAAGAATCTTTAATTAGGAAACTCTTTTCTCCTCTTCACTAAAATCCAGAGATCATTCCAGTAACACTGATGTGACTGATCTAACAGACCAAGCATGTCAAATGATTTTAAATTAAAAATCACGTTAAGAAAGTACCTTTTAAAATCCACTTCTATCACACAAAAACATCAGAAACCTTTTTGATATAACAAAAATATCAAAGCATTCACTTTGAAAGAGATCCAGAGCCTGAAAAGTGCAGTTCATTGTATTGGTATGGCCCTACTACTAGTTTTTTAGTAATTTTTTATTTAATCAGAATTACCTCTGAGATGCAGTCCAAGATTGCGCTATTACACTAGCAGTTCAGTTTCAAAAGGCAGCAATTAATATTGTTTCTCACAGATATTATTACTGCCAGTACCATAATGCTATGTTTGGGTACTTCTGACTACACTCATTTTATTTAAAGTAATATTGATAGAATGGTTTTGTTAAACAAAATAAATAATAATACATCAGAAAGAATATGTATTGCAATAGCATCTAGGAGACCCACTCATGGTTCAGCCTCATTTTGCTATACACTGCTTAAAGAAAGAAGAAAGAGCTGGTGCTAAAGAGTATGTATTTCCTTCACCACAATGGCTTTCTATTGAAAGCTAGCTCATAGCATGTATATTAATAAATTCTGCTTCTCAAATATTGGATTTTACTAGTAAAATCTCAGTGTTATAATACATACACAAGTAAATACTAAGAAGAGTTTTATGGAGAAGGTACGCTTTATCTTTGAGTTCTATTTCAGATTCTGACATACACACCTCTACCTCGATATAACGCTGTCCTTGGGAGCCAAAAAAAATCTTACTGCATTATAGGTGAAACCGCATTATATTGAACTTGCTTTGATCCACTCAAATATGGGTGTAACTCTGCAAGTAGAAACGTACCTAATACAAGCAACACTACATTAACCATAGTATAAGGAACAGGAAAAGGCTTTGGATTTCAATTTCTTTATAACTTATGTTCAATTTTGATAAAGCATTTTAGAACAGAAAAAAAAAAGACATTTAATTTACATTTTTCAGTTTATAACTTTTAAAACAGTAAAAAAAAAAAGAAGAGGTTATTTATCATCTCATTCACAAAAAACTGAAGAACTAAAAGCAAAGTATATGGAAATGAATAGTTTAGAACATCAGATATTTGATAACCCAAAAAAACAAAAAAAGGGAAGATACCCTTTGTAACTGGAGTTCTTCAAGACTTGTGGTCCCTATCTGAATTGTACGGAGGGCACGCATGCACTCCATGTGCCTGAGACCAGAGAATGTTTCAAAATAGTGTCTGCCGGTTCATGTCTACATTCTTGCTTACCTTGTGCTCTGTGCTGAGGGTATAAGGTGTGGTATGGTCAGACACCTCTCCAGTACCTCCACTTATTGCAAATCAGAGATGATATGAAGTAGAGGGAAGGAGGGCAGGTAATGGAATACAAATAGGGTTGAAACAACCTGAGAAATCCAGTTATGAAGCATAACCTCCCTTTCTTCTTCAAGTGTTAGTCCCTATGTGTATTCCGCTATGGGAGATTGAAAAGGGGCACTCAAAGAAAAGGAGGGGCAACATGGTATTGATATGGCTGCTTGTAAAATCACCATCCCAAAATCATCTCATCAAAAGTTGAGATGGAGGAGGCATGGACCAAGGCATAATGTCTCATGAATATGAGGATGGAACTCCATGTTGCTGCCTTACAAATATCAAGCAGAGACACTTCTTGAAGTGATGCCACAGAGGCTGCCTGTGCTCTTGTAGAGTGAGCATGTGTCCCATGTGAGGGAGGAAAGTGTGCCAGCTGATAAAGTAGAATACAGTCAAAGATCCACTTGGAGATCATCTGTGCAGAAATAGTTTGCCTTCAGGCTCATTCTGCTAGGGCAACAAACAGCCTAGGTGATATTCTGATTGGTTTCATTCTCTGCAGGTACAATGCCAAAGTTTATCTCACATCCAGAGAACAAAGTCTTTTCTGTAAGGCATGAGACTTCAGGAAGAACACAGTAAGTGGTTAGCTCAGGTATGTGAAATTCCAAAATTTCTTTAGGAGTGAATTGCGCACGTAATCACAGTGAGACTTTGTCTTTATGAAATATTGTGTAAGGAGGGTCTGCCATCAGGATCTCTAGGTCACCTACTTGTCTTGCTGAGGTGATAGCAATGAGGAAAGCTACTCCATTCGCAGGTCGGTGAGTCATCAAACAGGAAGCCACAGATTTGAAACATGGCTGAGTAACAGTTAAAAGTACTAAATTAAGGTCCCATTGAGGAGGTGGTCTTATTACCAGTGAGAAAGTTCTAATTAAGCCTCATAAGAACATGAAGTTGCTAAATGCTGGAGGGTGATGTGCACTGATTACTGTCAGGTGAACCTATGTAGAACTAGGAACAAGACCTGTCATCTTGAGGGTAAGGGGGTAATCCAAAAATATCAGGAATATCCATTGTCTCAGGAGATATACTGAGCTCCTGGGCCCAGACAAACGCTTCCACTTTCTTAGATAACATTTTTTGGGTGCAGTCCTTTCTGGTCTTTGTAAGAACTGCTTGCACTGTTTTGGAAGAAGAATATTCTAGTTCCCACACCCATTCAAATACCATACTTTGATATGAAGAGTTTCTGAGTTGGGCTGACATACACAGAAGACTTGGGCCATTTGGGCACAATGAGAATGACTTGTCTCTTTCCTGTCGAATATTCTGCAGTAATCCAGGAAGAAGAGGGATAACAGAAAAGACATAGTTCAAGCAGTCTGTTCAAGGGAGTAGGAGAATATAGCTTCTGGAGTACTGATCCTGAGCACCCTTGGAACAGTATGTATGGCACTTACTGGCAAACAGGTTCCAGGTATATTCTCCACTGAGTGAAGATGTTCCTCACCACTAAGCTGTGTAACTTCCACCCACAGTCAGTGACAAACTGCCTGCTGAGGCTATCCATCAGCAAATTCTAGGTTCCTGGGAGGCACACTGCTCATAGGGTGATGTGGTTCTTGATACACTAGATCCATAAATTGACCACTTCTATACGCAGAGAAATGGATCTTGCTCCTCTGTGTTTGTTTACATCAGATATGGTTGTCATATTATCTGACATTATGAGAATGCGGGGAGACTGGATTAATGGTAAGACTGCCCTGAATCTTTCTTGGGCTGCTCTGAATTCCAGGATATTTATATGCATTCTGGTTTCTCAGGGCATCCAATCACCCTGTACTGTGTGACTGTCCACATGAGTGCCCCAACCTAACAAGGAAGAGCCCATGATTACTGTCCTATCAGGCATGGAGCACAGGAACGGAACTTGTGCAGGAGCTTTCCATCAAGTCAGAGAAGCCTTTATCTTGATGGGAAAGTGTCACTATAGTATTCATGCTAGATTTACTCATTATGTTTCTTGTTCAAAGCCAAGCCTGCAGGCAGCAGAGGTGGAGTGTGGGAAATGGCGTTACATAAGTACATGACACCATGTGACCCAACATCAGATCCAGACCCATGTCCGAAGGTTGTATATAACCTGATCTATCAAGTTTCCTATGGCTTGGAATCTATACATAAGGAGATACCACCTTGTTCTGACTGAGTCTATGATCACCCCTATAAAACCTAGTCAGGGTAGACTCTTACAGCAGGAGGTCATCTAGTCCAATCCCCTGCTCAAACAGGACCAACACCAACTAAATCACCACATTATCAACGATGGACCTCTACCATCCTGTCATTTTGGGGACTAGAAAATGTTTGGAATAAAATCCTTTTTCCTTCATGCTGTAGATGTACTCACTCCATTTCAGGGACTGGAGAAAGGAGTCTCCCTCCTGAAGGAAGATCTCCTCATGAGAGTGGTCCCCGAAGAGGGACAAGAAAGAGGGTTTTGGAGGTGGTGGGGAAGGAAACTCGACAATACAGCTGGAATGGATGATATCCAGAATCCACCTGTCCACAGTCATTGTGGAAAACTGTGCTAGGTGTCCACCACAGCATCTCTCTGAATCCAGTGGAGATGGAATCAACACTGGTACCAGGGATGGGATGAGAGATGGGCTTCTCCCTAAGTCCATGTCTTCTACTGACAGAATCTCCATGCTAGGATTGGTCCCAACAACAAGGGAGATTGCAGGTATGGAAGGAGAAAGATATCCTCTGGAGTTCTGCAAGATACTGGAACCTCTGAAAGCTGCATCACATCGATTTGCACCATTGGAGCCAGTGTAAAGGGACCCTTAGTAATCCTTATAGGGCTGTGATGGTACCTCCAATAAAGAAGTGTCTGACTATATGGTCTTTGTCTGTACCAACCATTCCCAGTCCCTCAGCTATGATGCTTTGTTTTAGTTGGTACCATGGTCGGCATCAATGATGATGAAAGGAATGGTACTGAAAAAGCCTTGCTCCTATGCACCTTCTAATCAACAGTCACAAGGCTTAGGAGGACCTAAATCCTTGTGTTCTAGGCATTAAGTCTTGCTTTATCAGGACAGGATCAGGGAGGGATCTCTTCTCTTAGCAGAAGATCTGCTCTTCTGCTTCTGAGCATCCCTTACTCTTATGAGAAAGCCCAGACGAATTACATTCCTGAGTCAAAAATCAAGCTGGGAGCAGTAATCCTCTAGGGCTCAGGCCAATATACAGGGGGGATCGCTGCAACCTGGATCCGAGTGAGGTCTCATGGTGTTCCATAGGTGCTTTTGAAGTTGAACTTCTTATGCCTGCCATGTTCAGCTGGGGAAGGTGAGGTGGACACTAAATTTAACATAGATATGAACTTTTCTGAGGAAGTACAGGCAGCCCTGGCGCTCATTGCTGACTGAGAAGGATCAGCAGCAGCAGATGCGGTTCCTGAAGCCCAGGCATAATCTAAGTCCCATGCCGGGGACCAGAGAATTCCCTGAGGTTGAGGTTCTAACTAACTGCTACTTAAATCTGTAAACTAGTAACAATGCTAACTACATATAAATCTTTGAAATAGCTAGCTCCAGACACTGGAGACTCAGGGCATGTACTGGTAAGAAGGAACCGGAGAAACACTGGTCCACAGAGCCCCTTTTCCCACAGCACAGAACACAAGGAGAGCAAGGGAGCAGGCACAGACCAATGGACACTACTTGCAAGAATTCTCCAGTCTCAGAAGCATGTATACCACACAGTGGAATATATATGGAGATCATCACTTCAAGGAGAACACATTATTCTTAAGTATAAAGAAATATATAACCATAGCAACAACTTTACCTCTAAATATTTCCTTCTAAGTGATTCTGTTAAATGGAAAATATTGGTTAATATTTTCATTAACAAAATCTATTGAAAATGTTTACAAATTTTGTTTCTTCTAATAAGATTGTTTATGTAGTTTAATGGGGAAAGTATATAAAATCAACTTAGCATAATTATATGTTAAATTCCATTTAATGCTGATCAGTGTGACACTACTATGTGCATACATAATTGCTATTGTTCTTTTTCAAAAGTTTGTGTTGTGTGTGTATACTGAGATTATTGAAAAAAAGAATAGTATTTATTTTGGTTAACATTATTGTGGTCCGATGAAGTAAACAGAGCTGGGGTTGAAATCTTGATCCTCTAGCTTTAAAAAAAAAAAAAGACTATCACTTGACCTACGAAAATGCATTTTACTCCATCTGTAAAATGTAGGGACAGTATACTTCTTAAGTTAGCGGTATGAAACCTTACTTAATAATAGGGGCTGTGAAGTGCACAGAATTAACATGAGCAAGCAGAACAACCGAAATTAGAAGAGATGGGTTTCCTCCTGGCTCCTAGCCTGGCACTTTGTACTATAAGCCAAAGGGATGGCATCTGTTGCTGTGTCCTGTCTGGAGCTCAAGCTCTGTGGGCCTGGGGAGCTCAGTCCAGCTGGAATATTGAGAGATATTAGCTGAAAGCCTTACAAAGATCTGTTGAGTACATGCAAACAAACATTTTCAGCAGTTTATAACCTAGCCACATTTGGATAAATTTTCGTGGGGATAGAAATAAGTGCCTCTCACGTCCCAGGATTAGTCACTGCCAAATTTTAAGCTCCTACTTCAAATCACAAAAGCACTAGAGCTCTTCACAGAAATGGTCTGAAAAAGAATTTTAACATCAGCAATGTTACATATTTCCCTTAACCTAATTTTCTGAAACTGCAACTGAATTTTTGCTGAAACTTAAAAAAAATTAAAAATAAAAATTCCACCTGAGGCAGAGACCAAGCATGGAAAAATTCAGCACCAATGGTTAAAATTTTATAACATTATGGGCAAATGAGAATGGGGGCTTGCAATGGAAATTGTTATGCAAACCTAACTATGAAAGTGTCACTACCAACTTCATAAAAAATATTTAAATAATAGTACCCTAAAATAGAAATCTTCACAATACAAAGGACACAGAGTACAACAATAAACAACAAACAGTAAATGAAGCATTCATTTGGAGATTCTGACCCAGAGTTCTGGTTACATTGGTAAAAATGAAGCCGTGGGTTTCAATTTTATCATCTTACAATTATTCCAGATCAGATATTTTCAGTTTATATGTAAAATAACTTTTTTAAAAAAAAAACCTGCCAGTTTTGCTAATTCAGCCAGGAAACCAAATATCAAGATGCATTCTTTCTGGTTCACTCAAAGATGTTCCATTTGGAACAATTCTGATAAAATATGAACCAAAACAAAGTCCCCATAAATTGTGTTGACTGTGCAGGAATAATGAAAATAAGGAGCAGTAATCAGTACAGTCAGCAGTTATGACTAGAGCCCTGCAAATCTGCAGATATCTGTGGGCCATTTTTGCGGACTGAGTACCAGATGTGGATACAGATACAAATTTTGTATCTGCACAGGGCTTCAGTTATGACTCTGAACACAGAAAGCCTCGTCTTATGGTACAAGCCTTTTTCTGAAAGTTTCTCACAGTTGCATTTCCACTAGTAAATTTCCAAAAATGGTAGCACTAGTATAAGGAGGCTGCCAGCAATTTAACTACCATATGATTAACCTGAGCAAGGTTAGGATGTTGGTTAAAATGCTATTGTCCACTCTATAGTAGTGTAATGGTGGGGAAACATGAAGAAAAATGCTGGCATAAACACAGTCACAAATAAGTTTGTTGTATTAAGAAATGTCATTTTTATATGATCACTTTTAGAACATAACTTTAAAATGATAATACATATGATCTTAAAATAATCTGTGATGTGTTTTCCAGGAGAACAGACTGATGAACAAATGGATCTTCCCTCTCATTATATTTTATGATCCAGTCAGTCTAATGAAGAATAATCAATCACTGTTCAATCTTATTCATGTACATTCTTCTACAATTATACAATATAGGCATTCTCTGACTATTTTAGAACTCTACTATAAGAGTTTCACAGGTCTGCCTAAGGTCACTAGAGTATGTCTACATGAAGATAAAATACCTGCAGCTGACTCGGGTCAGCCACAGCCATACTGTGGGGCTTTTATCCCTGTGTAGGCATACCTTAAATACCTTATTGCTAGTGGTCTAAATTAGACAAGGGCCATGCAGCACAGGATTGGAAAGCTGTAACCAACTCCTTGATGCCTCTACACGTAACAAAAATCTGGCATGGAAGTGAATTAAATACTCCATCTTTTTGTTCCTGATTTTTTTTAAAATTAATTTATTTTCTACCCCCTGCCCACATTTAATAATCATATCAATTTTCTTCCAGAATTGAGTGTATAATGCAGGACTTTATCCCAAGGCACCATCAATATTATACTCATGGAAAAGTAGTTTGAAAAACAGTGGCGCCTGTAACCTTCTAGTACCACCTCCACACTGTCTACTTATCACTGTTTTTCTGCTTAAGAGAATTTACCCAGCAGAGCAACCCAAAGGCCAAAAGTTTTGCTGACACTCCTGAAAACCATCAGAAAAATGTTCCTTCCATACTCCCAAAGCTCTCAGTTGTTGTAAATATATATATTTTTCAAGACAATTATTTTGAACTACATAAAAGCAATGTTACGGCTACTAGATTAATCGTAAGATAGATCTGAATTTAACATTAACTAAAATTTAGCATGTGTTTCTGATATAACACAAGCCAGTGACAAACTGCAATTAGTCATCAAAATACTACAAGTGGGACAGTCATTAGTGCCTTAATAGAAGTTTTCAGACTCCACTGCTCTTTTATGAATTAGCCCATAATCAGATTTTACAATAATTTGCAAATAAACGTATTTCTGACCTGAGCATCTCTCTAGAAATCATGGACAGAGGAAAAACTAGTAATATCCTTTCCAATGACATCAGTGAAAACCATAACACTCAGGTCTGAAATATCTAGAGATCCCAGAACATTATGATCAAATCAAACCGAGACAGATTTCTCCTTTAGACATCTCAGGTAAATTATGTTCTATGCAATTTACTGTAAGGATGTTTCAAGTGCATGAGGTCCTCTCTATTCTGTTTCCATAGCATTATTTGTAAGAACAGGAGATTTCGCTCATATCATTGGCCAAAATTTCTTCTCACACCAATATGCAGTGAGCTACAATACTGCTGGTTTGAAAAAGCTGCCTTTTATTAGCAAATAAATGACAGAGCAAGGATTTAAATTTAGGATTGTGTGACTTTAACTTTGTGCTCATACCTCCAGATCATGAAACTGTTTATAGATATGATCACATAGGCAGAACCACAAGACAATTTGTTCTGAAAAATATACACTGCACTCATCTTAAGTCCAAATACAGCTGAATGTCCTAATAATCAAGAGTATTATTATTTAGTATTTGTACTGCAGTAGCCCATAAAGGATACAATCAGGACTGGGGCTTTATTGGGTTGGGTACTGCGCAAACATAAAATTACACTGTCCATGTCTCAAGGTGTTTAAATATAAGACAGCTGAAGAAATCTAAGGAACAAAAAGAACTCCGATTCTAAAACTGAAATGTTTAGATCATGATGATACTATAATGGCACACATTATTTAACCAATTTTAACTCTAATGCATCTTTTTTTCCCCTTTCTTTTTCATTATTGCATCCTTTCATTGTCACCTAACTAAACTGTCTGCTATAACACCTTAAACCTTTAATAGTTTCTAAAGCAACACTTTATAAAAGGAATAAATTCAAAGACTATTTTCTAGAGATGAATCTAGGGTGAGTATGGATCCAGATTTCACTAGAATTGTACGGTATTCAGAGCCAGACTTTTTGGTTCCTGAGTTTCTCAGTGACTTTGGCATTCTAGACTGAAAGCTGGTCACTGAAAACAATCAGAAGGATTGGCAAAAGGAGACATCAATACTGTGTAGTACATCACAGTGTTCTTCTTAGCCTGCATGAAATTCTTTACTTTTTTTTATTTGGAGGGAATTTTGTTTTATTGTGGAAGGGCTGGGAGCAGCGGTGGGTCCTGCCTCTGGGAGTGGGGGCCTGTGGGAGGCCGTGGGAAGGGGGTTGGGTGGCCCCCCGGGGAGTGGGGAGGTGCAAGGGAGAGGGGATCAGGTCCTGCTCTCAGGGTGGAGGGGTGACCCTGGGGGAGGGTAAAGGGTCCTGCCTATGGAAATATGTGGGTGAAGCCCAGAGGAGGCATCAGGTTGGGTCCTGCCCCCTGGTGATGGTTTTGAGGCAGGTCCTGTCCCTCTGAAATCCCTGGGGGATCGGGGTCCTGCTCCCAGGGAATGTGGGGGGAAGCCATGGCGAGGAGGTGGTTGGGTCCTGTACCCAGGAGATAGGAGGGGTCTGCAGAGTGAGCCTGCCTGTACTCAACCCATAGTAATGGCTCCTGCCCTAGCCTCCTTCTCCAGGCATTGCATAAGAACGTAGAACATAGGAGAGGCCATACTGGGTCAGACCAAAGGTCCATCTAGCCCAGTATCCTGTCTACTGACAGTGGCAAACGCCAAATGCCCCAGAGGGAATGAACAGAACAGATAATCATCAAGTAATCCATCCCCCTGTCGCCCATTACTAGCTTTAGCAAATATAGGCTAGGGACACCATCTCCACCTGATGCACAGTGTTGCAGCGCTGCTCAAGTTTGGCCCAGCCATCTCTCCCTCATGACCAGTGGAGCGGGGGTCAGATGGGCCAAATTTAAGTGAGTTGTACAGCGACTTTGTGCACCAGGTCACAAAGCCTGGAATGGGGGACTGGGCTCAGTCCTGTGGAACAGGAGCAGCTGCTGCAGGATAAGTTTTTTCATTTTATAGGTTGTTTTTATTTCATTTTGTGTTATTTTGCATTTGCTCTAGATGTCTCTTATATGGATAAAAAGCAGATCAGTCATCTCATCCCAAAGGAATAAACTAGTTTTATAAAACAGAACAGACTAACAGTCTTGACATTATTTTTGGTCACAGAACCATGAATAGCAGATATTTTGCTTAAGTGGAAAAATTCTGGTTTAGCTATATTTTCGAGGAAAAAAAACCTGCTAAAAGCATAATTTCTACAGTAACAGAACTGGAGTAAAACACATCAAAGTATAATAATAAAGCTGTCAAAATATACCTACATAATTTGGGCTTTAAGTCTCTGCATTTCAAACAATCTGCTTCCAAGTGTTGAAATAATATCAGAGATCAAAAATACAGAATCTGCAAAAAGTATGAAAATTAAAGAGCTACAGGACTACGAAGTATACAGTGCCCTACTATTCAAAGATTTGGGGCTCCATTATGCTTTAATCTATATTCCACATTTATGTGACTCTCCTGGAAGACTATTCTTCTCATTAAAACTCATGAAAACTTGGCATTCTCCCTCCAAAAATGTGCTGTAAAGCTAAGGAAACAAACCTAGCAGGTTGGGATAAATCTCAAGTGGGAAAACATAAAAGACTCAAATAAACAGAAAACAACAAAGAGTCCTGTGGCACCTTATAGACTAACAGATGTACTGGAGCATGAGCTTTCGTGGGTGAATACTCACTTCATCAGACGCAACCTGCAATAAGCAGGTTACAAACTGAACTCCTAAAAGTTACTTTTAAAAAATGTGTCTGTCTTTAATAAAGTTGCCTTCAGCAGCGTGCTCTCACAAAACCAGTACTTAACAACCAGATCAAGATAGGTCTAATTTTAGCAACTGCTGCATGGATCATAATTTCACATAGGTGAACTCTTCTTAAAGCTGCATATCTTTGATAACAAGTATAGATGCCTTCCATGACCACTTAGTTTTCTATAACTAACATATAACCATATTCCACCTTCAAACTCTGTATAGATATCTTGCTCCTTTAAACAGGGATTCTACAATTTGATCAAGTACAAAGTAGTGAGTGGCCTTAGTGAAAAAAAAAATAATCTAATACTTCAGAACATCTTATCCTTTTGAAAGTATCTTAGGGGAACAACAGAGTGAAGATGTTATTCCACACCCATATGAGGCGTGTTTGGTTCTCTTAATAACCACAGTGCAATAAAACAATGATATCATTTATTATTATTTCACCAACAGCAGTTGTGTTTTTGAAGGCAAATCGATTCAGAATGTTTCATGATGTTCCCATCTCCATACAATGCACATGGACACCAGCAGCACTTGTGGAAGAGAGCAAATTTTACAGGAATTGGGAGCGGTAGAGACAGAACAATGAACTCGAGTCTAGCTGTACACAGATCCTTTTCAAGAAAAAGCCTCTTACCTGAATTTTAGGTAACAAACCTGATTTTCATCCCGTTGACTCAACCTGTACAAATATGCACAGTAAGGGTGCAAGTATGTTTGCACACATTTGCTTCAATTATTTTGTAGGGGCAAACAACCTTAATGTGTCATTTAAAATTATGCAGCATTTAACATCTGCTGTCTACAATACATTGAATGTATTTAAAATATTAATTTAGTTATAATTTAGCATGTTTTAATGTCATGTTTTCTTATGTATAATTGCATCTTCCAAACATAAGGAATTAATTTCTATTTTACTTATAGGCTATTCATAAAAATATTAATCTTGTTTGTATACTTTTATGAATGCAAAGTGAATAGTTATGTGAAATGTTGTACTTATTCCATGGTACTGTACATCTCTTTTAAATTAGTAAAAGTCAAGCTGCAGAGGGCATGCATAAGAGGTGGGAATGGCCATGGTGTGAAACAGAATCTTACTGGTAAAATTATGTGTGATTATACTTGCTCAATGGCATACAGACATGTCTTAAATTTGCTGATAGTCCATTTGTTATTTACTTATCAAACATTTTATCAAAATGTTTGTAATTTCTTAATACATCACTGTACGCTGCATTCTAATTTCAAAGTAAAAAGGGTGCAGTCTAGTTATTTCAACATATGAGTGGGAGCCAGGAACTTTGGAGTGCCAAACCTGGCTCTTAGAATGATTTCTTCTGAAGCTTTGGGCAAGGCATACTGGGTCCGACTCTGCAAAGTATCAGCATCTTGCATGATCAAGTTCTTAACTCCTGCTTTGATTTCACCTATCTCGCGGGGGTGTTGTGGGGATTCATTTAGTCAACATCTGCAAAATGTGAAGATGAAAAGGACCGTAAAAAAATAATTAACAAAACTAATTTTCTTTTTAGTCTTTTTTCATATTTTAATCAGACACCACTTTACTTTTGTCAAGAAGCAAGGCTAGCAGCCCTCAGAGAGCAGAAACCATTCTTACTGAACAGATAAGAGGGGCTAGCTAATAGCTGGAACTCTATCCTTGAGAAGGGAAGGGTAATCAAAGTTTTACTGATTTGGAATAACTCCACTGAAGCAAAGTGCCTCAGTTACAATAAGATGTCAGATTACATTCCCATTAAGTAACAGACTGCATATTGTAAATTCATTTCCTCTCACAGTTCTCCAATAAGTAAGTGTACTTTGTTTCAAGTTTTATTAATAGTAAATATAATTTAAAGGCTAGATACAATTATATGAAACATGGCTGACAAGATGCAGGTATAATATTTTTAATATAGACGATTTTTTCCTTTTAAATTTTCTCAATAACAAAATTTTAAAAATAATAATCCATTAAATGAAACCTGCCTGTCAAAAGTATCAAGAAGCATATTCCAAGATAGCAAATAGTATTTCTAAGTTCTCTTAAAATTCCTGTTTTCTTCCATTTGAGTAAAACACAGAAAGTGTTTAGAGAGAAATGAGCCCTAAACCGCTAAGAATTTTCAAGTATCAGAGGGGTAGCCGTGTTAGTCTGGATCTATAAAAGCGGCAAAGAGTTCTGTGGTACCTTATAGACTAACAAACGTATTGGGGCATGAGCTTTCGTGAGTGAATTTTCAGAATCATTTTGATATTTTTACTGTTTTAAAACCTTTATTTCAACTTTCAGTTTACCTTTGCAATTCAAAAGAGAATCTTTTGTATACTTGTGACAAGGGAACATATGACAGGCAATGTATGTTCTACTATTAAGGACAGAGCAAACATGAAGTAATTTAGTAAAAGAAAAAAATTGGGGGATATCGGGAATATTACTCTTTGTTAAATGTCTATGATGCAAGAACATCCGCATTACTAATTATATACAATAGTGCATCAACTGATAACTTTATTCCAGCCCTCCATTTAGAATGTGTATCTACTGGTTGAGTTAAATTTCTAGAAATCAGGACTCCTGGGTCTACATCCAGAGATGCCATTGTCTTGTTGTTATACCTTGGTCGTATCACTTTACCTCTCTGATGCCTCAATTTAAAAAAAAAAACAACAACAACAAAACACAGCATTAGAATATTCTAGCTACTTTACAGGCTGTTGTGACGCTCCATAATTTCATTATGGATGCTTCTGTCTCAGCTCCACTTAATGGATAGGTTTAGACATTGTTCTAAGCTCTATTTTGCATTGCCCTCTAAGTCAGGTATCTCAAACTCAAATGATCACAAGGGCCACATGAGGACTAATACATTGGCCCCAGGGTTGCATTACTGACACCTTGCCCATGCTACCCCACCTCCACTCCCACCCCTCAATGAGGCCCCGCCCCTGCCTGCCTCTTCCTACTCCTTCCCCTATTCGAACCCATTTCCCAAATCCCCACCCCTGCCCTACCTCTTCTCCACCTCCTCTCCTGAGCATGCGGCTCCCTGCTTCTCCCCCTCCCTCCTGGAAAGCGCTAAGCACCACCAAACAGCTGTTTGGCAGCAGGAAGCACCTGGAGGTAGACAGAGGAGCAGGGACATGGGGGTGGGGGTGGGCAGCCGGTGAGGAGAGCTTGACAGCTGCAGGAAATAACAGGAGGAGGGGCAGGAGGAGCTTGGTGGTCCCCAGAAAACAACTCTTATGGGCCATGTGTTTGAGACCCCTGCTCTAGGTTTTGATATAAGTAACTGATTTTCATACAAATTGGAGTGTTTAAAAAGGAGGTAAGAATTATTTTTTGGAGAATTTGAGAACTGAAGGAGTCTTTCTGCTCTTTAATCAAAAATTAATATGCTTTACATTCTTCCTCAGTGCCTCAGACTTCTTTGGCAGAGTAGAAATAGATTCAAACTTCACACTCAAGAATCAGATCCTTACCCACTTATGAAGGGTGAATTTTTAATTGGTAGGGCATTTTTAAAGAAACAATTACCGAGGAGTATTAGTCCTTAGGAACCGAGCCATAGACATGTCAGACAACAGAAGAGTCTGTGACACCCACATGCAACCCACACTGAAGTCAAAGGGCCTCCATGTGGGCACAGCAGTCCATCCTCATGCAATATACTGCAGGAGCTAGGGCTTACATTTGTATTTTACACCTACTGCTTTTACACCTGATCAGCCATTAAATACTAGACCTTAAATAACATTTTTAAGGCCATCTTAATTCCCCCACTTCACTCTGTGATATGATTTTAGCATCCAATACCTTACAAATCAATTTAAGTATATATATATAGAGGTGTGCAAGATCAGAGGTATCTTTTTATTGTAAAGTTAGTATACAAGCTTTCTTAGGAACAGAACTATAACATTGGGTTCCACTAGCCATTTAATTGGGCTTTGGTAGAATGATGCAATATAAGGGTGTTGAGTTTCATTTTTCTTTTCTTGTGGCAATGGGAGAAGGTTATCTGAAATGACTTTGTCAACTTATTATTAAATCAACAATTTTTAAAATTGGTGTGTGTACAAATGCTACATTCAATGCATTTTTAAACAGAACATAAGAGGAAAGCCAGTATTTCCCTATGTGATTGCTTCTAGGTAAATACAAGACATCTAGAAGCAGAGTCACATTTAAAAATGTCAAGAAAAAAAATGTGACTCAGTAACTCCAACAGATATTTCTAACACACCCTAAAAGATATACAGGTAATCACGAGTAAGGCTAAGTTTTGGTCACGGGGTCACAGATTCCATGACTTCCGCAGACCTCCATGACTTCAGACTGCAGCCGCTGGGAGCTTCAAGGTACCCCCACTGCCCATGGTGGCCGGGCAATGCAGGATACTCCTGCTACCCGGAATGGCAGGCCCCCTGCAACTCCCCAGCTGCTGGGGGCATGGGGGGAGGGGAAATAGGGGGAATCTCCTGGAGCTCCCCAGTCACCATGGGCAATGGGGAATCCCCAGCAGCTCCTCAGCCACAGCAGGGGTCACAACTCCCAGCCACTGAGCAGGGGTCACAACTCCCAGCCACAGAAGGGCAGGGTGCAGGACCCTCCTCTCCCCATTTTGTCATCGACATTTTTAGTAAAAGTCAGGGACAGGTCACTGCTTCTGTGAATTTTTGTTTATTGCCTCTGACTTATACTAAAAATGTTCATGACAAAATTGTAGCCTCAGTCACGAACGAGCAGGATAAGTCTCCAACAGTGAACCCAGTACAGCTGTCATCAAGACACCATTAACCACCCTAAGGCAGGGGCTACAAGTGGCCGAGGCGGAGACACAATAAGAGTGTGGAGAGAGCCAATGAAGAAGTGAGGTGACTATGACTATACAGACCCATGTCACGCCGTCCACACGCCTACAGTGCAGAGCCCCCCAGTTTCCATGGCGGGTACCGCCCCCCCCGGTCACAGGCTCTGGGCCATCAGTACGAACTAGCCCCCATGTGCCTCTTCTGTCCATGCTGGAAGCTCAGAGAACATCCCAGGCCAGTGCCGTGCAGACCAGCCAGGGCAATGCCTTTCCCAGCCGCACGCCCCTGTTGACTGGGGGCCCCGCTCCGCAGC
This sequence comes from Chelonoidis abingdonii, assembly GCF_003597395.2. Lineage (NCBI taxonomy): Eukaryota > Metazoa > Chordata > Testudines > Testudinidae > Chelonoidis > Chelonoidis abingdonii. Next base: position 76,624,467 of record NC_133776.1, read on the forward strand.
ACCGTAGGAAGGAGCGTCCAGCTTCCTGCGCAGCCGGGAAGCCCGAGGGCAAGTGTCGGCGGAGCAGGCCGGCTAGGATCCCTGACGGGAGGACGCCCCCCGTGGCCCTGAGAGGAGAGCTGGGGGCAGCCAACAGCTGTGGGAGGGAATCGGGGGGAACTGCTGTCCCCGTCCGATCTGCTCTTGCCTATAACGTGTCCCGGGGGTAGAACCACTACCCCCGCCCCATGGCAGTTGGAGCCAGGACGGACGCTCACCTTAGCCGCCATTTTAGTGACCCCTCCTCCTGTCCAGTCCCCCAGCGGCGAGTTCGTACGGCAAGCGAGGAGGTCAAACGAGTTCCCTGCTTCCGCGGGGCTGGCCTGGCACTCCACCCCCGGAGCGTGACAGGCGGTGGGCGGGGCTAGAAACGCCGCTCATCAGAGCCTGCCTGTCAGATTTGAATATCAAGCGCGCGCGCCAATGCAACGAGCTAAAGGTTTCTTCTCGAGAGACTGTAATCGAGTTTTGATCGTCATTTCTAACAGCTTGCCCGTTCCCCGGGAGTTCGCCATCTAAATTTCAACTGTAAAAGAGCATGTAGCAACACAGTACGCTCATTCACAAGCTGCCGGGGCTCAGAGTGACACCTACAACGTAATGGGGTTTAGCTACCATATTTTCCAGCTGAGGTAAAGAAGCTAAGGGGAAAACGAAGGACAGCTTCTACAAAAACACACGCGTGCGAAAGAAAACGTATGACCTCAACTGTGAAAGGTAACCCAGAGCAGGGTTACAGTTTTGAACAGTCGGCCAAGTACCTTATGACCCTGAGACATGGTGGCAGAAGCTATGAAAGTGACTGGACGGATTAATATCAGTTGTGTCTTCTCCCATTGAAATAGGAAACTTTAATCACTCATGTTTGTGGGGAGCAAGATAGCTGGAAATATAATTCAAGCTTCTGGGAAGGAATAAAGTAGAAAAAGCCCTTTCAAGCTTGTAAGAAGTGATGAGCTACTGACATGTATTATTTCAAAGGAGGGATTTTTTGGAGAAAATCGGAGAAAAAAGGAAACTGGATCTTCCAGTCTGATCTGACTGCTTTGTGCTCAGCCAATGAAGCAAAACAGCCAGTAAACCAGCTTAATCTGTGTAGGAATCCTGAGATGGGGTAAGATTGTTGTAATGACTTGGCTTGTATGCCATCCCCTTCCCAGCGTCTAGCACAGGGGTCTCAAATATACAGCCCTTGGAGTTGTTTGCTATGGCCTGTCAAGCTTCTGCCACCCGTCTAAATTATTTCCTGTGGCTGCCAAGCTCCCCAGCATGCTGTGGCCCCACATCTCTGCCTACTGCCAGGTGCTTCCTGCCGCCAAACAGCTGTTTGGTGGCTTAGCACTTTCCGGGAGGGAGAAGGAGCAGGGAGCTTGGCACTCAAGGGAGAAGGAGGAGAAGCTGTAGGGCAGGGATATGGGGGAGTGGTTGGAATAGGGGCAGGGAGGGGGCGAAGTTGAGGTGGGGACTTTGGGAAAGGGGTTGGAATGGGGGTGGGGAAGAGGCAGAGTTGGAGCCGGGCCTCATGGAAGGGGTGGAGTGGGTTCAGGGGTGTCAGTGATGTGGCCCTGAGGCCAATGTACTAGTTCTCATGTGACCCTCCTGGTCATTTGAGTTTAAGATCCCAGGTCTAGCATGAATTTTGGCATAGCGATGCTCAGTGTTACCACCCCTAACTTTTAGGCACCTTTAAAATCAGTAATGTTCACAAAGCCTCAGTTAGGTTTCCTACAAAATAAATGTGGGGAGCTAAGCACCTATGAATAGGATTCATAAAAGGCAAAATGCTAGGGGGCGCCCTGCCTAAACTAGTCAATAAGAGATGCCAAGTGGAAGAGTGTGTGGTAAGCCCCACCACTCTCAGAGAGTTCAGTCCCTAAATCTAGGCTTGAAGCAGTTGCCTGTCTCTGTTTAGGATTCTCAGCTGTGAACGCAAAGCCAAGTGCCTAAAGCTGTTTCTTGCAGTAAGCTATGGGGGCGGGGGAGGACCTTCCTCATAATGTTTAGTGATTAGGATACTTACCTGAGATGTGGGAGACCCCCCTCTTCAATTCCCTCCTCTGCTTGAGGGAGAGAAGGGAGATGCTGCCTCTCAGGAGAGTACCTTAATGACTGGGGTATGGTATATTCTGAAGGGGGAAAGATGGTGCCCTCCAATCTCTGCTTTTAAAGCTGTTCCACTTTAGACAAATAATTGAAGAGTCGTGGTAGTCAAGGGATGGGATCCTAGGTCTCTCACATGCTGAGTGAGTGCTCTCAGCAAAAGGCTATAGAGTCTTTCTTGTGCATATGCCAAACTTGCAATCCTATATTATACCATTCCAAAGAGTATGCAGTAAACTAATAAAAATATTTTACATAAATGAGAGAATGTTGAAATATTAGCTTTTTATTAACTAATGAGAAAGATGATGAGGCTGGTAATGAACTTGAAGCTGTGTATGAGCATGCATGTGCCCACACAACTGAAAAGTAACAATACATTTTAGATATGGTCCCTTATGTATTCTTAGAAATTATAAAAATGTGCTTTAATTCTTTAGTACCGGGGAAGGCAACCTATGGCACACGTACCGAGGGCAGCACGCGAGTTGATTTTCAGTGGCACTCTCACTGCCCTGGTCCTGGCCACCGCACTAGGGCCTCTGCATTATAATTTAATTTTAAATGAAGCTTCTTAAACATTTTAAAAACTTTATTTACTTTACATACAATAATAGTTTAATTATATTATAGACTTATAGAAAGAGTCCAGGGCTGCCCAGAGGATTCAGAGGCCTGGGGTCTTTGGTGGCAGGTCCCGGAGCGGAAGGACCCACCTGCCGCTGAATTGCCGCTGAAGACCCAGAGTGGAAGAAGCTCTGGGGGCCTGGGACCCGCAAGAGTTTTCCGGGGCCCCTGGAGGGAGTGAAGGACCCCACTTCAGAGGCCCCGAAAAATTCTTGTGGGGGCCCCTGTGCGGCCCAGGGCCTGGGACAAATTGCCCCATTTGCCCCCGCCCCCAGGTGGCAATGAAAGAGACCTTCTAACAACATTAAAATGTATTACTGGCACACAAAAGCTTAAATTAGTGTGAATAAATGAAGACTCAGCACACCGCTTCTGAAAGGTTGCCGACCCCTGCTTTAGTATATAATTGGTATACTTTTTCTCAATAATATATATTGTCTGAAACTGAAATATTGATAATAGGGCTGTCAATTAATTGCAGTTAATTCACGTGATTAACTCAAAAAAATTAATCATGATTAATTGCAGTATTAATTGTACTGTTAAGCAATAGAATACCAAATGAAATTTATTAAATTTTTGTGGATTTTTTTTACATTTTCAAATATATTGATTTCAATTACAACATAGAATACAAAATTTACAGTGCTCATTTTTTAATTATATTTTTATTAGAAATATTTGCACTGTAAAAATGATAAAAGAAATTCAGCCAATTGCTAAGACAAACAATTTTGTTTATGTTTACAAGAAATAATGCTGCCCACTTCTTATTTACTATGTCACCTGAAAGTGAGAACAGGCATTTACATGGCACTTTTGTAACTGGTGTTGCAAGGTATTTACATGCCAGATATGCTAAACCAGGGGTGGACAAACTTTTTGGCCCAAGGGTCACATCTTGGTATGGAAATTTAATGGCAAGCCATGACTTGTATGGCAAGTTCATGAAATTGGGGGTTGGGGTGCAAGGGCTCCAGTTGGGGGTGCGGGCTCTGGGGTGAGGCTGAGAGGTTGGGGATGTAGGAGATTGCTCTGGCCTGGGATGGAGGGGTTCTGAAGGCAGTAGGGAGATCAGGGCTGGGGAAAGGGCCAGGGGTGCAAGTTCCAGGCAGCGCTTACCCCAAGCATCTCCCAGAAGCAGTGGCATGTCCCCCCTCTGGCTCCTATGCCGAGGCATGGCCAGGTGACTCCTCAAGCTGCCCCTGCAGCTCTCATTGGCCGCAGTCCCCAGCTAATGGGAGCTGCAGAGGCAGCACTTGGAGCGGGGGCAGTGTGTGGAGACCCCTGGCTGCCCCTATGTGTAGATGCCATAGGGAGGACATGCTGCTGTTGATGATGCTTTCGAGAGATCCATGGAGTGGGGCAAGACCCTGACCCTGCTCCCCAGCTGGAGTGGGGCAAGCCCTGGATCCTGCTGCCTGGTGGGAACCTCGAGGGCCGGATTAGAATCATAGAATATCAGTATTGGAAGGGACCTCAGGAAGTCATCTAGTCCAACCCCCTGCTCAAAGCATGACCAATCCCCAGACAGATTTTTGCCACAGATCTGTAAATGGCCCCCTCAAGGATTGAATTTACAATCCTGGTTTAGCAGGCCAATGCTCAAACCACTGAGGTATCTCTCCCCCCCACCCCCCTTAAAATGTCTGGAGGGCCGGATGCAGCCCCCGGGCCGCAGTTTGCTCATCCCTGTGCTTAACATTTGTATGCCCCTTCATGCTTTGACCACCTTTGCAGAAACATGCTTCTATGCTGATGATGCTCATTAAAAAATAATGCATTAATTAAATCTGTGACTGAACCCCTTGGGGGAGAATTATATGTCCCCTGCTCTTTTTTACCTTCATTCTGCCATACTGTATATTTCATGTTATAGCAGTTTCATATGATGACCCAGCACATGTTGCTTGTTTTAAGAACACTTCCACTGCAGATTTGAAAAAACATAAAGAAAGTACCAATGTGAGATTTCTAAAGCTAGCTACAGCACTCAACCTAAGGTTTAAGAATCTGAAGTGCCTTCCAAAATCTGAGAGGGATGAGGTGTGGAGCATGCTTTCAGAAGTCTTAAAAGAGCCACACTCCAAAGTGGAAACCACAGAATCTGAACCACCAAAAAAGAAAATCAACCTTCTGCTGGTGGCGTCTGACTCAGATGATGAAAATGAACATGTGTTCGTCTACATTGCTTTGGATCGTTATCGAGCAGAACTAGTCATCAGCATGGACACTTGTCTTTTGGAATGGTGGTTGAAGCATGAAGGGAAATATTAATCTTTATTGCATCTGGCACATAAATATCTTGCAAATCTGGTTTCAACCATGCCATACAAACATCTGTTCTCACTTTCAGGTGACATTGTAAACAAGAAGTGGGCTACATTATCTCCCGTAGATGTAAATGAACTTGTTTGCCTGAAGCAATTGGCTGAACAAGAAATAGGACTGAGTAGATTTGTAGGCTCTAAAGTTTTACATTGTTTTATTTTTGAATCAGTTTTTTTTGTACATAATTCTACATTTGTAAGTTCAACTTTCATGATAAAGAGATTGCACTACAGAACTTGTATTAGGTGAATTGAAAAATACTATTTCTTTTGTTATTTACAGTGCAAATATTTGTAATAAAAATAATTATAAAGTGAGCACTGTATACTTTGTATTCTGTGTTGTAATTGAAATCAATATATTTTAAAATGTAGAAAACCAAAATATTTAAATAAATGGTATTCTATTAACAGCGCAATTTATTATGATTAATTTTTTAATTGCGCTATTAATCATGGTTAATTTTTTTAATCGCTTGACAGACCTAATTGATAAAGTAGCAAATCTCAGTGTTTTGTACTGTTTCCAATCTGCACATAAGACATGGCTTTTAAAAGATGTCATCGTGGTTTGTGTACTCTGCTTTTCAATGTGCTCCTTCTATAGAGTGAAATCCAGGCCCTATATAAGTCAATGGAAGTTTTTGCCATTGACTTCAATGGGGCTAGAATTTCACCCATTATTTTTTATTAATGTTAAATGGGAGTTAATTAGTACTGTCTTTCCAAGGCAGTTTATACCACATTAAAGTTATTCACACAGATTATGATTCTTTGACTGTTCTTCATTTTAAGGACAGCATTCTGTGCTCCATTAGCCTCCTCATTGTTCTTTGGTGGCATTGCTTGGGGAGATTGCTTCCTTCTCTCTGATAAAAGTTGTGTATCATTTTGTTTTAAATTAATGTATCTACGGCAGTGGTCCCCAACCTTTTTGAAGCCAGTATCACATTCATGTTTTCAGAAGAGTGTGGCAGGCGCCAACAATTTTTCAAAGCTTATTTTATGTTTGTACATTAAATAATACAAACCCTATCATATTTAATATTACATAATATATGAATCCAGAGAGAAGCTGCAAGGACAGAGAACACCAGTGCCTGCAGCCCTGGAGTACTCTGTTCCCAGCAGGCGCGGGGCCGCAGCTTCTCTCCCCTGCTGGGCACTAGCTGGATCCTGTGTCTGCCTGGGACCGAGAACACTGGCACCGCAGCCTGCAGCCCCAGAGTTCTCTGTCCCCGGAAGGCACAGGGCCGCGGCTTCTCTCCAGCTTAAGCCGCGGCCCTGTGCCTCCCTGGGACCGAGAACACTGGTACCTGCACCCTGCAGCCTTGGAGTTCTCTGTCCCTAGCAGGCGTCGGGCCACAACTTCTCTCCAGCTTAAGCTGCGGCCCCACACCTGCCAGGGACTGAGAACACCAGCACCCACAGCCTGCAGCCCCAGAGTTCTCTGTCCCCAGTGGGCATGGGGCCGTGGCTTCTCTCCCCTGCTGGGAACTAGCCAGGCCCCGCCCCTGCTGGGAACAGAGAACACTGGCACCCACAGCCTGAGTTCTCTGTTCCTGGCAGGCGCGGGGCTGCGGCTTCTCTCCCCTGCTAGGCACTAGGCAGGTGCACATAAATGCCCTGGTGAGCGCCATGGCACCTATGGGCACCGCGTTGGGGACCACTGATACAATGCATTTCACTTTCACAATGAACACTTTGGGATCACAACCTGCACCCAGCAAAGCATACCACAGAACTGGTACATTGCAGCAGCAAGTTCATAAGGAGATGGCAAGCCTGCTGGACAGGAAATAATTAAAGAGTCAAACAGTCCCTGGGATGAGAAGGTCGTTTTGCTGATGTTTACAGGGAGCTCCTTCTGAGTGTGGGGGGCAGAATGGGAGAAAGCATGTACGGACTTGTTTGAAGATTTAACAAGGGAGCGATGGAGGCAAGCATCATGGGCCATGTAACTGTGAACACTGTGTGGCCTTAGATCAGGGGTGGGCAAACTGCCCTGTTTGCAGGCGCCGCCCCTGAAGCTCCCATTGGCTGTGGTTTCCAGTCAATGGAAGCTGCAGGTGCGGTGCTTGGGGCACAGGCAGTGTGTGGAGCCTCCTGGCTTTCCCTATGCATAGAAGCCAGATAGGGGATATGCTGCTGCCACACAGAGACATGGCACTTGTGTTTTTGTTGCTCTTATCTGGACGCTCTGCAATTTGTCCACATCTTTCCTGAACAGTGGTGCCCAGAGCTGGACACAAGACTCCAGTTGAGGCCTAATCAGCACAGAGTAGAGCAGAAGAATCTCTTCTAGTGTCTTGCTTACAATGCTCCTTCTCTTACCTCCATATTACAAGTGACAAACTGAGGCAAAGGGACACTAAATCCAAGTTTTTAAAGGTATTTAGGCCACATAAATCCCATTGAAATCAATAGGAATTAGGAACTGAAATCCCTTTAAAAAATCTGGCCCTAAGTGATTTGCTCAAGGTCACAAAGGAAGTCTGCAGTGGAGGCAGAATTTAAACTCAGATCCCTCAAGTCTTAGGAGAGTGCGATAACCTCTGGCATCCTTCCTTTCTCATGTGGCTGTCTAATGACGTGTTTCTGTCTAGCTAACCCCAGACATAGCCATGTATCTGTCTATCTATCCCCATAGAAAAACATTCATCTGTCTAGTGTCTACCTGTCTGTCCCCGAACAGAACCACCTGTCTGACTATCTATAAAAGCCCTTCTCCGTGTGCACATCCCTTTATTTAACTGAACAGTGATTTTAGGGGTGGGGGCTGTGGAAACTGAGATAATAGCGGTGGCAAATGGAAATATTTACAGTCTGAGTATCTCCTCTTTATATCATCTGCTAAGGTAATCAATATAGTTTAAAAGGTAGTGGAACAAGCAGAGGGCGATGCCTATATTGCAGAAATCACATATCAGTGCATAAAGGAGAAGCTGTAACACAGTTTTTGGACACTGTTTTTCAAGGGACATGGCGCCTTCCTTCATTATCGGGCTCCATTTCCATTTGCATATTGTTTGCTCCTGTAAGTCACATGATGACAGAAATTTCTGCACAATGACTTAATGAGCAAGAACTAGCTCATATCTGCACTCCAGTACTGATCAGAAAAACCAGTCCCCATATTTACATCCAACGAGGAATAATTTTCTGGTATATTGTTCTCCTCAGAGCATCCTTCACCTCCTTGTTCCTCAGGCTGTAGATCAGGGGGTTCAGCATGGGGATCACAAAGGTATAGAACACGGCCACCATTTTCTCCCAGTCCTCTGAGCTGCCAGGGGAGGCTCTTAAATATGTAAAGATCGGGGCCCCATATAAGAGGGAAATGGCAGTCAGGTGGGAGGCACAGGTGGAGAAGACTTTGTGCCTTCCTGACGTGGAGCAGATCCTCAGGATGACAAAGATGATGTATATGTAGAGGATGAGGATGGTGAAAACGGTGCCTATTGTTTCTATGGCTGCAAAGATGAAATGCACTCGCTTATTGATACGAAAGTCAAAGCAGGAGATTTCTTGGAGTGGGCGAATATCGCAGAAGAAATGATGGAGGACATTGGAGTGGCTGAAGGACAGTCTGAATTCAGTATGCGTATGCACAGTGGCATTGGCACAGGTGCATAGGGAAGAGCCAGACACTAGCTGGAAGCAGACTCTCTTGGTCGTGATGACATAATAAAGCAATGGGTTGCAGATGGCCACAAAGCGATCGTAGGCCGTCACAGCCAGGAGGCAAAGCTCATTGCTGGCACAGAAAGAGAAGAGGAAAACTGAACCACACACCCAGGGAATGAAATGTCTTTACTCGTCACTAGGGAACTGAGCATTGCCTTGGGGGCTATCACAGAGGAGCAGACAACATCTAAGAGGGACAAGTTGTTGAGGAAAAAGTACATAGAGCTGTGGAGTTGGGAGTCAATGCTAATCAGCACAATCACCCAGACCTTTCCCACCAGGGTGCAGAAATAAATGGCAAAGAAGAACACAAAGAGGATGTTTTGCAGCTTTGGACTGTCAGTTATTCCTCGGAAAATGAAGCCAGTCACTCTGGTGCAGTTTCCAGGAGCCATTTCTCCTGCCACTGTGCTCTGTGTCAAAGAAGAGGCAGAGGAGGGGATAGAAGCACTGGGTACCACGACAATAAATCTGATGTACAGTGGAGACTCGTGTTATCTCTTAAGAGATGCCGAAACAACAGAAATTCAATTTAGTCATAGATTCCAAAGCCCAAAGGAACCATTTTGATTATCTAGACCAGTGGGTATTTTTCTCATTTGTGGATGAATCAAACATTTTGAATGGAGGTGGAAACTGTAGACACAATCTGTGGACCCCAGGAATCCACGGACCACACATTGAAAAGCAGTGTTCTATGGTAACAACCACCTTTGGAGGACCCCTTAGATATAGTCTGTGGATCCCACGGTATTCACAGACGATAAATTCAACTCCCCCAATCTAGTCTAATTGCTTGTATAACATAGGTGATAATTTTTTTCCAATAGTTTTCATTGTAAATTAGAGCATATCTTTTAAAAAATCATCCAGTCTTGAATTAAAAATTGTCCGTAAACTGAGTATCTACCACGACCCTTGGTAAATCATCCCAAGGGTTAATTACCGTCAATAGAGGCTTTTTATGTAGAGCTAGTCAAAATTCCCACCTATCCCCTTGGAAATTTTTGAACTTTTATGAATAAAACCCCAAATCCAAACTATTTTGGTGCTGGTCTATTTTGGCTGAGATCTGAAGTATTTTGGTTTTGAAATGGAGCAACTGGGAGATGTAGTTGAACCAACAAGACTGGCCTATAAAGGAGAATGGAAGCATGAGGAACTTCAGCTAGACAGATCAACATGTGGAGTGCTCAGTGCTGAAGGTGTTTGAGAACAGGTCAGAGAAACACCCATCGGGATGTTTACTTGGTGTTACTTGGTCTTGCCTCAGCATGGGGAGCCTGACTTGACTCCATGAGGTCCCTTCCACCCTACATTGCTAGGACTCCCAAATAACAATATTTGTATTGATTATTATTATTTTATTTTATGTAAAAATGCGGACATTTCCATGGAAAAGTTCAATGCAAACAAGATTTTTTGTTTTTGTGGGAGGAGGGCAATTTTCATCTATTTCCTAGGAATGTAGTGTTCCCACTCACTGTAGGAGAGTCTGATCCAAAACAGATTGAAGCCAAGGGGAGTTTTTCCATTGATTTCAGTGCGCTTTGGGTCAGGCTATTTGTTAATATCAGATTTAATCATCTTTCCAGCTAGCAGAGTGAGAAGCAAGGCAAGGTAACACTCAGTGTATTTGAACCTTCTGCACTCCCTTCAAGGCAAAGAGATTAGTAAAGTTCACACCGAATTATAAATGTATATGAACTCAGAGAGGAAAAAACACTGCCTCTTTTACTGAACTATTCAGTATGAGATTTTGAATGCACTGAAATCTGGAAATAGAAAGCAGGGTCTAAAATCCCAAGATGTTTGTGACAGCTTTACCTGCCTTTAATTGATTAGTAGAATCATAGAATATCAGGGTTGGAAGGGACCTCAGGAAGTCATCTAGTCCAGCCCCCTGCTCAAAGCAGGACCAATTCCCAACTAAATCATCCCAGCCAGGGCTTTGTCAAGCCTGACCTCTAAGGAAGGAGATTCCTCCACCTCCCTAGGTAACCCGTTCCAGTGCTTCACAACCTCCTAGTGAGATAGTGTGTTCCTAATATCCAACCTAAACCTCCCCACTGCAACTTGAGACCATTACTCCTTTTCTGTCATCTGCTACCACTAAGATGGCTGAGCTCCACCTTCTTTGGAACCCCCTTCAGGTAGTTGAAAGTAGCTATCAAATCCCTCCATATCTTCTCTTGTGCAGACTAAACAATACAGTTCGCTCAGCCTCTCCCCATAAGTCATGGCCCCTAATCATTTTTATTGCCCTCTGCTGGACTCTTCCCAATTTTTCCACATCTTCTTATACTGTGGGCCCAAAACTGGACACAGTACTCCAGATGAGGCTTCACCAATGTCAAATGGAGGGGAATGATCACATCCCTCGATCTGCTGGCAATGCCCTACTTATACAGCCCAAAATGCCATTAGCCTTCTTGGCAACAAGGGCACACTGCTGACTCATATCCAGCTTTTCATCCATTGTAACCCCTAGGTCTTTTCTACAGAACTGCTTCCTAGCCATTCAGTCCTAGTCTGTAACAGTGGATGAGATTCTTCCGTCCTAAGTGCAGGACTCTGCACTTGTCCTTGTAAACCTCATCAGGTTTCTTTGGCCCATCCTCTAATTTGTTTAGGTCCCTCTGTATCCTATCCCTAACCTCCAGCGTATCTACCACTCCTCCCAGTTTAGTGTCATTTGCAAACTTGCTGAGAGTGCAGTTCACGCCATCCTCCAGATTATTAATGAAACAACATCCATAACAAAATGGCATGACCAGTCCACTGGCCAACTCAGCCAATACAAAATACAGCCAAACCTACTCAACCATCTCTGTACATGGGCTCGTACCTGAAATCTCTTTAAAGGTAAAGTTATGGAGCCAGGTCCTGAGCTGCTATAAACTGGAATAGCTGATGGACTTTTCATTCGAGCACTTTAATACTTTGCGATTATATTTGGTTAAAGTCTTGCAAATAAAAAATAAAAATATGGTGAACAATATATTTGCATGAATATTCAGTCATTTCCCTGAGATATGCATCTTCTGCACAAACTGGTCTTCTTTGGCTGCTTTTTATTACAGCTCCTAGTTTTTTTCAGATTTTCCCATCTATGGTTATGAACAAGGTCTCCAGTAACAAAGTTCTTGCACTTCTCCATGAGACAAAGAAACACCAAAGACAGGAATCAAAATTTCCATATGGAGATGGAAGCATAAAGTCACACTCATCTGGAAGCCCTGTTTCCTAGTAATGTTGCTATTTTGGTACTAGATATCTACAATTCTTTACCTTATCAATGTGAAAAATTAAAACACATGTGCACACACACACATACACAGACGCACACATTTCAATTGTCCTGTTGGGACTAATCATGTTTCACCATAATAGGAACCCATCAGAAAACATCAAGAGAAAAAAACATTATATTAATTATATTAAATAGACAATTGAAAAATAAAGGATTTTTTTCACCAAATGGAATATTAATATATTATTATATCCATTATTATTTACAGGTTTCAGAACTGCTCCTAAAACATCTTCAACCCTTACCTTGTTGTAACAGCGCAATATCCAGAACACTTTCAAATGCCGTGTACCCTCCTAATTGTGATGTAATGTGGGATAGAAAAGAAATTAATTCAAGAATCATTTTCAGGGAGAAAGAGCCAAAATTGCTAGTAAGTGAAAACATCTAATCTCTAAGTGAATCACACTAGTACTGTAGCTATTCCGAGAAACTGAACTGAAGGACAATGGCAGAGAAAAAGAATTACTTTAAAAAGAAGGAGGTGAGCGTTTTGGTATTTCCAAAGGCGGCTTGCTTCGAAGCAATTGACAATTGCAAATGTTTTTTTTTCCCCAAATCAGCATTTTAGAAATGCCAACCACAAACAATGCAAAGTCAGTCATTGCAAATATAATTTTGTTCTTATGAAGCTAAAAGGCCAGATGTCACCATAGCCACCTGATCTTTGGCAGGCAGTGCTTGGAGTGGTAGATTTAAGCCTCATATTAGCACTCTAGCACCTTTCCATAACTAAACCAGGAGCTATGCTATTTATAATAAGTCAATTAAACTCACAAACTAGGAATAAACTCAGATTACATTCAATAACCAGCATTATTGTTGAAATCAGTAAGATTACGTTCACACTGGTTCACTCTATATTAACTGAGGAGATACGAATGAAGAGCAAAGTTAAGCAGTGGGAGCTGAACTAAAACGATGGGCGAGACCCTCATGCCTGCTCTGGCTTCTTGCACAGCTGAAAACTGGAGTTCTGCAGTGGGGAAGCAGAGGTAGCTAGTGAGTTTGGAAAAGCTTCCACCTCTAAAGGAAAAAACCCTAATGAATAGTAAGTAAAACATCTCTCTCTCTCCCGTGCTCACATGTAGTATCTTATCATCCTGTACAACCTACGGCTACAAATCTCTATAATTTGCCACAAGTGAGTGGAGACAGTGGGAGGACCAGCCTGTCCTTCTCAGAAGATAGTTCTTTAGCAGAGTCATAAAGCAGCTTCCTAGAGAATACTCACTGATCTCCACCTAAAGGGCCACAATGAATTGCAGGTCAAACAGCATCAAGAAAGATGGTTCCCGTGGAAGCTAGGTGGGTCCAGATGTTCCTGTTCCTTCTCCCACTTCCAACTAAGAAGAAAACTCAACTATGCAAGAGAGATTTCATTCCATTATCGGTGTGTATCCACCCCGAACCCATGAGACCTTCCATGGGGGCAGAGAATGATGCACTGGGGAAGCCAGTGCTGTCCATTCCATACTGTACTGTCTTTTTTCACAATCTTCTCTCTCCAGGGCTGTCAACTGGGAATATTTCACCAGCACAAAACTTACTCTGGGAAATTTTAAATGTAAATGTTTGATATTCAAATAAATGAAGCACATTTTTAGAAAAAACCCTCCATTAAACAAGATTCTGTGAACCAAGGGGTAATTTTAAACAGACTATTATCATCTTCATATGTACAGTGTATCTTTTAACTCAGTACAGCACAATAACCCGACATTCGGTTGGTATAAATCACTGTAGCTCTGATGATTCTGATGGATCCATGACAACTGATGCCAGGTGATGATCTATCCTGATATTCCCAAACTCTGACATGCAGTATTCAGGTTAGTTTAGGCAGTTGGGGTAATTTCACTGCAAGTTATTTTGTGAGAGAAAATGAAGACAACATTTGGGGTCAAAGGCATCAGCATTTTGAGAACAAAAAAACAATCTTTTCTCTTGGTAGACAATGGATTTTGGAGATCTCCTTCAGTATTAGAACTGAAAGAAAAATAGACTACTCACCTTAGTCTTTGCCCCGTTAATATTAAAACTTGTTGCGAGAGAGATCTCTCTTTCTTGAACTCAAATGGATTGTGTAAGGGGTAATTGGAGGTGGGGTTTATTTGTTCTGCCAACACGAAAGGAGAGAATTCATAGAATATTAGGATTGGAAGGCACCTCAGGAGGTACCTAGTCCAACCCCCTGCTCAAAGCAGGACCAACCCCCAGACAAAATTTTACCCCCGTTCCCTAGATGGCCTCCTTAAGGATTGAACTCACAATACTAGGTTTAGTAGGCCAATGCTCAAACCACTGAGCTATCCACCTGAATTTCAGGTCAGGCACAGGTGCAGTGTGTGTGTCATTAAAATACCAGTTGCGTCTCCCAGGAGCAGGAGGCAGTTAGACACTAGTATATGATCTTCAAATATTGTTCAAGTTCTTAGACATGTTGATGGTTCTCTTTGTCTTTCCCTCTGTTTTATGCAGTTCATCTGTCTGAAAATCCCCCCTAGCAGGAAGCACGTCCAATCACAAATACACTTAGAGGAGCACAGCAAGATTTTAATCAGTATCTGCCAGGATCACAGCTGTGAACACGGTTTCTTTCAGAGCAGCAGGACTAGACACAGGGCCGGCTCTTGTTTTTTTGCCGCCCCAAGCAAAAAGATTTTTGGCTGTCCTCAACCCTAGTCCTGGGCTCTCACACCGCCCCCCACCACTATTGCCCTCCCCCACCCGCACTCCCTGCCACCCCAGCCCTGGGCTCTCTCTTCCCTCCCCCCACTTGCACCCCCTGCCACCCCAGCACTGGGCTCCCACCTACCAGTGCTGACTCTGCTTGCTACCCCCTTGCCTCCAGCTAGTTCGGTGCTGGCAGGGTCTGGGTAACCCTCAGCCCAGGGTCCTTCCAGCCAGGGCTCCTGCCTCCAGGACCAGCCAGGAGGGCAGAGCCAGAGGACTGCCCTAGGAGGGTGCTGAGGAGCCGGGGCACGGTAGCCCCAGAGGGAGCGGAGTCCCAGAGAGCAGGACATGGGCCCGCAGGGCAGCTCCCCCCCCCCATGGCCCCGCTGCGGCTGCTGCTTCTGGCCACTCTGCTGCAGTCCTTGGGCAGCTCGGGTTGCTTCACCCAGCCCCAGCTGCGGCACTAGGGGGTGGCCACCCTGTGGCACCTGCAGGTGGCTCCATGTGCCCCACGGGGCAGCCTCCAACCCAAGTGTCCCCCTCTCGGAGCCTGCCCAGCCCAGCCACAAGGTGTGGGTGCTGCTCCCCCTCGTCACAAACCACAGCAGCCCTAGGGCTCCCCCAGCGCACTATGTGGTGCTGCTGCTGCCATGGCCGACTCTAGGCTTTTGCTGCCCCGAGCAAAAAAAAACAGATGGCCAGAATGCTGCCCCTGAAAATGTGCCACCCCAAGCACGTGCTTGGTTTTCTGGTGCCTAGAGCCAGCCCTGACTAGATGTCTGTGTGTCGCACAGCCAAAGGACAATGAGCATTCTGCTGCTCAGCGCTTAGCGAGAAGGAACATTTGAAGCAGCAGCATGAGAGGGTCCAGGAGTCCAGTAAAAAGTCAGGAAATGCACCTGCACATGCCCGTCCAATTCAGATCTCGACTGGGCACTGTCAAGGGTCCTCAGCAAAGAGCCTGTCATGCCACATGCCATTTAGCTGAGCCCTGGCGGGATCCTTATCAGTCAGGATAACAAGGGTGATGCTGCAGCTGGGAAAAGGGAAGATCTTGCCAATGTCCCTAAACGCCAGGATGTGACCTCAGATTATATCAGGAGGACCAGTTTGGAGACGATATCAGTGAAAACTCTGGAGAGGGGGATGTGCCTGGCCCAAGACTGGAAGTTCAGGTGGGTACTGCAACTCTCTAACCCCTCCCTCCCATTGTTTTCTAGAGAAATTGGACTTTCAACACCGAGGATTTTGTAGGTTATGGCCAAATAATTTACTGTCCTGGATATTATGCCCTGCATTGCTGTGTGTGTGTGAGGTAGTACAGATGCCACAACATTTGCATGGCCTCCCCTCCCTTCCACCAGCCTCTGCTGGGCACAATCCAAAGTGGATGCAGCACTGGAGGGAAAGGTTTCAGAAAAGCCAGCTTTGCTGTTTATCCAAGAATTCAGAGTATGGGCTGTATGGCTTGTGCTGAAGCCCACGGTCTGTAGCAAGTTCACAACTAGAAATCAGTGTCCCTCTGTCCGTTTCACCGCAGCCAGGCAGGTGGGGGTGGAGGGGTTCAAACACAACTTGGATCAATGCTCTCCATCCTAGCTCAGACTTTGCTTGGTTTCCTTCATTTCCCCCCCCTCCCCCAGTCCTGGTAGCTTATTCTGGAAAGTTTCTCAGGCAGCAGGAATTCTCCATGGCCTTTCAGGAGAACTAGGAGTGCAAACCTGCTCAGGCCTCCATAATAGCCAGGTCCCTACCACATTCAGGGCTCACTTTGACTAATTTAGAAACCCTTTGGCCTTGAAATTGACCAATGTCACCATTTCGATGTTTCCACCTGACATTTCATGGTATTGTAACCATGGGGGTCCCGACCAAACTGGGAGAATGGGGGAGTTCAGAGGTTGTTGTGGGTCGGTCACAGCATTGCCACCCTCACTTCTGTGCTGCCTTCAGATCTGGGCTCCAAGGGCAGCAGCCAGCAACCTTTCTGAAGCTAGAGGAGGTTCCCAGATGTGCAGGTGGGTCCCTGCTGTTGGGAGCACCTCAGCTCCTACCATTTTCGGGGCATCCAGAGAAATGGACACCTGAGCCCCAGAAGGAACTGCAAGGGAAGCCCCAAGCTCCCGCTGCAGATGCCAGGCAGAAGCCCCGAGCCCAGGCACCCAGAGCGCCGACAGGAGTGGGGAGAGACATGAAAGTCCTGAGCCCGGTGCCCCAGCACTGGCTGCAGCCACGGGGCCAGAAGCTCTGAGTCCGGGCACCCAGAGACGTGACTGGAGCAGAAGCTGCCAAGGCCAAAGCCCTGAGCCCAACGCTGGGCTGATGCAGCGCACTCACTTCAGCATTGCCTCCGCAGGTGCATCTGATATCCCCACGGAGAGGAAGTCCTGTCCATAGCCAGGCAAAGAAACAGCTAGGAGGCCCCTACAGGGTTCTCCTGGCTGGGGAGCTCCCAGCAGGACGAGGAGATCAGGTTTCACAGGGCAGGGCTAATTCGATCTAGCCAAAAAAGGCACAACAAGAACCAACAGCTGCCAGCTGAAGTCAGAGAAATTCAAATGAGACGGAAGGCACACATTTTTGACAGTGAGGGAGACTAGCCACTGGAACAAATTACCCAGGGGAGAGGTAGAGTCTCTGTTTCCTGGTGTCTTCATGTCACAACTGCCTGTTATTCTGGAAGGTGCCTTTTAGTGAATTACAAGTAATTGGGCTTCATATGGTGCAAAGTGTGTGAAATTTCATAGCCTGTGAAATAGAGGCCAGATTAGGAGACTGAATTGTTTCACAACCGATGCCTCAATGAAAAACCCAGTGTGGGGTGAGGAACAGACTCTGCTCTTTTACTAGGTGGCTAGCTTGCTCCCCAGAATCAATAATGAGCAAGTGGGGTGATCCGGCTGCAGTTTAAACATCCAGCTGGGCTGGCCAGGGGCAGACATCAGGCCTCCCAGGGAACGGTGGGTGTGGCAGTGACTTCACAAAGGCCTTTGGCAGGAACTCAGCCTACTGGGCAAAGATGATGAGGCATCTGTGACCTCACAGAGCTCCCTTGACAACAACCAGGCAGGACGGATGTGGGGCAGGGGGAACCTCGGAGAGCCCTGTAGCCTTGCTGCAGCAAGCCTCCATCTCGTGGTCTCTCACCGAGGACCAAGAGACGTTGGTGTGCAGGAGATTCAGTGTGATCATTTTTCATTTCCTTGTGGATTTTTTTCAAAGACATTGTCATCTGTGTAGAAGGTAAGAAAAAATATAGGCTCTAGATATAGATATACAAGATAGGGGACTCTATCCTAGCAGATTCAAAGGCATCACCACACTCCTAGTGAAAAATTTTTTCTTAATATCCAAGCCTTCCACACTGCAACTTGAGATCATTGCTCCTTGTTCTGTCATCTGCCAGCTTTAAGATTTCATGAGAATCAATCTTTCATTAGGAAAATAATTAAAAAATGCAAATACAAAAAACTTTGAATGAAATCAATCCATCTTGATCTTTAGTGTCTGGGGGTGTGGGCCTTGGGGGCCAGACTGAGACCCTCATGGGCTAGTAACACCCAGGAAGCCAGTAAAATAATGCCAGTTCTCTTAGCATCCAAGCCTCCCTAATCCAAGGAACACCTGAGGGCTGTGGGAGACAGAGGGGTGCTGAGAATGTCTAACTCATGACTGAAAATACAGAGATATGTTATTGGCTTTGGTTGGGGGACAAGTAGCAAATCTGTTGGGATTCTTGCCCCAAACAACGATCACCCATTGTCCTTTAGAGTACAAGGGCCCTAACACGCCTGACTTGCTCAAATCTCTCTCCTGTTAGGACTGAGAGAACTTTCTCCGTCCCCCATGATACAGAGGGAAGGAGAAAAAAATGTGACCTCTCTTTGGTCACACAGCAAGGTCATGACAAAGCTAGAAAGAGAAGCATAAGAAAGAAGTTGTATCAAAATGTTTTGCATTTCACACTAACTGATTTCTTAAACAAAGGCAACTGGATGTGTGGTTAGTGAACTGAAATGATACATTCTTGTCTCCATGTTTTTCTAGATTGATGGACAAGTAGATCTATTCCCTCACATCTAGTTTTTATCCATAGATTGAGGGAGGAAAACAAGTTTGCTTGTTTTGTGAATTCCCAATGGCTTCCTTGAATTTCAACAAACTAGACGATTGAACTGAACGATTTGAATAAACTGAAATGAAGACAATATTTTCTGCACCTTTCAAGGAAGCTACTGCTGTCCAAAGGTGGCTTAGCATTTCAGCTAACTTTGCTTCCAGGGCCTTAGCTATCACATCAGTGGTATGCCTGTCTGAAAAACTTGGCAGTGAACATGTTCCACTTCATGTTATTTTTTCTCTTCTATTTAAATTATTTAAAAGATTATCATAAATTTGACCCTTATCAGAGGCTGTCAATTTCAAATGTAATTATCAAAGTGAGGGAGACTAGCCACTGGAACAAATTACCCAGGGGAGAGGTGGAGTCTCTGTTTCCTGGTGTCCTACCATAATAACTGGTTGGGAAGGTGCCTTTTAGTGAATTACAAGCAACTGGGCTTAATAGGGTGCTAAGAGTGTGAAATTTCATAGCCCGTGAAATAGAGGCCACATTAGGAGACTGAATTGTTTCACAACTGATGCCTCTATGAAAAGCTCAGTGTGGGGTGCGGAACAGACTCTGCCATTTTACCGGGTGGCCTGCGTGCTCCCCAGAATCAATAATGAGCAAGTGGGGTGATCCGGGCTGCTGCTCAAACATCCAACTGGGCTGGCCAGGGGCAGACATCAGGCCTGCCAGGGAAAGGTAGGTGTGGCAGTGACTTCACAAAAGCCTTTGGCAGGCACTCAGCCCATTGAGGAGAGATGATGAGACATCTGTGACCTCACAGAGCTCCCTTGCCAACAGCCAGGCAAGACAGGGATGTGGGGCAGGGAGAACTTCGGAAAGCCCTGTAGCCTTGCTGCAGGAAGCATCCATCTCATGGTCTCTTACTAAGGACCAAGAGACGGTGGGTGTGGAGGAGATTCTGTGGAATTGTTTTTCATTTCTGTGTGGACTTGTTTGAAAGAAAACGTCATTTGTGTAGAAGGTAAGAAAAAATACAGGCTCTATGCAGTGATGAGCTGCCAAAATAGTAACAACAGGTTCCCTCCTCACCCCACGAGGAGTCATGGCCGCCCCCACACCCAGGGCTCCTGCGCCATCCAACTGCCCACATTCCTTGACACCCCCCCAGGACCCCTGCCCCATCCACCCCTGTTCCCTGTCCCCTGACTATCCCCTGCCACCCCATCCAACCCCTCCTCTCATTCCTGATTGCCCCCTGGGACCCCTTCCCCATCCAACCACCCCTTCTCCCTTTCCCCTGACCTCCCCTGGAATCCTTGCCCCTGACTGCCCCCCGCCACTCCATCCAAACCCTGCTTCTTCCTGACTGCCCCCCCCCAGGACCCTTGTCACTATTCAATCCCCTGTTCCCTGCCCTCTGACCGCCCACAACCCTGCCTGCTCCCTGCCCCCTTACCACGCTGCCTGGAGCCGCTCAGCCGGGACCAGCACCATGGGGCCAGAGCCGCAACCACGAGGCTGTACCAGGACCTGCACCGGAGCCGCAGGGCCGGAGCCACAACCATGGGGCCGGGCCAGTCCGGGACTGGCACCAGCGCCGCAGGGCCAGAGCTGCAGCCGCGGGCCTGGGCCAGGACCGGTGCCGGAGCCACAGGGGCCAGGCCCAGCACCAGCACTGTGGGGGCCGGGCTGGAGCTGTGGGGCCGAAGCTGGGAAGCCTCGGCTGAGGCCGGGACAAGGACAGGGCTAGAGACGCTTGGCTGGACCGGGCTGGGGCTGCTCGGCCGGGACCAGGAGCTGGGCTGGAGGGAGCCGCTGAGCCGGCCGCACCTCCCCTCCCCCCATGCCCCAGCTTACCTTCCTGCCTGCTGCTTGTTTCAGGCTTCCCGCGAACATCTGATTCGCAGGAAGCAGGGGAGGGGGACGAGAAGGGGTGGAGCATTCAGGAAAGGAGTGGGAAGTGAGCTGGGGCCCAGGCAGAGTGCAGGAGCTTTTATTAAATAAAGCCCCTATAGAACCGGTTGTCCCAGAACAAATGGTTCTAAAAGGCCTTCTAAATTTAACAACCGGTTCCTGCGAACCTATGCGAACTGGGCTCCAGCTCACCACTGGCTCTATGTAGAAATAGGGGACTCTGTCCTAGCAGATTCTAAGGTAGAGGTAGAGAGGTTTGATAGCTCTGTACTGGGCACTGGTGCAACCACTCTTGGAATATTGTGTCCATTTCTGGTGTCCACAATTTGAGATAGATGCTGATAAATCAGAGAGAAGAGCCACAGGAACTGAGGAAGTAAAGCCCAACAAATTACTGATAGGATGAATTTTGCTGCCTCCTCTCCTTGAATAGAATACAAATAGTTTCTGATTCTCTCAGATAAAGTTGTACTTCTAAAATCAAGGGGAATACCAATCAATGGCTTTTTCACAACCCAAAACCCCACAAAGAGATTTTTTTTTTATTTAAACTGAGTTTTTAAAATTTAAATTGAAAAAGTGTTTTTTTTAAACCTATCAGCTATAAAATGTGAAACTATGACAAGCTATGTTAAGGCCTCTAGTTGCTCTAGCCTATTAAAGTAATTTAAATAAAAACATATGTGAAGAAGTCCATGTTTGCTGCCAAGTGTCAGAGGAAATCAAACCACTGAACTGTTGGAAATCATTGCCTAAGCACCTGGGGGTCCAGAAGTTATTGAAACACTCAGCCAGATTTTGGCAGCAAAAGCCTCTTCTGAAGGTGCAGAAAGAATATTTTCTTCATTTCAGTTGATGCAGCTACTTCATTCAAATGTAAGAAACTGATTGGGAGCTGAAAAAGCATGAAGGCTTCTTTTCCTCTTGTAATATATGAATAAACGCTAGAGAGGCAGAGGTGTGAGCTACTACTTCTAAAATTTGGAAGGACATTATGACCAGGAGCAATCAGTTCAGTGCACAAACTAGAGATACTTCTTTATCTCAGTTTGTTTGAAATGAAAAAAAAAATGTTTCAGTCAACCTTTTGTTTTTATGTATCCTACAAAACTAGCAAGTGAACATGTTTTAATGGATCCCTATTCATAGAATCATAGAAGACTAGGGCTGGAACAAACCTCAGGAGGTCATCTAGTCCACCCCCTGCTCAAACTCCACCTTCATCATCCCAGCCAGGGCTTTGTCAAGCCTGATCTTAAAAACTTGTAAGGACGGAGATTCCACCACCTCCCTAGATAACCCATTCCAGGGCTTCACCACCCTCTTAGTGAAATAGTGTTTCCTAATATCCACCCTAAGCCTTCCGCAGTGCAACTTGAGACCATTGCTCTGTGTTCTGTCATTGGCCACCACTAAGAATTTCATGAGAATCAATCTCTCATTAGGAAAATATCTCAAAAATACAAATACAAAACATTTGGAATGAAATCAATCCACCCTGATCTGTAGTGGGCCTCTGAGGCTAGACTGAGACCCTCATTGGCTAGAACCACCCAGTGAGCCAGTTACAATATCCAATCCTGTTACCTTCCAAGTCGCCGTAATTCAAGGAACACCTGAGGGCTTTGGGAGACAGAGGGGTGCTGAGAAGGTCTAACTCATGAATGCCAACACAGAGATGTGTTATTGGCTTTGAATGGGGGACAAGGAGCAAATCCATCAGTCACTACACTTGGAGCCAGGGAGACTGGGAATACAATCCTGCTGGCACTTCCTAGCTCTGGAAGGGAGTGTTCCGCTAGTCGCATTATATTGTTTTCACAGCCACTTTCGATCTAGCTTCTACCCCATGCCCTGCTGGCAGGGCATTGTGCGGCACCCTTTGCAGGCCATCTGGGTTCAGGAGATCGAGGAGGAGGATGAAGGAAGCCAGGAATATCCCACCAATAGGGCTCCCAGTCCGTCCCTTGTCAGGGTTTGTTCCCCAGGTGGAAGGTTCCTGTGCCCTGGGTGGGATGTGTCGGGAGGAGAAATTGCCTTAGCAGAGGGGAGATGGGCAGGGGAGCAGGCAGGCTCGTTAATGAGAGGCTGCTTTGAAGCCAGACTCATTGCTTCTTCCCACTCAGTTCCAGGATTGAGCGAGTAAAACAGATGCTCAGGAGGAAGGCCGGGCAGGTGGCTCCAGAGCCAGCAGGAAACATCAGCCATCCTTCCCAGGAGGAGAACAGCCCCTCTGTCCCTGTGGGCAGGGAAGAGGCTTGTGGCCAGGGTAAAGAGAGGCACTCCGTTGCATGCTGGAGGAGGAGGAAGACACCAACTCCCCTAGCTGACCCTGAGGCACCTTCTGGGCTAAAATGGAGGTGGCCCTGGGTACAGCTATGGAGGAAGGAGCCAGGAGAGGGCAGGAGCCAGGGAAGGGAGCTCTAGGGCTTCCTTCACAGGAAACCAAGGAGCCAGGAGCTGCGCCCCAGGGCCCAGGAGGAGCCGTCCACCACTATGGCAACTAAGGAGCTCTGTGCCAGCCCCACGCTGGCCCCCAAGGAGCCTCCCACCAGCACCACCCTGGCCACCAAGGAGCCTCTCACCAGTACCACCCTGGCCACGGAGGAGCCTCCCACCATTACCA
Source organism: Chelonoidis abingdonii (assembly GCF_003597395.2). Classification (NCBI taxonomy): domain Eukaryota; kingdom Metazoa; phylum Chordata; order Testudines; family Testudinidae; genus Chelonoidis; species Chelonoidis abingdonii. The sequence continues at coordinate 76,647,851 of NC_133776.1, forward strand.
CCCTGGCCACCGAGCAGCCTCATGCTAGTCCCCCCCTGGCAACTGCGGAGCCTCCTGCCAGCCCAGAACAGGAGTTGAGCGACTGCGCGACAAACACCAGCAGCTCCGCATACTCCTGCAGGGCCAGCAGCTCCTCCGTGGGGTCTGGCAGCCTTGAGATTAAAGGCTCCCTCTTTGGAGGTGAGGGGAAACCCAAGGGAAAGGGAAGAGGACTGGGGTGGTGGGGGACCCTGTGCCCATCGGCTCGCCAAGATGCCGGGACTGACCCATGTGAGCCCCACTAACACCAGTGGGAGTGGCACAGCCATGCTCCATGGCAGGGGATACTGGGCGGAGTCAGGGAGCTCCAGCCTCATGTTGGGGGCTGGCTGACTGCCATGGGGCCCTGAGGCTGATGGGGCTGAGGGCATCTCTGGGAGGGGCAGGGTGGGACCCTCACTGCCATGGGGCTCCTTACAGAGAAAGGGGAAACATGGAGTCTTCTCTGTCCACTGCATCCCCCCAGCAGCAAAAGGAATTAAACTTTCTCCTTCCCTCTCTGGTGCAGAAACCCCCAGTGCCCAGGTGTCATGAGGTGAGGAGGAAGAAAAGGAGGAGGAGGAGGAGAATTTGTCCCCCATCATGGTGATCCAGCAGCACCTCCAGGGCAGAGCTGAGGTACAAAAATCCCCCAGCTGCGCTGCCACCTAGTCTGTCCTGCTCCTTGTTCCATCCCCACCCAGGCAGGGGGGTCTTGTACTAGATAATCCCTCACCTCCAATGGAGGGACACATCTCCTCTGTTATCTGGCACCCCAAAGTGGGGACATTTGTCCCACAGACGCCAAGGTTTCCGCTCCCCGCAGACACTATGCCAGTTACAACCCCATGTCTGTGCAGGGCGCCACTGCTTTCGGGAAGGGGGCGGCTTTCCCTGTCCAACCCCATGGAGGTCCTGAACCCTAGAGCTGGTTTGGGTTGGGTGGGGAGGTCCCTATGTAACAAGCTCTCTCTCTCTCTCTTCCCCCACCCAACTCCTAGCTGGTGGCAGACAGGGCCAAACAGCTCCGCTTCCTCCACGCTGTGCCACGTCTGTGCTTCTCAGCACAGAAGCAGGGGTGGGGCCCCTGGTCTCCAAAGTGGCCCTAGTGGAGAGCATTGCGGTTAGTGGGACCCCGTGCCCGGCCCCTGGGGCAAGGGAGCCAGACATAGGAGGAAGCATTAGTGGGGCCGGAGCGGGAAGCAGAAGACAGGGATTCCTGGGGTGGAGGGCTGGGGAGCAGGGAAGGGGAGAATTGTAACACTGATGGGGAGCTGACAGTGGGGGAGTGGAGGGAGGAGTTGGAGAGGAGACGGGGAAGGCAGTTTGATGGATGGGAGGAATCGGGGGGCCCAGCTGGTTGGGGGTGGGGGTGACAGTAGATGTTTCTGCAGAGCACTTTGGGCTCCTCCCAGGGAAGTGCCAGTGCGTCTGCAGGGCCTGAGTCTCACATGCAGTTTTGTTTCCTTGGCGTCTCCCAGGAGCTGACTGAAAAATCTCCCTGGTCCGTCAGAGCCAAGCTCCATCATGCCCAGCTCCATGGCCGCAGTTTGCAGTCTCAGGTAGTAGGGTCCTCCCATCCAGCGGCCCCAACCCTGGTGCTGATCGGGCCCAGAGCCGGGAGTCACAGCTCCTTCCCCACCTAGGTTACCCCCGGCAGTGGCTGTTCCCATCCCCCAGCAGAGGAGGTGAGAATGTCCCCTCTTTCCTGGCTGGGGTGTTGATTTCACTCCAGGAACGTTACAGCGGCTGGCCGTAGGGAGGGGATCACTGCGGGAGAGGGAGTCATGCCCATGGCAGTGCCAGCGCCACGCTGGTGCTGCAAAGTGTACGACAGGCTCCTCTCTCCTGGCAGCAAACTGAAGCCACCGCTTGCCCTGGAGCTGGAATCTTGCTTCCTGTGGGCTCTTCTGAACAGGATGTACACCCTGGGCACTGGGCAGGACATCACACACTTCCAGGTAGGTCCTGATCCTACTTCTCTGGCCCAGGAGCAGGAGCAGGCTCTGGTCCCTGCTCCCTCACTTTGACGGAGCTGCTGAGAATAGGGGAGGGGTGAGCAGAGCTGGGAACAGGCCCAGGACAAACTGGCAGGGAGGGCCCCTTCCCTCCAGAGGGGATTGTGTTACCCCTCCGTGGCTGATCCCAGACCTTCCTCCTCTCCTCATTCTCTGATCTCCTGCCTGGACTCTCCTGGGGATCCTACCTCCCACCTATTGTAGTTTGGCTGCTCAATAGTCTGCTGGGTTCCAGGCCCTGCACAGAGAACTGCTAAGAGCAAGGACTGATGAGGCAGCAGGCATCCGGCCATAAACTCTTGCTAAGTATCCCTGGAGTGATGTGAATGGGAGAGGCCAGGATGTGCCTTTTGAGTCTTGCCAGGGCTCCTGGAGAACCATCCTAATTGTCCCCGACTGGTGTAGCCCCATGTCCCATGACTGACAGGTGCTTCCTCTTCTTGCAGGCTCTGTACAACAACTATTCACAGAGCCTGAACATCCTGCTCAGGGTCCTGCTGACAGAGACCCCCACCATGGACAAGCTGCAGCACCTCTTGGAGGTGAGTGGAATGGGATGGTCTGGGATGCAATTGCCATGGGAGGGCAGCAAAGAAGAGACTAGAAAAGCCATGTTTCCATTGTGTCCTCCCAGCTTGGACCCAGCTGGCCACGCTTCCCAGAGCTGCCAGTGCAGGGGGAAGGAGCTGGGACTGTCAGTCAGAGCTCTACACGGTTGCATTAAGCACTAACAGTGAGCACCAGGCCTGGCTGGGAACTGAGAGACTGAAACCTCTGTGAGATGCAGGACATGGGCCTCTGAGAAAAGTCACTGGCTCCTCTCTAGGGAGACCCTGAGATACAGGAGGAGCCTCATCAGCTCTTCTGTCCTAGGGACACTGCAATTCCTGAAGGGATTGTCCTCACGGCCGTTCCATCCATCCTATCAAGGCCTTTGCAGCTGGGGTCTGGGGTCCAGGGTATGTGCCTTGATCCTGACGTGCTGTTCATGGATCAGGGGTTCAGAGCAATAGACCAGCCCCAAGACTGACCATTATCCCAGCCTTGAGAGACAAGGAGCTTGTGCCCAGCAAGACGTGGGCAGTGTCATGAACCCCCTTTTCAAGCTCTGCGACCAGGTCTCGGCTATTCCACCCTGAGCACAAAGTCTCAGCCCCTTGGGGAGGGGGAGAGGCTCGTTTGTAGAGCATGTATGCCTGCCTACTGACCCTCCCCTGCCTCCTTCTCCCGCAGCACATCCATCTCTCTCTCCTGTCGAAAAACACCCAGGAGAGAACCAGGGCCATACAGACCAGCGCTGCCCTGCTCCAGTTTGCCACCTCCCTGCCTGGATTTGACGTAAGTGACCTCTGACCCTAGTGTCCTGCAGAGTCAGGGTTTGAGTCAAGTTCCTTGTTCCCTGGCTAATTGGTCCCCCCTGGGTCCACAAGGGACTGCGTTCCATAGGCCGCTGGCTGGCAGGGACGTGCCTGGCCTCAGGGTCCTTGTTATTCTGGAGCAGCGAGGCAGCGAGTGCTCAAAGAGGGCCCTTGCCCTGGTCCCTTTGCTCCACGCTCCCTTGGGGGCAGAAAGGAAGAGGGCTCTCGCTTCTCTCCTCCAGCACCTCTTACAGAGGGGTGGGAGCAGAGCTCAGCTCCAGGGGCGCTGGGGAGCTGAAGGGAGAATGTTGATGGATTTCTCTCTCCTCCTCCTTCCACTAGACCTCCTCCGCCTTCTCCAAGGCAGGCGAATTCGTGCTGCAGCTGGGTCTTTGTATATCTCACCCAGCCAGTGACATCAGTCGGCAAGCCAGGGGTGGGATATATTGGCTTCACTGGCTCCTGCTTCAGAAGAGGGGTAAGAAACCCAGCTAGGCAATGGGACCCCATGGAAACGAGTCTCTCGGAGACTAGCTCCAGCTGGCCATTGGGACACCTCTCTGTGTAGATCTGCTGTAGCGGGAAGAGGAGCCCCAATAGAAAAAAGGCCCCTCCTTTGAGACTCCCTCTGCTGGGCAATGGGACCCTACACAAAGAAGCCCCCTCCTCTGAGACCCACCCCAGCTTAGATGATGACTCTTTCTCTCCCCCTCTCTCTGAATTAGGGATATGAGTGTGAACGTGCCAGGGAAATTGGCTGCTTTATCTCAGAGCCCAGCTCTGTCCCCCAGCCCAGGGAAATCAGCCCACTCATGGGGCAGCCAGCTCGTGAGGGGACAGGAATGGAGCTATTGAGACACATGGAGGAAAAGAGCCCATCATGAGGACAGAGGCAGGAGCAGGGACCACAGGGGACAGACACAAAGCTTGTAGGATGTCACCAGTTGGGTAGCCAGGGCCAAATCCTGACGTCAGTGGGTGTGGGGGGTTCTCAGTATTAGACACCCCCATGAACAGAGCACAGTGACCGCAAGGGTCACATGACAACTGTGATGGCTGAAACAAATCCCCCTTCTGGTACTAACCCGCCTGGTACGGACCCTGCGATTCCACTGGGCTGTGGATGCCATGAGGAGCCTTGCCAATGTGCACCCAGAAGGAAACAGGCACTGAAAGCGGAAGGCCAAACCTACCCAGTAGGTGTGTCTTTCTCTCCCAGGGCTCAACACCAGAGAGGCACCAGACCTGTGGTGCCGGGATGGGCTCCAGGACCCTGAGCGTCTGAGGTACAGAAACCTGACCAGGGTGGGAAAGGTAAGAACTCTCCGCCGGTGCATTGCAGCAGCCCAGGTGTGGAGCTGTCTCCCCCTGCAGTGAGTGTGTCATGGACACAGGGCAAGAGCCTGCTCCTTATTTCCAGCAGAGTATATGAGGCTCCTGGGAATGTCCGTGGGGTGAGGCGTGGGAATGAACCAGATCTAAAAGACCTCAAACCTCTAGTGAGTGAGCTGCAGGACTATTGCTGCTGGGAGCAGCAGGGGTCCTGGGTTGTCTGTGTGAGCTGGGTTCCAGAGCGCGCAGACACATTCCCAGCATCTCATTGCACCTGCGATGAATCCTGCTCCAGAAAGAGCTATTTGAGGCCTCAGTGCCTGCAGCCTCCTCCTGAAGGGGGTTCCTGGTCCATGGGACCCCGAAGGTTGGCTGCCCCAGGACTCTTCTCCAGCTTGTGAGACACTAGAGGGATTTGGAGCCTGATTTTGGGCCATTGCAAGGGCTCTGGTTCTGTTGGTTTTAGGTCTTCGGAGAGATATTCACCAAAGACCAGAAGAGCACTTTCCTCCAGGCGGGGCTGCTGGCCATCCACGACCCCCTGCTCCATGTCAGCCAGGCTGGCCTGGTGCTGACGTATTCCATCTTGGAGGAAGCCAGCCAGCTGATAGGGGACAAGGTAACCAAAGAGGGATCAACTGAGGAGGGAACCCCAGGCCCTTTCACCTCCAGGCCATTGAAAATCACTCCCATCCCATCCCCATGCACTGACCAGGAAGCAAGGAGAGGGTGACCCAGGCAGGTGCCATTGGTCAGTGCCAGCTTGTCCCCTGAGCAGCTCAAAGCAGGGCAGACCCAGCTCCCCCAGCAAGGCTATTTCCTAACAGACATCACATCAACACAATACTGCCACTGCTCATGCTAGGGGCTGCCAACTCCCCTAGCCACCTCTGTGAGCCTTTCGTCCCCCTCCGGGCCTCAGGCTCGTTCCTAGTGCTCTGGTGTCATGTTATCCCAGCCACCACCTGCTCTGGGAGAACTGGAGGAGTCAGTCAGCAGAGGCTGCTTAAGTGCCCCGTTCACCAGAGCTACTGTCCATGGCATCATGTTAAGGATGGGGGATCACTTGGAGAAAGGTGTCCACTTCCTCTCACCCCACGGCACTGCTGCCCAAAGCCTCCCAACTGCTCAGCTGGAGGGGGCGTGGGTGGCTGAGGGGACTCTGGGGAGAGGAGTTGGATTCCCGTTGGGTTGGGAGGTAGAACCATTCTCATGGGAGGGGACTGAGAGGAGTGGGAGCAGGAGTTCATTCCACAATGGTGGAAGAGGGGATGGAAGTCACTAGAGAAGACAGAAGATTTTGCCTCGGGGGTTGGGCGGAGGACTCCGTCCCTCAGATATGGGGAGAGGTGGGGAGGAAATTTTGCTGGCTCCTGGTGCCGTTAATACCCTTCGTTCTTGTGGGTGTCTGAGTCTCTGATTGCTCCTTGTTCCCTTGCAACAGGGGGACATTACAGCAAAGATCATGGCAGAGCTATTTACCATCAGGTGCTTGCGCCAGGTCCCCAAAGCCCTGCAGGGGCTGTGCTCTGTGGGGGCAGCAATGAAGACCCCCCACCCCCGCCTTCGCATGACCAGCTCCCACCCCCTTCCTCAGGTACTGCTCTGTCTCACTGTGCCTGGGGGGAAGGACTGGGGGAGAGGCCATAGAGCCCGACAGCACTGAGAGAAACCAAGGCCGAGCACCTTGCTCTGAACACCCTGCCCCACCCCAATCCCTGGAGCTGGGGCCAGGCCAGATACTGGTTTGGAAGAATCAGGCTGTGGGGCTGGCCCAGAAGTGAGAGCATCCGCAGAAGCAGGGGATATGCTCAATAGCCATTGCAGTCTGGGAGAGGTGGCCTGACATGAAGCTCCTCCCCTGTCGTCACTGCTCAGACCTTCCCATGGCCTGTGTCACCCCTGACGCAGCGAATGTCTGACCATCCCCCACCTGGGGCCCAATCCACCCACCTGGTATCTGAACCCTTCACAGCCAGGAATGAAACTCCCTCCAAACACTCTGGTGCAGGGAAGGATCCTCCCCATCTGGCAAGTGGGAACTGAGATGCAGAGGAAGGGCTGTGGTCCTGGTCACACAATCCTGTGTAGATCTGGGAAGTGGACTGGGTCCCAGCCTAGAGCCTTTCCCCCAGGGGCACCTTCGCTTTCTGCCCTTTATTCTCCCCTCCAGCTATGAGGTCTGTGAGTGTGAAATGAACAGGGAGGGTGACGGGGTCCTGGCACATGGCCTGGATGGGAGCTCCCCTTGGCTTGGTCCCCAGGCTCAGAGACATCTTGGTCATCCTGCTGTCCTTCTTTTATTGCTAGGAAGGGAGTCCCCCCGATGAAGGGTCTCCAGGGCTCCAGTAAGTCATCCTCATTCCCGCCCGCATGTACCACCCTGCCCTGTCCTCCGGTTTCGTCGCTTTTGACTCTGGCTGGACTCTTGACTCTGGTCTCTGGCTATAACTTTGGCGTGACCCTTCTTGGCTCCAGATTTTGGTTATGAACCCCGGCTCAGTATTCTCCTTGCCTTTCTCTAGCCTCACTCCAGGCCCTCACTCCAGGGTGAGTTCTGGGCTGGGGGGGTGACCCGTCCAGACGTGGGTCTTGTGATCTCTCTAAGAACTCCTTCCACTGCCCTCGACCAATTAGGATCGGTTTTATCCTGACAGGACCATGCCAAGAGGAGATTCTGACCAATCAGGGTGAGTTCTGGGGCAGGATGACCCGTCCGGGAGTGGGCCATATGACCCCACTAAGAACTCCTCCCAAGGCCCTCTGCCAATCAGAGTGCAGCACCATTACCTCATAAGCCCCAGCACCGGACAGACGAGGCCATCTCTTACCAAGGACATATGTTTTAGAAATCGTGGGAAGGCTGCTGAGAGGAAACTTGGACTTCTTCACCATTCCCGTGAGAACTTTGGACTCTGCCTTCCGAGGGTCTTTGACCAGCGCAGAGAAAGCGCTACATCAGCGACAGTCCCGAGGAGGAGGAGGGAGTGACCGAGGAGGAGGGAGCGACCAGGGGGAGCCCTTGGGCCCAAACGTTGATGGTTACGCTGGAACCTGAACCCAAAACCCAACTGCTTGTGAGACATCCCAATGAGCATGGTGGCCTCTCTTTGTCCACCCGCTTAGAGGTGGAATGTGATTGCAACTTGGGGGAGTCACCAGCAGACAAGGTGAACACAGGTAAAGGTATGATTAAGTCGGGGTAAAAGTAACTTCCAGGACTTACCAGTACTGCCGAAGGCCTGAGAGGGCGTGGCCCCAACCGGAAGAGGCGGGGCCTCTCAAGATTTAAAGGTCCTGGAGCATCGGCTGTGGCTGGGAGCCCCAGGGCCTTTAAATAAACCTGGGGCTGAGGGGCAAATTAAAGGGCCCGGGGCTCTGGCTGCCACTGAACCTTGAGCCCTTTAAATTCCCCCTGCAGCTCTGGCAGCTGGGTTCAGAAGTGGATTTAAAGGGCCCGAAGCTCCCGCCGCTGCGGGGAGCCCCAATCCCTTTAAATCCCAGCTCCAGCCCGGGATTTGTAAAGGGCTCTGGGCTCCCCGCAGCCATGGGAGCTCTAAGCCCTTTAATTCCCAGCCCCAGCTTGGGTGCTGGAGCTGCTGGGGGGAATTTAAAGGGCTCTGGGCTCCCCGCAGCAGTGGGAGCTCTGAGCCAGAGGTGAAAGTAAGCCAGTACGGTCCAGTACAGCATACCAGCCAGAGCCAGTATGCCGTGCCGGACCGCACCGGCTTCCTCAGTGGGGATTTAAAGGGCTCGGAGCTCCTGTGGCTGTGGGGAGCCCAGAGCCCTTTAAATCCCCCCCACAGCTCTGGCGGGCAGTCTGGTGCCAAGATTTAAAGGGCTCGGGGGTCCCTGCAGCGGCAGGAGCTCCAAGCCCTTTGAATCCCAGCCCCAGCCTGGCAAGGCTCAGGCTCCCTGCAGGAGTGGGAGCTCTGGGCGGCCGAGCCCTTTAAATCCATGTCCGAACCTGGCTGCCAGAGCTGCGGGGGGAATCTAAAGGGCTCAGGGCTCCGTGGTGGCCAGAGCCCCGGGCCCTTTAATTTGCCCCTGAGTCCCAGGTTGATTTACAGGCCCGGCAGCTCCCAGCCACAGCTGGTGCCCCAGAACTTTTAAATCTTGAGAGGCCCCGCCTCTTCCGGTTGAGGCCATGCCCCTCAGGACTCCGGCAGTACCGGTAAGTCCTGGAAGTTACTTTCACCCCTGCTCTGAGCCCTTTAAATCCTGGCCCCAGCCCGGCTGCTGGAGCTGTGGGAGGGATTTAAAGGGCTCTGGGCTCCCTGCAGCTGTGGGACCTCTGAGCCCTTTAAATCCACGCTGAGGAAGCCGGTGCAGTCTGGCACTGCGTACTGGCTCTGGCTGGTACTCCATACTGGACCGTACTGGCTTACTTTCACCTCTGGATTAAGTGACGGTCGAGGTTGTGAGATGTTCCAATAGAGCTCTGTTGGCCGCAGTGCCCATGAGGGAAGGTGGTACGTTCCGTTCCACCATGACATTCATAAACACATCCCATCTTTAAGGTCCATGTCTGCTTGGAACAGAGCGCTTCTACGTCACGGCCCGGACTAAGTCTAGCATGTTAGAACCATTAACCACAGAGCCTTTGTATACAAAAGCCCCTTTATCGTTCTATGAAGAGAGATTTGTAGCCTGGCCCAGCTTCTTTAGCAATACTAATGCATTTTTCTTAGAACGCTTCTTCACATTATCTAGCACCTCCTGAGCAACAGAGTCTGAGATCTCTGGTGTTTCTGGGGGGTTGGCAGTTACATTCTGTCCCTGTTCTGGTAGAAACAGACTGATTTTCACTTTATCCATGTCACTCGGCTTCACGTACATTAGGCACCTTTGAAGCTCGGCGATGTAAGGTTTAGCCTTTTAGTATTCGGCTAAGTCAGTTCTTTGAAGAACAGACTCATTTCAGCATCCAGTAAGCGAGTTGCGATCGGTCGTTAGGCCCCCTGAGGATACAGAGGTCACCAGTGTTCTGAGTGAAGTGCCAGATTTTTCCCAACTCTTTTTAGAATGCTGCTCTTTTAATGCCCCGGGGACAGAGCGTCCATCAGTTTTCTGCATGAAGCATCAAACTGTTCCCAAATACTAGAATATAGGGGAGCAGTGACGAGCTTATGGTTTTGAGAGAATGGTTTGTCATCCTTGGTGTTTTATTCACAACCCCTTGAGCGTGTGCTCCAGGTTTGTGAATGTGTGTGGTTCTGCACACGTTCAGAGCCCCACGAGCGCATGCTCCAGGTTTGTGAATGTGAGCGTTTTCTCAGGGTTTGGTGTGGCAGTGGCCGCTGAGGAACTGGAGTTGTGGTTGTGTGGTTGTTTTTTCCCAGAGTCTTGTTTTGCCCTTGAGTTTGACGGATATGAGGTTTGGACTGTCCAGATGCTTCATCTGCACTCTTGTGCTGTTTTGCGTTGTTAAAAGTCTCAAAGCAGATTCCTGGTTCTTTGGTGGTTCTGGAGGAGGTGTCCTTGTAGCGCTGACTAAGCATTGTCAGAAAAGTTGGCCATGCCTATGAGGGATGGGGGGAACCATTTTACAAAACTGAACTTTACCATCTTTCCCACCCACACCTATGTATTCACTTAAAATACAAAACCTCATAGAACAACCCAACCAATAAGCAAAATACATTTACTGGGCTTCATCCATCCATCAGTCACTGATCCTGGTGAATTTTCCCTTTCAGCTGTCTCTTTCCCTTTTCTTTTGAGCTTGTTTTCCCTCTGCTCTAAGGATCTCTCATGTTTTCACTGTACTGTGGAGCAAAAAGCATTATTATAAAACACATGAAACCATATTGTAAACTTAAAAACTAAATATTCATAAGGGTGTTTTTCTGTTTAAAAAGTCACAGCTTTAAAACAAATCATCCATTTCAGGCTGTACGACAAACACAGGTTTTAAGTTTATTTCTACCACTTAAAAAACAAAACAAAAAACAACAAACAAACAAACAACAAAAACCTCAAAAACATTTTTTTAAAATATGTTTTGTAGAATAAAAAAAACCAAACTGCTTTTAAAATCCATTTTAAACCACTTTTTGCACAGGAAAAAAACCCTGTTGGTTTGAAACAAACCAAGTACTTTTAAAACCCTACACCTATGCCTTGTACAGACCCCTCTCACACACAAAACAGCAGCTTTAGAAAATACACCAAACCAAGTTTGCAGCCATATACTTTTCAATATCCCCCCTCGCCCATGCATTTAAAAGGTCCCTGCTTGTTCTGTCCTCCAGCCATGTGTGCTTGAGCCTTTGGGATAGTTAGGATGATTCCCCGCAATTGCCTCAAACCCATTTTTAAAAACACATGACATTATGCACAGTAAATAAAAACTTTTTAGTTTGAAACAAACCAAGTACTTTTAAAACCCTACACCTATGCCTTGCACAGACCCCTCTCACACACAAATCAGCAGCTTTAGAAACACACCAAACCAAGTTTGCCTCCATATACTTTTCAATATCCCCCTCCCCCCCCGCCCATGCTTTTAAAAGCCAATTGCAAAAAGGTTCCCTTTCACTATGGGAGAAAGTGTTGCAGGCACATGCTTGTTCCGTTCCCCGCATGTGTGTTTGGGCCTTCAGGTTAAAGAACAAGCAAAAATGTTAGTTACAATTGCCACCAAATCCCTATACAAACTGTGTAATAACTAAAGTTTTTTAAAACAGTATTAAGCACAACTATAGTTAAAATGGGATCTGTAACTTTTTGTGTGGACTAGATGGCCAATATCAATCCGTGTCGTGGAAAAACGACCCCGCGGTGTGTTTGGATCAGAATCGCCCGCGGCCCCTTTATTAAGAGCATGCAGGGGAGGACCAGAGAACTGGCATCCCCTTGAATAGAGATTTTTCAACAGGTTTTATGGCAAAAAAACACAATTAGTGCTACACATGTCCTTCTTCACATGATTGCCATAACTGAAGAAATGCTGTGCAAGTGAGTGGAGACCCTGACTGTGTTTTAAAGAAAATAACCAAACCAGAAGATGCCTGCAATTTTTCCACTCCAGCTGTAAGCAGGTTATTTTCTTTAAAAGCACGGTCATGGGCTCCACTGTTTCAGTTAGTTCTATGCCAAGCCTCCTCCTAAACACCATCATCCTCAGAGTCCTCTTCAACAATTTGTATTGGAGTTGAGCAAAACCAAGGGCTTGGCTACACTGGCACTTTACAGCGCTGCAACTTTCGCGCTCAGGGGTGTGAAAAAACCCGAAAAGGATGTGGTTTACATGCAGCGCTGGGAGAGCTCTCTCCCAGCGCTGCCGGTCTGACTACACTCACACTTCAAAGCGCTACCGCGCCAGCGCTCCCGCAGCGCTGTCGCGGCAGCGCTTTGAAATTTCTAGTGTAGCCAAGCCCCAAGATGGGCCCAGTTCATCTTCACTGCTTGATGCAATGCTGCCCACGGCCTCCAGGTCCTCTAGAAAGACCTGATCGAGCTGTTGAGAGATTTTCAGAACAGAAACAGTGTAAGCACCCCACTGCTTGTGTCAAGGTTCCTTCCCCACACTGAACTTTAGGGTACAGATGTGGGGACCTGCATGGACACTTCTAAGCTTAATAACTAGCTTAGATCTGGTATCACTGCCACAATCCAGAATTTTCAATGTCTGGATCACTCCCTTTCCCCCCCAAAAATCTTCCCCTCCCTGGGTAGCCTTGAGAGACTCCTTCATCAATTCCCTGGTGAGTCCAGATCCAATCCCTTGGATCTTAAAGAAAGGAGAAATTAACCATCCCCCCTCCTTTCTCCCACCAACTCCTGGTGGATCCAGAACCTATCCCCTTGGATCTAAAAACAAGGAAAAATCAATCAGGTATTAAGAAAAAGGCTTTTAATTAAAGAAAAGAAAGGTAAAAGAAAACCCTCTGGGAGAGATTAGCATACCAGCTACTCTCACAGACAACAAGTTCAAAACACAGAGGATGTTCCCCTGGGCACAAATTTAGTTACACAAAAAAATACCCAAATACCCAGTTTGATTCTACCTCTAATTGCATAAGTCAGGTTACAAAGAAATAAACATAATCCTGTTTATTTCTTTCTAAAACTTACTACTCTGATAAGAGGCTGATTCCTTGATCTTTTTCACTCCGGCTGAAAGTGAAACTCTAAACAAAGGAGAAACTTCCCTCCTTCCTTTTGAAACATCTTGTTCCCCCATTGGTTCCTCTGGTCAGGTGTTAGCTAGGCTAGGTGAACTTTTTAACCCTTTACAGGTAAAAGAGGCATTAACCCGTAACCATCTGTTTATGACAGCTTGTTTTTAGATTTACACAACCCCCAGTTCCTTACCCATTGAGAAGCGATTGCTTCTTAATCATTCAATTATCTGTGTGATATCTTTTCTGTTCTGTTCTGTTTATCTGTGTGATATCTTTCTCTGTATTTTGAAATCTGTCATCCATTTGTCCCTTGCCCAAACGAGCTTTAGATTGGAAATCTTTGCAGATGAAGTTTGATGAAAACCTTTGCAGATTTCCCGTGAGTCAACAATTGTGGGATTCACAGCAAAGGGTAATGGTTTCAAATGATCACTTTGTTCAGGAGCTGATTGTCTAAAGAGAGGTGTAGCAGAGTCCCACATTTCTTCTTCCAAAAAAGGGCCTGCTCTTAGGACCAGTTTTCATGACTTCTATGCAGGGAGATCCACTAATTCTGGTCCCAACAATGCGTAAATACAGGGAAAAGAAACTTTCAATCAAGGTGGTAGGTCAATAGGGCAGTCATAGTCCCGGTCCAGAGGTAACGAGTTCACATTTCTTTCTAAGGTATCCATGTAACCTTGGTATTTATCAGGAACACCACCATCAATCAAACCCTAACCTCTCCCCTTGACCCTCCCAAGCCCTACCAATTGACCCCTTAGTCTCTTCCACCTGTTACTGGAAGTCCCGCCCCATGGAGGGTTTTAATTCCAGGGTCAAGGCGGCCACATGACTGGAAGCAAGGTGTGTCATGTGACCCCTTTAAGAACTCCTCTCACCACTCTATGAATCAGGATGGATTTTGCCCCAAAAGGACTATCCCTAGAGGAGATTTGATGCGTGGGGGTGACAGGTCCGGAAGTGGGTCATGTACCCCTCTAATAACTCCTCCAACAACTCTCTACCAATCAGGATGGGTTTCATCCCAAAAGGACCACCCTGAGAGGAGATTTGACCAATCAGGGTGAGTTCCGAGGTGGGGTGACCTGTCCAGAAGTGGGTTGTGTGACCCCCTCTAAGAACTTCTCCCACCGCCATCTACCAATTAGGATGGGTTTTGACCTGATAGGACTGCCCTAAGAGGAGATTTTGACCAATCAGGGAGAATTCTGGGGCAGGGTGACCCGTGTGGAAGTGGGTCGTATGACCCCACTAAGAACTTCTCCCAAGGTCCTCTGCCAATCAGAGTGCAGCACCATTACCCCATAAGTCCCAGCACTGGACAGATGAGGCCATCTCTTACCAAGGGCACATGTTTTAGAAATCGTGGAAAGGCTGCTGAGAGGAAACCTGGACTCCTTCATCACTCCCGTGAGAACTTCGGACTTTGTTTTAGCCCCGAGATGTTCTCTGCTAACTAACGGTCCCCTGACCTTGCAACACTTCATCAGTGATGTATTTGGGGACAATGTCATCTATGCGGGTGACATACGTCTCTTTTGGAGAACCCAGAGCAGCACACGCAGCACATCCGAAACTGGAGAGGTTTCAGCAGCATGGTCTCAACACAGAATTGGAAAAGCGGAACCTCCAGCCAACACTCCACAGGGTTTTTGGGGTGCATCCTCTCCCCAGAAGGTGTTACGATTGATCCAAATAAGGTGGAAGCCATTCATAAATGGGGCGAAGTTTGAAGTCCTCAAGAAGTGCAGCGCTTCCTAGACTTCACTCATCCTGTGAAATCGAGACATGCTGGCTCTCAGTGATGCTTAGATGGAAAACTATGCACCCCACACAGAGCTTGGAACCACCCACTCCCAGGTTGTCCTGAGGAGCCATGATTTCTCCAGGAGCTGGGTAAAGGGCACAGGGATCAGTCTGTCAAAAGTAAGGGAGGATCGTGTGAGGAGAGGGTCTGAGAGGAGGAGTGTGGGCTAGGCTCTGTATTTGGGCTTGGCAGGGATCAAGAGAAGGGACAGGACTGTTAGAGGGCAATACGAGGTGTGAGGGGGCTCGGAGATGGGGGCAAGGCCTGAAAAGTTCAGCTACTTTAGATCAACTGTGCCGGAGAATCACTGGTTGAAGTGACTGAAAGCTCTGAACTGGGGCTGGCCAAAATCCTCCTCCTCAGATGGGAACATCCCAAAAGTCTGCAGCAGCTCAGCCTCTGAGGTGAACATTGTGGCCCTAACCTCTCTCTGCTCTGTACCTCACAGGATTCCAGCACCTTTGCAGTGAAGTGCCACTTAAACCCGCGGTGATGCACAGACCTTGCCCTGGCTGTCTGCACAGGGCTGAATTTCACCCCTTCAGAGTGTAAGGAAATAATTGGCTGAAGGCCTTTTTCTTTTTGGACGTCTGTCTAGTGGGAAAGAACCATGGGGATTTTTAACCTGTTTTGCTCCCATGCCTGGTGCTTCAATGATGCAGAGAAGTGCTGATGCATTGGTTGATTTCCCCACCTTTTAATCTACTCTCTTCTTTTTTAACAGGTATTCTAAGGGCCCCCCGTGCGTCATATGGGCAATCTTGGGGGTGCAGATTGCATCAGACCTGCACCTGAATATATAATAGTGACTGAAATATGCAGACACTAAAGTTCTGCAGCCAAATTCTCAGAAACCTTCCTCTTCAATGTAGGATCAGGATTTTGGTTTGAATTGATTTTTTTAAAAAGTGCGAAGCAGATACTACACTGTAAGAAGAGGAAACAGAAGCAAAAACGGAAAGACTGTTACTTAAACCAATGAACAGCTGCAGAGAGTGGAGACCTGGCAAAGCAAACAAATGAATACTGTGAGTAAATAACCTGAAAGCAAATGGGGAAGAAAACCTCATCTGGGTAATTGTGGCTCTTGGGGCAAAAATCGGGCTCCTGGTATATAGCCTGGCTGAGATCATCCCTTTTCCATGGATCCCAGACATGGGATTCAAATGTCATTCTCTGTGTGGTGTCCTTATTTTATTCCTAGGAAAAGGATCCCCAAAGGAGGTGTAAGGATCCTGGACTCTAATGTCTGCCAGAAGCTTCAGCCACCTTCACAGGTAGAAGTCACTGTCTTTCCTACAATGCCACTAGTGCTCTTCCTGCTCTCCAGATCTGCTCACTCCAGCAGGACAAAGACACCCTTAACTCCCTGAGTCCTGATTTCCTGCCATTCAAGGGGCTGAGGGTTTGCGTTGCCCCCACCCCCACCATCAGAGACTTTTTCCTATGGGAATCTCCCTAGAGCAGGGGAGAAATCTGTTCTTCCATTAGAACCAGACTGCTCAGTAAATCCACCCACACTGACCTCATCTCAGCTGTTTTGTTTATCCGAGATTAGTGGTATCTTTGGAAAACTTTTAGCATGTCAAGGTGTGAGGTGGAGCAGGGGATGTAGGAACTCCAGCAGATTCCCCTGAAGAATATCACCCTGTCTTTCTCTGGTCAGATTAGAGCTCGCCGTCCATTGCGGAGGTGAAGACCAGATGGGAGCTGCTGGATTGACCTAGATGTGCCATGTCCTTGTGTGGATGAAGGACCTACATCTCAGGGATGGCCAGCAGCAGATGGAACACATGTCCAGGAACAGGCTAAATAATCTACATTGAGAGGTAAGTAAAATCATGGCCACATGTAGACATCAAAGGAATTGGTGGGGATTGACCCAGGGTCCTTCATCACAAGCCCCTCTCACTCACTGTCAAGAAATCCATCTCCACCCACTAGACCACACTCCATTCCAGAGCCACAGAACCTAGGAGCCTGATTCTCAGACCAGGCCTCACATCACAAAGCCAAACCTCCTCCCATTATGTGGGCTGTAGAAGGGACCATTGGCAAAAACCCCTCTACATTCCCCCTGTCAGAGACTGCAGCCACGGGTGACAAGTGAATGAGCTGAGATCTCCCCTGTGGGAATCCGAGCGGCTGCACATTTGGGGTTTCACAGGGACAGCCTCTGGCAGCCATTGACAGAGTGTTCCTGGGAGGAGATTTTCCGTCTCTAACAAAGGGTTTCTCTTCCTCCAGATCTCAGCCACTCAGCAAAATGCGGGAGAGCCGAGTGCTGATGGGCTAGAGGTGTCCCAGGAGTCGCTGTGTAGCAGGGGCAGTGTCTGCAGTCACCATGGGCCAAACCCTGTGCTCCAGACAACCCAGGCTGTTTCCCTGGATTGCAAAGGGAACTTTAGCTTGGGGAATTGGTGCAGGTGCCTGCGTCCATAACTGGGATGTTTTCATGAGGCTACTCAATGGTCCATGAAGCACCATGGAAGCAAGGAGAGAATGGACATTAGAGAGCAAGACTGGGACCTCTGCAGAGCTGCTGCAGTCAAACATCCACAGCCAGAAGAGAGACAATGGGAAACTTGCTTCGATGGCTGGCCACAGCAGCAGCAGCTGTCTCAGAAAGCTCTGCTCATGCTCTAGCCAACAGAGGCAGGACAAGAGCCACACAGTGAGAGCCTGGGTTGCAATTAGCAATACGTGTTTTTTTCAGTGGATTATGCTGTCCTGATCATCTATTTCCTGCAATGTGCACATTCAGCCTCCCTGGATGACCTCAACTGGAGTTAGGTTCTCCGTGCCCACAGGACAGGGCTGGCCTTACCATGAGGCGAGCTGAGGCAGTTACCTCAGGTGCCAGACTGTGAGAGGGCACCACTAGGACCCAGAGTGTAGAAAATTGTGTCTGGTGCTGGTGTGTATGTATTCTCTCTGCTCTAGACACACAGAGATGGTGGAGTGCTGTGCTGGAGGAAGGAAGGCACAAGAGACATAACAGGCCATGAAAAAGAGAGTAATAACAGAAAGCAGCAGGGTGCAGGAGAGAAAGGAGAGGCCCTCTATGTACTCTCGAGCACCCCAGAGCCTGGACTATAACACTAGCTCTCAGGAGCTTCCTATTTCATCTCTTCCCTAACCCGCTTGAGGAGAACAGGCATCAACTGAGAGTAGTATGGAGCAGGTCCCTTAACGCTTGATATTCCTTCCCTCACTCAGCCCTGCTACCACCTCTTTTGTCCCCTTCAAAGGTTTGAGCCATAACTGGCACAGAACAGCAGTCATGAGTGAAGAAGAAAAACGCACCCTCTGGGGCAGCTTCAGAAAAAAAAAGGAAAAGCCAAAGGGCAAAGGAACTTTTCTGTCTTAAGCAGGAAGGAGCTTCCTGAGATACATAGCACAATTTCACGTGAGCTTTCTTGCCCCTAGATGTAATGGGAGAGAGCCTATCTTCCAGTTAGTCAGAGTGCAGGTGACCTGGCAGCTACTGCAGCATCCATATCTCCATCTCAAATGGATGTAACCATGCACATTCCTGAAGAAAAGTGTAGCTCAGAGAAAAGTTTGGTGGAGGTGTAAGAAACAGCTGCTGCTGAGTTTAGTTCCTTAAGTCTAGATGATCCAGGACTGTGGACCCACTTAAGCAATAGCATGAGGGACTTCCTTATACTGCATGGGCCACAGCAAGTGAAAAACTTCATGTTCCCCAAAGACAATGAAAACAGAAGTTTCCATCCAACACATTCCTGGTGTGAAATCCCCAATGACAAAGTGGAGAGGCTATGGCATAGGTACTCAAAAACCCAGAATGCTGCATACTGTTTTTGTTGCAAACTCCTTCAGTCTAATGTTCCAGGCACATTACGTTCTACAGGAACAAAGGACTGGAAAAATCTGGCTAGAAATGTGGCATGCTATGAGAAGGCAGCAAATCACCAGAGAGCATTCCATAGGTGGAAAGAACCTGAGATGAGACTAAGGTTAAAGGCCACAATAGATGATCAGCATCAAGAGAAGATTGCATCAGAGTTCTGAAAAAGCTCTTTGCCATTGTGAGAGTGCTTGCTACCCCAAACCTAGCACTGCATGGCACTTCAGATCAGCTGCATATGCCAAACAATGGAAACTTTTGCATAAAACATCCTCACCACACAAGTTCCCCAATCCACCACCCTTTCTTTAATCATAATAATAATTCATAATAAATAAATGACTATTCATCAAAAGAAAGAACGAACGTCCTAGTTTTTACATATCCTGCTTTCTTTGTATGTGTCAGTCTTCCTTAGATCATAGGGGCTTTGTATCAGGGAGTGTCCTTACTTTTTCTGTCTTGTAAAGCACACTCTATTGACACTGACCAGATAAATAATGGAGACATCACACACACACAAAAATAACCAAACCCTTTGTCATGAAGACTGTTCTCCGCAGTAAAGCAAGCTATAAACATTAGGAAATGCACAGAGGTTTAAAAGGCTGCAAAGCGAAGCACTCTCAAGTTAGGAAATACCAGAATGAGCACTGCCTGTGCAATGTTAACTCTGCAGTAAATGAGGCAGGGATCCTACAGGCAACAGACTCCTTCAATACACAGCCCCAGAGAAGAAAACCCTGTGCACTGAGTAAGGCAGGGGTCCCATGGGGGAAAAAATACTATGGGATCATGTCATTAAAGTCTGCATCATCCTGCAAATGCTCAAGAGGACTGAACTGAGGGTGCGAGGGCAACACTTCTTTGGACATTTGCTAACCTGAGAATGCTTCACTTTGTAACCTTTCCAGCCTGTTTAAAAACCTTGATTTTGTATTTCCTAATGATTTTATTGATGAAAGCAAATGTAAGTAACATTAAATGAAGGGTTTTTGTTTATTATTTTCCTTTGTTGTTTTTTTTTAATAGAAAGAAAATATTTTATCTCTGTGTTACGGGGTGACCTCCCGCTCCAGCCTGGAAGGGACTGGAAAAGCCCTGCAGAGGACTGGGGCTGGGCAAGGTAAAACCCTGGCTGATTGGGGGAAGTGGCTGCAGCTGGGGCCACACCTCAAACTGAGCAACAGGGCCTTATAAGAAGGCCAGGAAAGCCAGAAGGATCAGTCTCTCTCTGTTTGTAAAGGGAGAAGGGCCTGGTTGCAGGGAGCTACAGACAGGACACCTGAGTGGAGCAGGGCTGGGGAGCTCCAGCCTGGAAAGCTCCAAGCTGCGGCCTAGCATAAGGCCAAGAGGTCCTGGGGGTTGCAGAGGGCAGCCCTGGGGTAGACCAAGGCAGCAGGTCCAAACCCAACCTTGCCAGTGATGAGTGGCTGATACTGCAGTCTGTCCCAGGGCGTGGGGCTAGACAATGACTGGCAGTAGCCATTCACTGAGGTGAGGTGGGGATAGAAGGTGGAGGGTTCCCGGGGAGGGGAGACCCTGAGAGAAATGGGTTACTGCCAGGTGGCAGCACCTCAGCTAAAGGGGCACTGGGACCAGGAAATTGTATGGAGGGCCATGAATGCTCACAAAATTGGGGTTGAGGTGTGGGAGAGCGTGAGGGCTCGGGAATGTGAGCTCTAGAGCAAGGTTGGGGATGAGGAGTTTGGGTACAGGAGGGTGCTCTGGGCTGGAATCAAGGGTATAGAGGGAGGGAGGAAGCTCACGGGTAGGGTGCAGAAAGGGAGATGCAGGCAGGAGGCTCTGTGCACTGCCCGTCTGCAGATGACACCCATGCAGCTCCCATTGGCCATGGTTTCCAGCCAATGGGAGCTGCAAGGCCAGTATTTGGGGCATGGGCCGCGTGTCAAGCCTCCTGGCTTTCCCTACACATAGAAGCTGGATTGGGGAAGTGCCGTTGCTTCTGCAAGCTACACGGAGACATGGCACTCACATTTTTGTTGCTCTTATCTGGAATCTCTGCAATTTGTCCACATCTTTCCTGAAAAGTGGTGTCCAGAACTGGACACAATACTCCAGCTGAGGTCTAATCAGTGCGGAGTAGAGCAGAAGAATCACTTCTCACGTCTTGCTCACCACACTCTTTCTCTTACCTCCATGTTACAAGTGACAAACAAAGGCAAAGGGAAACTAAACCTAGGTTTTTAAAGGTATTTAGGCCACATACATTTCAATGGGAATTAGGAACTGAAATCCCTTTAAAAAATCTGGTCCTAAGTGATTTGCTCAAGGTCGCAAAGGAAGTCTGCAGTGGAGGCGGAATTTAAACTCAGACCCCTCAAGTCTTAGGTGAGTGCGATAACCCCTGGACCATCCTTCCTTTCTCCTGTGTCTGTCTAATGACGTGTTTCTGTCTATCTAACCCCAGACATAACCATGTCTCTGTCTATCTATCCCCATAGAAAAACATCCATCTATCTAGCATCTGTCTGTCTGTCCCCGAACAGAACCATCTGTCTGAATATCTATACAACCCCCTCTCTGTGTGCACCTCCCTTTATTTAATTGTACAGTGATTTTAGGTGGGGGCTGTGGGAACTGAGATAATAGCAGTGGCAAACGGAAATAATTACAGTCTGAGTATCTCCTCTTTATATCATCTGCTAAATTAACCAATATAGTTCAAAAGGTAGTGGAATAAGCAGAGGGCGATGCCTATATTGCAGAAATCACATATCAGTGCATAAAGGAGAAGCTGTAACACAGTTACTGGACACTGTTTTTCAAGGGACATGGTGCCTTCCTTCATTATCGGGCTCAAGTTCTATTTCCATATTGTTTTCCCTTGTAAATCACATGATGATAGAAATTTCTGCATAATAACTTAATGAGTGAGAACTAGCTCATATCTGCACTCCAGTACTGATCAGAAAAACCAGTCCCCATGTTTACATCCAGTGAGGAATAATTTTCTGGTATATTGCAGAGCATCCTTCACTTCCTTGTTCCTCAGGCTGTAGATCAGCGGGTTCAGCAAGGGGATCACAAGGATATAGAACCCGGCCGCCATTTTCCCCCAGTCCACTGAGGTGCCAGATGAGGGTCATAAATATGTAAAGATCAAGGTCCCATATAAGAAGGAAACGACAGTCAGGTGGGAGGCGCAGGTGGAGGCGGCTTTGTGCCTTCCTGCCGTGGAGCGGATCCTCAGGATAACAAAGATGACGTAAATGTAGGAGATGAGGATGTTGAGAATGGTGCCTATTGTTTCTATGGCTGCAAAGATGAAATGCACTCACTTATTGATGAGAATGTCAGAGCAGGAGATTTCTTGGAGTGAGTGATTATCACAGAAGAAATGATGGAGGACATTGGAGTGGCCAAAGGACAGACTGAATTCAGTACACGTATGCATAGTGGCATTGGCACAGACGCCTAGAGCGAGGCTAGAGAAAGGCAAGGAGAACACTGGTCTTCAATTCCAGCATTTGTCACGCACTCCAGCTGCTATCACTGGGTTGAGAAGAGCTGTATAAAATGGCAGAAGGATTTTTGGAGCAGATTGGCAGAGGTTGGGATATGAGAAGAGATGCGTGTGCACTTTCTGGGATCAAATAAACCTCATTTAAATGCTGAATGTGGCTGATTGTCTCTGTAGAGGTGTAAAAGAATGTCTTCTTGCCATGGGAGTTATCAGCAGTCTGGAGGGCACACGCCAGTCCATCAGACCTCTGCATTAACAAAGATTTGGGGCATTTAATTTCCTAGCTCTCCTCTACTGCCTCTCGCTCCCTGGCATTTTTACGCAGCCACAGTTTATTGGTCCCTATTAATTAATCCCTTAACTGCTCCAGCATCATCTCCTCATCTCCCATCCAGTACAGCTTGGCTCTTCTGCCTAAGCACTCCTCCCCACTGAGAGGCAGAAATCAGCGCACTGAGGAGATGTCTGGAAGATTCAGGAACAGTACAGGGATTAGTGTGGAGTCAATGGGGATATTTTTGGAAGGAGGACAGATATGAACATGGGGCTTTGGGGGACAGAAAGCTAACACCTCTTCAACATCCCTCACTGTACAGGTTTGACCTCCTGTTTCATAGATATCAAAGACAGACGGGACCGCTGTCATCCTTTAGCATGACCTCCTGGATAACACAGCTCAGAGAAGGTCCCCAAAATAATTCCAAGAGCATAACAAATAATTCAAACTGAGACGTTGCACCCCATGTTCTTCACAGTTGTATTATGATATGATTATGACATAATCATAATGTATTTTATGGAAGATCAGTCAGGTGAGGTGTCATTGGAAAGGTTATGGTTTGCTGAATATGATTATCCTATTTGTGTGCATGTATCCATTTTATATCCGAAGTTATGAACATTATACATCTGTATTTCAAAATGTAGTTACACTCACTAGGCAAAATGCTCTCCGTCTAGATGGTTCGCTGGGAAGGACACGCTCAGTTTAATGAGTCATTAGGAAGAAACAATAGGCCTTAGGAAAAGCTTATCTCCCAGCTGGGGGGCCTTCCTGAGGATGCTACAGCCAGCCTCTGAGGAATGGCTGCTGTAACACTACAGCGACATGTGACCAAGTCACCTGGTGCTGGACTCCATCTTGGGACCTCAGTATTTTTCCACTGCCTGGCATGGGAACCAAGCTTTAAAACAAAGGGTTCCTGCCATATGCAAAAGCTATATAAGGCAGGGGAGTGACATCATCTTGGTTCTTCACTGATTCCCCACCCAAGCAGACTCATGGAAACACCTAAGGAACAAAGACTGAACTGGGGGAAGTGCTGAACTCAGGCTAAAGGGATTTTTAGCCTGTGAATGGAACGCCTGGGGATTCCAAGCTGTAAGCAAGTGCAGCTTATCCCTTAAGAATCTGCAGCCTGCTTGTATCATCTCTTAGGGTAAGGATATGCTATTCATATCTAATCTATTTAGTATATTAAGCCTAGTTTGCATTTTTTATTTGCTAGATAATCTGCTTTGATCTGTTATCATTATAATCACTTAAAATCTCTCTCTAGTAGTTAAGAAACTTGTTTTTCTTTATCTGAAACCAGTGTGTGGGAATCATAACTCAGGGGGAGAAAGCTGATGCATATTCCTCTCCACATTGAGGGAGGGGGGCAAATTTTATGAGCTTATGCTGTTCAGTTCCCTGTACAGTGCAAGATGGTATAATTTGGGGTTTATATATCTGTATATATGCCTTAGGAACTGGGAGGTGCCCTAGCTGAAGCCTTCACGTGCAGGGGCTGGTTAAAGAGCCTGCCTGCAGGTAACTGCAGCTGAATTTGTTCCTACCTGTATGTATGCTGGTGAAAGTGCAGGCTGGAGAGGGATTGGCAGCTTGTCACAGCAGTACAAGGTAAAAAGGAGCCCAAGCTCATGGGTCGGGGGGATCATTGGTACCCAAGTCCCAGGTGGCACCTAGGGACGAACCCATCACACAAACTTGATTTAAAAATTGCCAGTAATGGAGAATCCACCACGTCCCTTGGTAAATTGTTACCATGGATAATTACTCTCATAATTAAAACTTTACACCTTATTCCCAGTCCGAATTTGTTTAGCTTCAACTTGCAGCCATTGGATTGTGTAAACCTTTGTCTGCTAGATTGAATAGCCCATTATTAAATATTTGTTCCCCATGCTGGCTGTATAAACTGTGATCAAGCCACCCTCAATCTTCGCTTTAAGCTAAATAGATTGATTTTTTTGAATCTGCCACTGTACACCATGTTTTCTAATCTTTTAATCATTCTGGTGGTTCTTTTCTGAGCCATCTCCAATTTATCAACATCAGTCTTTCACTGTGGCCACCAGACCTGGACACAGTTTCACAGCAGTGGTCACACCAGTGTCACATATAGAAGTAAAATAACCTCTGTATTCCTATTCAAGATTCCCCTGTTCATGCGTCCCATGATCAGATTAACTGTTTTGGCCACATCATCACACTGGGAGCTCATGTTCAGCTGTTTATCCACCATGACCCCCAAATCATTTTCAGAGTCACTGCTTCCCAGGATGGAGTCCCCCATTTGGTAAGCCTAGATTTTTGTCCCTAGATGTATACATTTCCCACTCTACTCTTCAATGCACTGTTACATATACACACACAGCTCAGACCCCACATTCCCTCCACCTGTTGCTGTAGCACTGATTTGGAGGTGGGGTGTGATTTCCCTCCAAGGCCTGACAGTAGTCCAAGATGGAAAATAGGCAAATAAAATACTCGTGCAGCCCAGAAAACAGCCTGGGCTTACCCCGCTGTTCCACACACAGCAACAGGTAGAGTCTCTGTGAAGGGAGCTGAGTTCCTAACCCCCTGAATGCCTCCAAGGGTCAGGGTGCACATCCTGGGCAGTAGTGAAAAGCAAAACAAAGATGTTTCTTCTACCTCTCCAGAAGATCCAACCAGGAGAGACTCTTCAGCTGGGTAAGCAGCCCCTGCTCTGTTGAAGCCTTGCAGAGAAAACATATCATAAAACAATCAAAGGGTCTAAAAAAGGCACATTTGGCTTCCCAAGTGCCAACCACCTTCCACATGGAGACCTGGCAGGTTACAGGCTTTAAAATCCCTTCAGGTAGGTTTTGCCCCCTTAATTAATGGCTCATGCCAGATTGCTGGATCAAAACAAGGGCCCCTCAGTTAGTTTAAAGTCAGCCTTTATACCCAAAAGGCCTTCTTTGTTTTTGAGGCCTACTGAAACAGGTAAAACCAATCACTGCCACTTACCCCAAAGGACAAAGCTTCAAAGGCTAGGTTTTGCATTACTCATCCCCCAGAGGCCACGGGAAACCCACCCAGTGAAACCAGAACACACAAATACATAGAACACTTATTGCTACACAGGTCTATGAATATTCTCTGGAAACATCTTAAAATGACAGTCAATGTCACATTTCCTGAGTTTTTGCTCACCAACATACAGATAACGTTGATAAAGTTGATGCAATGGTCTCAACACCATGCCTGGGTTTCTCATGTCTGTCACAGATGTATATACAGGACCAAATTCTCAGCAGGCATAACTTGGTTGAAGTCATTGCCTTCTAATGACAATGCTTTGTTTGTGTGTATTTTTGTTAGCTGCCTCTTAGAAACATGAGAGGAACAAACCCATACAAAGCTTTTAGTATAGACGACCAGACAGCCAGGTAAATTATATATGGACCTCCATGAAACAGAAAGGACCATTGGTGAGTAAGTAGAAGGTTGTACAAAATGAGTGGGCTAGCATTGTATAAGGCAGTGCTTAAATGCCCAAAAGTGGCTCAATGAGGCATGCCCTTTACTCCAGGTAAGACCCGGTAATGAAAGCTTGTAAACATGACCGGAGTTCATACAAATATTCAGTGATTTGAATGACTCAAATATTCAAAACCTAGAAGGCAAATAATAAACACATACGCACACACACGATTATTATTATAAAATATAAATTATTTTTCAGACACTCATTATTAGAGGTCCCAACCCATGCATCTAAAACAAATAAATAATAATACTGATGCCTATTTCTTACATCAGTAGCTCTCACAGCAGTTCATTGTGTGTGTTTTTTTTCTCCTTTAAAGTATCTACCCTCACAAAACCACTCGGAAGTAGGGCAGTACCACCATCTCCATTGTACAGGTGGGGAACTGAGGCACAGGGAGGCTAAGTGACTTGCTTGAGGTCACACAGGACATCCACTGTGGACCAAGAAATTGAAGCGAGGTTTTCCATGTCCTCAGCCGGTGCCTGAACCGCTGGACCAGCCTACCCTTCACTTGAGGCTGGCAATGCAGCCTTAGCATAAAATGGCTCCAACTGGATGCTGAGCAGCTCTGAGAATCTGGCTACTTGATCCTGTTCAGATCCAGGTGAGAATCTGGTTACTTGATAAGAGGCAAACTCATAGCTGTTTGATACAGATCTCCTTGGAAACCTGCCCCTTAGTTCTTTTTGGTGCAAGATTGGTTACCTACAGAAACCAAGATAAAGATTTAGAGAACTCACTCCTCACTTTTGCTCCTGTTTACTGTTAAAAACCCATTTCCATAGGTGCTGGAACTGGGGGTGCTGGAGGTGCTGCCACCCCCACCTCCCCTGGCTTGAAGTGGTTTCCATCATATACAGAGTTTACAGTTTGGTTCCAGGGCTCTCAGCACCCCCACTATACAAACTGTTCCACACCCCTACCCATTCCCAACATTTAAATTCACTGAGAATAAATCTTCCTGTTTAGCATCCTCTGAAAGGCCTGGTTAACCTCCTTGTTCCTCAGGCTGTAGATCAGGGGATTCAACATGGGGATCACAAAGGTATAAAGCAAAGAAATGATTTTGTCATAGTCCATGAGGTACTTTGAACTGGGCCTTAAATAAATGAAAGAGCCTGCTTCATGGAGAATGGTGATGGCCGTTAGGTGGGAGGCGCAGGTGGAGAAGGCTTTGTGCCTGCCCTTTATGAAGCTGATCTTTAGAATAGTGACCACAATGTATATGTAAGAGACAAGGATGATCAGGAGAGTAGATGTTATCACCACAGCAGTACAGGTGAAATGAATGTCTGTGATGTAAGTGTCAGAGCAAGACAGCTTCAGGACGGGGGGCACATCATAGAAGAAATGGTTGGTGACATTTGAGTCGCAGAAGGACAAACAAAATATATAGTTTGAATAGCTGCATTTATGCAGCTCATGAAGTATGACTCTAGCACCAGCAGCACGCAAAACTGCTTGGACATGATGACAGTGTAGAGCAATGGGTTGCAGATGGCCATGAAGCGATTGTACGCCATGATACCCAAGAGGTAGCATTCACAGGACAACACAACGCATAAGAAGAAGAATTGCAGAGCACACCCAGTGAACAAAATGACTTTTCTCGCTGTTACTAAAGTAATCAGTGTGCTGGAAGTGATAATGGTGGCGTATCCGACATCTAAGAGGGCCAGGTTACTGAGGAAAAAGTACATGGGGGTATGAAGCCGGGACTCAATCCTGATTAAAGTGACCATCCCGAGATTGCCCACCAAAATCAGCAGGTAGATCAACAGAAACATCACAAGGAGGATAACCTGCAGCTTCGGGTTTTCTGTGAATCCTAACAAGATGAATTCAGTCACTGCAGTGTGATTCCTTTCTGTCATTTATTCCAGACACACTCTCCTCTGCAGGTGAGAAAGTGATGATTACACTGAAAGAGGAGACAAATGAGGGCTGATTGACAGTTTCAACAAAGCATAAACTCTTGACAGTGAATATATCTAAGGATTCCATAAGCCTCACACACACCATGAAGATCTCAGTTTCCTTCTACTGGCTGAACTACATGGAGTATTATGAGTCCACTAGTGGCTTCAAGCTGGTTTTTATAGCTCTGGGAATGGTGGCTCGTGCTCTTCTAGCGAGAGGTATAACTTCTGCTGCTAACAACCGACCCATCTGCACAATACGATTTCTAGGTCCAGATTCTGATACAGTTACCCACATCAGTTGGTGCTACCACCGGGCAATGGGACTTTTTGCATGGCAAAGTACTATTTGATATATGGTGTGTGAAAGTATGTGGTATGGGTGCTTATGCACTTTCTATTATGGAGCAAGGCTAACTGTTTCATTAGCAGTGGTAGGCAGGGAGTTGCAGGAAAAAGACCTTTATTCAGCATGCTGAGGCTACCCAGTGTTCCATGCAGAGCCTCTAGGGAATCTGTCTTTCTGAACAGAGCAAAGCCAAATGTGACTCCAATCTTGACTGAGGTATCTTCCTGCTACTGCAATACAAATAGAAAATAACAATAAATAATTAATAATGTGCTAACTCACCTTGTTTATGAGAGGAATCTGGTGTCATGCTAATCAATATCAAAGTTAACTGGAAACTGATTAATGTGAGATGCAATTTTGTGTAAAACTGAAAATATGCTTTAGTATTCCCCAATGACCTTTAAGGTGGCAGACCTAAAATGCTTTTATGATCTCTTCCCACCATCACTCATACTTAAAAAAATTCTCTCTTTCTCCTTTAACAGTTGTAGGGTTTGATCCTGTGAACAACTGACAATCACGGGTAACTTTACTCACCAGAATAGTTCCATTGTATTTAGTGAACTACTCTTGTGCTTGTTTGCAGGATCTGGCCCTTAGATAACACCAAAGTAAACATTAAGGTTGATTTTTCATATATACAATTTTCTTCCTTTCTGTTCTGTAGCATGCAATAAGACCATTTGATGTTTTTTTTTTCTGAACTTCTTGAGTGCTGGTGCAAATGCTGATGCTTACAATTTAAGTAAGTGGGTAGTATCTCTCACTTGAAAGGAATGGAAAAGCTGATTAAATGAGAATTGCTTTGGCCAAAAAGCTTGTTTAAACAGCCACCTCAAGGTGCCTAATAGTAACCACACAAAGTTTCAGATAATAGCTAAAAAAATGAGGCTCAGTACTATACATGAATCCACAAAAGATCCTTATGCCTGCACAAATCCTGGCGGGACTGAGACCTAGGTTGAGTAATCTATTTAAATTACATTATAGGACACACAGACAAAAGAAGAGAGAAGCACAAAATTAAGTGCAGAGATTTCAGTTTATTGAAGTCCAAATTTACAACGGAAGTTTACAACTTATTTCCCTCAAAACAAAAGCTACTTTTGAATTTAGGAGGAATAAATGTCCTTTTCATAATGTACAGACTATATCTTTTAAATAAGTTAATATCTTTGAAAAAAGAGCAATATG
Source organism: Chelonoidis abingdonii (assembly GCF_003597395.2). Taxonomy (NCBI): domain Eukaryota; kingdom Metazoa; phylum Chordata; order Testudines; family Testudinidae; genus Chelonoidis; species Chelonoidis abingdonii. Next base: position 76,677,142 of record NC_133776.1, read on the forward strand.
TTCCTTTTTTAATGTTGCAGTGCAACTTACAACTTACATGTCTGTGCAATGTACCATGAGGTATATGCCCAGTGAGCAACACACAGTGAAATTTTCCATTCATAAATTCTCATTGTAGATACACAAAAAGATAACCTGTGATAAAAAAAAGGCAGCCAATTACAATAATTCACACAGAGCTAATCTGAAAATAAACTAACATTCATAGGCTATATAAATTAGTGGATCACCTCCCAACATAGGACAAGTATAAAATCAAGTATACTGTTGGGAAACTGAAGAGGTACTGTATTATCCAAGAGTTGAAATTTATTTTTACCTGTATGAGTCCGAAGTAATTCATTTTCTATCGCTGTAGCATCAGTGACCTGAAGGACTTTATTTACCACAGAATCTAAATGGTGTCTACTCATAAAAGGGACCTTCAGATATAAATATGATGGTAATTATTAAATTGCAGTCTCAAAATATCCAACCATATATAAACTGTAATACAATCCAGGATTCTTTCCTGGCTCAGATAGCTATTTTGTCATCACCTCTCAGTTTTATTTCACAGCTAATTAGGAAAACATACAGGAGGTGGGGCTGAAACCCCTGTAATGTGGACATACTGGTATGTGAAGCTTTGAATTTTCAAACTTCTTTTCAGGATGGCTCCTATTAAAATACCTTTTTTCTCTTTATGACAGAAAACATACATTTTCTTTTAGAAATAACTACAACATAACTTTGTGATAAGTAACAGTTCTGCCTCTAATACATATATACATATTGTCTGTAAACAAAAATGCCCACAAATCATGGAGTCTCCATGATTTTTATACAAGGCGCTATATAATTTTTTGTTGTTGAAAACAGTCCTAGTGAAAGTTTGGTTTATAACCTCCTATTGCTACAGAAATAGTAAGAATGTTCATATTTACAAAAGAAAGACCATGGAGACTCCGTAGCATTATTTGCTAATGATCTTAGGTTAGCAGGATTTTCAAAATACAATGTGAGCTTGTTCAGATTTGATTAACAGTGCAGGTTGAACACCAGCAGTGTAATACTCTAATGATTTGGTAGTTCAACCCCTGAATATACAAAAGACATTATTACTACAGCCTACTTCACAGTTTATATGCAAGTAAAGTGCAAGCCATAGTACAAGGGTGTCATACATTTAAGCATTATCTAAAATAGGCTCTCTATTTGTACAAGTCTTAATATCTACTTTAGTAAACTAGACTGATGTCCCCTATGACCCAGCAATTTATGGTGTTATGAGGATATTTTCTTTTTAATTAATACAGCGTCAGTGTCAAATGCAAAAGGACCCTTAATACTAGTGTTTTCCTCTATTGTCTATCTTTTTCGCTTCCTAGCTTCTTAGACTCAATTGCTTCAGTTTCTTGGTAAAAAAGAAGTCCTTACTGGATACTAAGCCTAATTTAGCATTTACAACAGGTCTCACTGTTACTTTGACCAGTGAACAGAATTTGTTGGTTAAGACGTGTTTTGTAGTTGCTAGTGACAAAATGCAAGAGAGAATCAAGATAATATGGAAATGTAAGTTATTTGCAACAGTCTGCCAGATGCATTTACAATAAGTAAAAACAGCTGTATTGAGACCCCACAAATGCCTCAGACTGTACACTACTCTAGAAGTTTGGGGATAGAAGTTTATTGGGCATTTCCAGTCAAGTAACATAGTTCTCTACCTATACCTTGTATAACACCACCACTTACATCAAGTACTGCATATAGAGTGGCTGTAATGCACACTGTACAGTGCTCAACTGTCACATTTAATGCATACAGTATGCGTACATATTTTAATAAAAATAGACAGTTCAATTTGTTTATTCCAGCATTGGCCTGTATTAAGAATAACTATAAAAATTTTCTGAATGGAGTGAATATACAGTCAGTATTTTTTTTAATGAGGTGTGTAACATTTTCATTAACACCAGATTGCAATAGCTTATCAGCCATCTCAAAATCAGACAAAAGTTAAACAATATTAATTTTAATCTTCCTTCCAAATATGGAAGTATGGCATAAACTGTAACATGTAGAAAATAAGTTTTCTTTAAAAAAATGCTCCTTAATTCTTAGTTATATTAAGATTAGAGAATCAGATGCCTACACATTAATAAATAGAGCTGATCATAATTAAAATACTGGTTCTGCTTATAAGAAGCTAAGGAAATAAAATCTTTTAAAAATAAACCATAAAAATATTACACTGTTACTTAAATAATAAGAAATATAAAACAATTTTCCATTCACTAATGGATAACATGGCTGAGATTAGATTTAGATACTAAGTGGTATGTGTGAAGACAACATCTTTGCAGGCTCCAAGCTACAGTATGTAAATTTATTTGGGTGGAAAAGGAGATAAAAGACAAAAGCAGAGCGAAATCTAGGACACCTATGAAAGCTTCTTCACAGCTGAGGTTTAATGAGAAAAATCTGCTGGATGAAGAAGTAAAAGCAGGCAGTTTAATAAGATCTGATGGGTCAAAAAGGAGCTATAATACCTCTCCTCACATAAAAGTAACAGTCTACAAAAAATCTAAGGCCCCAGCACAGCAATTAACCACAGGCTAAACTTTAAGCAAGTGCATAGTTCCACTGACTCCCGTGGGATTTTGCATGTGCTAAAAGTTAAGCACCTTCTTAAATGTTTTAATAGATATGGGCCAGAGTGCTCAGCACCTTGCCCAAGTTATCCCTAGCTGAGTTAATATTGCTGTCACCACTGTTATCCAGTTTTTGCATTCCCCTCTTGTGGGGTCCCAGAGTCCGGGCTCCAGCTCGAGCCCAAATGTCTACTCTGCAATTTTATAACCCTGTAGCCTGAGCCCTGCAAGCCCAGGTTAGCTGACATGGGCCAGCCCCAGGTGTTTTATTACAGTGTAGGCATACCCCTTATGTCTTCCCTACAAATGCCTAGTTTCTGTATTTTGAAACTTAAGCCAATTAAATGCCATTTTAGGAAGTTCTCCCTTGTAGATATTACACTAACATTTGCACAGTTTGAATTGCGGTGTGCTGTGGTGGACATTTTAGAGGCACAGGTCCCCAATCCTGCAGAACAATCCATGCAGGCAGATCCCTGATATCCTTGCTGACCCTTTTCAGGATTGGGTTCATGGTAATAGCCCAGTTTTCTGATTTACCCGCATCAGTAAATTGGCATTTAGTCTGTAAATTAAATTATACTTCATATACCATTGGTCAATTGACCTCATACAGTCTCAAGTCTCACAGGTCTTTCTGGGACACTTGTGTCATGGAGATAGTTAAGCCTTTGGGCTCAGATTCTCTGGAGCAGCTGAGTGGCACTTGGCACAAGTCCAGTGTGTTTAAAGGGAGCAAAAATTGCTTTAAGTCACCTTTGTGACTCCCTGACCCTAAGGCCATTAAATGTTGGACAAATCTTAGGCATTCAGACAACTGTCTCACAATGACTTCCAACAGCTCCAAGGGCCTGACTGCCAGGGTTTGCCAGGATATAGGGAAGCCCCAGCTATGTTCCCTTTCTCAGAGGCACATGCACTGTGTTGGTGAGTGAAAGGGCTTTACACAGCATGGTGGCCTCATGCCACTGGAGGATTGCAGGAGAGATGGTACTCAGAGACCCAGATCAAATGGCCTTAAATGTGCTTTGTGTTACTGAAGAAGTACAAAAGCAGATTTAATGGATCTGGGTTTAATGGCCCTTAGAGTTTCATAATGTTCCTCAGAGATGTACTGTACTTTAGGCACGATATGGAATTTCTGCCAGAATCTTAATTTTGATGTCAACACTTTCGTCACCACTGATAACATTCCCAGTCTCTACCCTTTCAACAGTCCAATCTAAATCACCGTAAAGTCAGTAGTAAGACACCCATCAACTTCAGTAAGAGGTTGGTCAGGACTCAAGATTTCTGCAGAATAAGTTCTGGAGAACTTCCTTAGTAAAAAGAACAGAAGGTGCTACAAGTAATCTTGTTCTTTTTGCAGATTCAGACTAACACGGCTGCTACTCTGAAACCTTCCTTAGTAAAAGCTTTCAAATGGTACCCTTCCCCAAACTGCAATATTTTGACACATATAGCATGCATACTTTGACCTAGAAAACTATAATTAAAGAGAAGTGGGGTAAAGTTAAGTTTTCATCTAAGGTCCCCAAACCAAATTAGATCTGCCAAGAGCTACTCTAATTTACAGCCGCCTCCTGACAGCTTGTCTAGCGGCTGTGTCACAGCCCAGAATCTTCATTGCACTATGGAGATAATGCATCTGATACCCAGGATGACAGCTCTACACTGTTGTCTCCACCCTTTGTGTGACAGCTATGGCCTGTATTTGCTTTTGCATGTAGGAACTGGGCTAAGACATAGTCTCTGACTCAACATCTCTGCTCCATGATTAAATAATATTGATGTTGCAACTTGTTAGAGCTTCGCTTTTCCTTTGATTATTTCTTTTTATTAAACAGAATGAGTTCAGGGACATTTTCATTTCATAATATGACAAAATAAAAAATGTCTCAAACCCTTCAGGAAGTGCTACTGAGATAGAGAGATATCGGGATGATATTAGAGGAAATGGAAGAATAACAATAATAAAAAAAAGAGGGTGGCTGGTGAAAAACATACAGTTACAAAATAACATCTAGCAACAAAAAGACATACTGAAGTTTGTGGAGTCGCAGGGAAGCCATGCTGATTGAGTGACATCTTTGGTTAAAAATATTACTGGCAGAAAGGATGAATAAAGCCTCAAAGTGTTTGGATAACTTTGAAAACATTTGAATAAATAAAATACATCCAAACATATTGTTTATGTGGTTGAAGATAATGAGAATACAGGATTTATCTGAGTATTCAGGCAGGAATTCTGTTGAAATAATAAATATTATATATTGATTCTGGGCTTGATTTTGCACCACTACTGAAGTCAAGAGAGAACCAATCCTGCCCTTACTCATATGCAACCATACTGATGTTAGCAGGACTCTATGGGGTGTTAGGGCAAATTTGGATCAGGAAATTTTGCCACTTATTTCAGTGAAATGTGATCAGGCCCCCTGTTCATAAATAAAATCTTTGGATCACAACTTGCATTCCAATTGGCTTAAAGGTCACAAATCCCTAAACAATTTGTGCTAATGCAGGTTTATGCACAATTTGTATAACATACAATATCTACAACAGTATCTATAGATAAATAAATAAACCCAGCTTCCACAGTATTTATTTATCCAAGAGTCACTATGGACTCCAAACCTCATTGCACTGGAGCAGAGCTTTGCACGACTGAAGCAATGGGGAGGCAGATGTCTCTAAGGCATCTGTTGTCTTCCCTGAACCTCAGGGCTAGCTAGGAGCTGAGCCAACTGTGAGCACAAATTTGAACAGCCTCAGTGCCATTATGCCCCCAGGTTCACTGAAATGCTGTGTTCCCTAGCCCTGCCCTTATGACACCTTTTACAGTGGGAGCAAGAACTGGTGGAGTAGATCTGTCTATATTCTTTTCTTCTGAGATTCTTCTATGCCAAGATAACTTTCTAACAGCCTCTTTTAGGGCAGTTTTTGACTTTCTTGCACAGCCTGAAAAGGCAAAATAGAAGCAGAGCCAAATATCTGACCTCACACGTCAAACAAAATGTCTGTATTAACCAGCCTAATAATTTATTTTATCCAGTGGAAAAGATACAGGCTGTTTTTAAAATGTAGGATGTATAATTCACGTTTTAAAAACAATTTCTTATTTTACTTAAAGAACTCCACATCTTTATTCTCAAGTGTTTTTTTTTAAACCTAAATACAGAAAGTCTTGTCTGGTTTAGAAAGTCAAACTCTGCTTCTCCTAATATTAAACAGAAATTGAGGGGCATACATTGGTTGACATTTTCTTAGCAAATCAGCTTTAACTGATTCTTATTTATTGTACAGAATTTTGTATGCATGTTAAATAAATGTGTCAAAATTCTTTGTCTTTATTGAAATGTTAGTGATATTTGTAAAAGCTAAAAGAATAAAAAAACTGTTTTAGACTTAGAAATATTTTTTCCTGTTTTAGGGGCTAAGCATTGCTCTAAACTTATCTCCCAGTTTGTCTCAACTCCAGCCATGAGAAACCTCTCCGGAGTATACTAAAAGGAAAAATAGTTCATTTTCCTTACCAGCTCACTTTTAAAAATCCTGAATAACCAAAACACATTTTAGCTTCTTTGCTGGGGATGACTCTCCAAGAGTAAAATATAGACTCATATCACTTAGAACTTCAAAACGAATAGACTCATGCCGAGGAAAGCTTTAAGAAAATATGATCAAAAGAAGTTGTGATCTCTTAGCCATGGGAAGAATTAGTTTTATGGCCTAGTCTAATCTCAGCCACTCATTATCTTTCAGAAATACCTTTGATTATTTTTCTTTTAATTACACAAAACCCTCTGAGAAATGAAGGTTGCGATCCAGTGTCTTAGCTATCATTTTTGTTTATTTTTGGAGGCACATATCCACTAAGAAAAAATATTTTTTTCTATTTTATCTCTATCCAATTAATATTTGAGAAGAAGAGTGTAAGCTCACTTTTTAATGTTTACCGAAGACTTCATTTAACATATTCTGCAGTCAAGTGGCATTTTTTGATCTTTGGGTTATAATACAATGGAATCCCTCTTGAGTATTGTTTTAAAATCTTAGTACAAAAGCACAGACTGTGGTTTAGGTTTGAACCAAAATGCAGATGTTTAAATCTCAGTAAGAACACCAAAAGCACAATCCATTTAATTAGTATTCAGTGACCAATAGCTTCTTGTTAGTGCATATACAGTATGCAGTACAATTTCAGAGTGGCTTTTCCACCTTACACGATTGCTTATTTCAATACATAATACTCCTTCCACACCATATGGAGGACAACAATAAAAAAATAGTGAGATATAGATATCTATATCTATAATATTTATAGATCTGATATAGACAACAGTTAGAAAGATACCTCTTTTCATGCTCTTTCTATTCAGTGGTGCACTAATTAAAATGTTCACATAGTAAATACATTCAGATTTGTGTTTACTGTTGCATGAATATCACAACTCTGATTTTGGTGAATGTGTGATGGCAAGTTTTTCTCGGTCTATCCCCTGCACCTTCATTATTGCTCCAGTTCAGCAAAGCACTTAGGCACAGGGTTAACTTTAAGTGCATGCTTAAATCCATCACTATTCAGCAAAACACTTAGGGCTTAATCCTGCTCCTCTGAAGTCAATGGGAATTTTGCCATTAATTTAAACAGCAGCAGGATCATACCCTTTTAAGCCCATGCTTACGGACCCATTGACCTGAATGGGACCTAGCATGGACTTAACTGCTTTGTCGAATTAGGGACCTAAATGTATGTACTATCCAAATGTAATTATAATTGTACTGCAATGATTTCATGATTCAAGAGCTGGTGTGATGCAGAGAACCCAATATAAAGGTCAGTAATACTCTTCTACTAATATAACTATATCTTGGAATTATTTCAGGGTGAATTTTTTTTACCACTGTGTCCACTGTGGTTCACATAAACGGTGGTGTAATAACAACAGAAAAATAAGTAGTATTCTTTTTTGTCAGGTATCGTATTGTAAATGAACTAAACAAAAGGATGCTTTCTCACTAAACTCTGGTCTCTATAAAGTAAGTAAATTTATCTCCTTGAGCCATTTTTTTTTCCGTTTCATATCATAACAAATAATTTGAACTTTACAATTTGATTTCTTCTGTGAAACTAGAACTGGGCACATACTGCAAAAACATTTTTCTGCAAATATTTATTCGAATTTATATATGAAATTGCTTTGATTGTTCTCTTTGCTTTCTAAGACTATTCTAATAAATAAGTTCACTAGCAGGAACGTTTGCAGAAACTTGAGTTTTAAGTGCATATTCAGGAATATTTATGGAAAGCAGATTTTGTTTTCATAAATGCAAGTATTCACTCCAAAAACCCGATTCTTCAAGTTTCTAAGCAGGGAACAGAAAGAAACCATGTGATTTTATTCACCCATTTAAAACTAACTAATACAGATTGAATTTCAAATACTGAATTGAATGCTTGCAATTAACTTGTTCCTGAAGTATCTACAGATAAATAATTATATGGTGAATAATTCTGAATACGAATTCTTTACCCAGATCTATGACAGTCTGATATACAAACAATTGATCAGTTCAAGAATCTTTTACTTAATTCTCAGTCTTGAAGTCTCAGATAACAATATTTTAATAATTATGACTCACAGGTTTGTGGCACTAAATTCACAGTGGTGTGATTATGAAAACTGCCATAGCTATCATCTTCAGAAGCAGATGTTTTTCTTTTACCATGAAACTTTTCAAAGTACATAGAAAAGTCAGTTCAAATAACAGCATCAGTGAACAACCAGCTCTCTTTTACTTGTATCTTAACCTCTTCTGTGCCACACTTGCATTCCTGTGGCCACTTCTTTTAAAGGCAAGCTCATTCTTTTAAAAATAAGCACAACATCAAAGTGGCATGTACAGTATACCCATAGGGCCAAAGGAGAGTTTATTTACTGGATATATACACTATACACCGTAAGGCACATGGAAGTGGTTAAGTTGACTTTATTACTCTGGTCTTCTGTAATTTCATAAAGATGGTAGCTATCACTGCTTGGAAAGGTTGGAAAAAAATGTGCACCCCTAAGAGTGGCCAATGTATTTTTTTATATATATTTCCTTCAAGAAAAACTTGTGAGAAGGTGAATTTTAGGGTATTTTAAAAAATATAAACTACCATGTTACCTTTTATATACGTAGATGTTTACATATATAAAAATGGTTGTAAGAACTCATTACTATAAGCTTAGCTTTAGTATAGTCCTTAAATAAATATACTGGTATATATTTTCCATTACACTTCTTCACTGCTTCTTTCTAATGCAGAACTTGATAAGCATGTTGGTTGATAATAGCAAACAAAATAATTCAGAACAGAATAATACTTATCATGCAATGTAGTAGGCATCCTGTGGCACTATTCTCTTATCCAAGTTATTTACAATACTGCTGAGTACATTTACAAATATTACAGAGTTTGCCATATTGGATTTCTCATGGTACCCAGCAAGTGTTCATGGTGCTAGTCCTGTCAGACATGTGTTTCAATGAATGAATGTGTGTGTGTCAGCAGTGGTGCGGGGGTTACAAGTTCAGTGGCTCCATTTTGAGGTTTCAGAGCAGCGCTGTACTCACAAATGTCCAGGAAAAATTCATAGTTCTTTAGCTTCCACTCTTTGAACTTCTTTGCTGTCAAGTTGGGATCATCCAGAAGATCGTTGATAGTTACCAAGTCCCCTTCCTTTGCCTGTTAAATGCCAAAAAAAAACCACAGCACATTTCAGAAATACAATTTAAATGACATGTTATACTTGGCCTTTTATTTGTCCTTGAGCGCTAACGAAAGGTGCTAGAGCAACTGCAATGCACACTAAGGTCCTTTATCTATACACAGAACTGTTACAGCTCACACAGTGAAATGCAATCTATATCCGTTGGCATGATTCCACAGTGGCTTTCAGTGACCATCTCTAATTATAAAAGTGTAGTAAATTAGGTCTTCTTGACAAGTCAGTCCTTGGCATCCTCCTTGACACAGGTAACAAGAGTGCCAAATACTGGCAATGGTTGTGAGGTTGGCAACTGTCCCCAACCTTCTGTTTCTCTCAGTACTGCCAAAGTTTCCTTGTGACCTAATTCTCTCTCTAAAATAAAAGTCCATACACTGAAAATTTTAAGAAGCTACACTGTTACAATTTCATGTTGAACATAAACATTAATGGTAACAGCTTACTTTTAAAGTGCTCTTCAGAACTCTGATGTGATGAAGTTTTTCATTGATAATTGGATTATTGCACCTCTTTACAAAAGACTTCCGGAATTCCTGCTTGGTAGAAGGACGCTGCTCTCCAAAGGCTGACAAGCTGGCTTGTTCCAAAGACTTGTACAGCTCTTGCAGACCATCTGTACTTTCCCTGATTTCCTTTATGTTTTCTGGAAAAAAAATATTTTTTTTTTAACAATCCAGGCAACTTTGGATGGGAGGGTAATGAAAGATCCTGAAAAGCTCAAGAATTCTGAAAGTTGCCTATGGAATAACCACCTGATATCCTTTCCTCATTGGAGAATTGATAAAAATCAATTGTTCTGGTCAACAATAAAGTTGGAATCAGAACATACATAGACTTTCTGAACCAAAATTATAGTATAGTAACTAATGCAATCTCCATATTTTCAGCATTCTTGGAAATTATAATTCTGCCACAAAGATACTCATATAAAGCCTGATCATTCATCAGCGAGGTCAATGGCAAATCTCCCACTGAAGTCAATGGTGAGTATTGGTGTCACAGTCCCTTCAAAATCTTACCTTCTTCACAGAAATTATTTTGCTTTTTTATAAGTTTCTCTTCAGACTTCTCTTCTATTATGCCTGAAGACTTCACATGCCCTTTGCCCCTGACATCTCTGTTTCGTGGAAGGCTTTGACTACGTTGCTTCTGGGGCCTGTTATGAGAACTATATCCTCTTTGCCACTCCACCAATGGGAAAGGTCCATCTCGTTCATGATTGTGACGTCTTTGGACTGGTAATGTTGCCTGTCTTCGCCTCTCTGGTGACATTCCAGGTCGGCCACTCACGTATTCTGGGTCAGGAGGAACAGTCTGAAGAAAATGGAGGCCAGAACTGGTTAAGGGGGTCTCTATCAGGTCCTGCCATGAGCGCCTCTCTCGATAGGGAGGCCTGCATCCTGACAAGTGTGTACTTCCTGTGGCATCTTGTCGGGAATCCTCTGCAGAAGAATAAGAGTGGGTAGATTCGCTTGAAAAGTGTCGACCATGTTTGGGGTCAGGGAATGGACTTGAAGAATTCACCTAAGAAGGAATGAAAATATCTTATTATAAAGACATAATTGTGACTAGACATTGGCAAACCACAACAGATACAGTTCAGTATGTTAGTACTAACCAAATGATCTGATTTGTATAGTTTGGTATATCACACTATAAACTCTTAGTGAGCAAGACATAACTAACTGTGTAATACTTTATGTAAGCACTATATTTTTAACCACTCCCTATTCTTGTTTTGACACATTCTCTGCCCAAGAGCCACTCCTGCTGGAAAGGACAGGATAGCACTGGTATAGGTTTTGCAAAGACCTAACCAGCTTACAGCTAGTCCAGCAGTGTGTTTTGAAGAAGACATGGAAGCCCCCGAAAGAAACCATAACTGGATTTCCTTTCTTTTCAGAGGGCAGATGTTCCAGCCAAACAGGGAAGAAAAAAAAAAAAAGACACTTCAGCATCCAAGAAAACTTAAATTTTAGGGGACTGCTGAGCTTATCCAAATTATTTTAATTAAATTCTGCTTGGTCTTTGTATTATTTTAATTAAAAAAAGAGAGAAAGGCAAAAAAGTGGAAAAACAGAAAGGGAGGGGCTTAACCTGTATCCCGGTTGATAAAACAGCATCACATGGGTGAAAATCAGTCTGAACTTCACCCATGTGATGCTGTTGCCTCAGTCATTCTTTCTTTGGTTCTGGTTGTGTGAGGATCGTGTCATTCACGCTGAAGAAAAATCTGAAAGAAAAATAGAGAACAGTCCTATCTGCACTTAGAAACAAAGATTAAATATCACAGTCTACTCATGTATTGTATAGCAGCAGTGCTTTTATCAGTTATCAGAACCTGCCCGTACACAACTTTTATCAGCTATTTTTTGCTTTAAAACAATTAAGAAAAAATATTGCAGATACAATGGGTATTTTACAAAATGCTATATTTTGAAAGAAACTTGTCTTTAAAGATATGTTTCTTATAAATAAAGAATGTTTCCTCCAGATCATGACTATTATATGCATATAATCGAAAAATCTTAATTTCCACTAAACATGGAACACTGTAGATACAGTATAAACTCTCAGTTAATAGAGATGACCCAAGCACAAGACATTTTATTCATACTGGAGTCAAAAATCTATGTATTCCTTTTGTATTGGATTTTTCTTTTTTAAAGAATAAAATGACTTGACCACACTAGGTAAACACAGCAGAGTAAGACAGCAGATGCCTCTTCTTCCTATGTGCTCCCATTTCTTATTTTCAGAACATTCACTCCAGTTCTTAGCCACTAGAAATGATAATATTCTCAGAGTTTACAGCTGAGAACCACCTCCGTTCTGCTCATAATGTAATTAGATACCATTACAAAACAAGGAAAATACTGATCAAAGAAGCATGGACATTTATCTCTTGGCCTTATACAGCATGTACTATTCATGACTTACTGAGGGTGTTCGATGGTAGGTGTCACATTTTGTTGAAGGGCCTTCCTGTTTCAGGGTTAAGGAACCATCAATATCATCCTGGTCACTTTCACTCCAGTAATCTGGTAACAAAATGTTCCTTTCATTGAAATATTTACTGATAAGATAATATTGGCAACATTTTCATAGCATAATTGATACTTTCTCTGATCTAGACAAGGTGTAAGTCCTGGTCTCTGAAGCGTCTAAGGGCTGGATTTTCTAAGATATTTAGATACCTTAAGACAGTGGTCTCCAATCTTTTTATGCACAAGATCACTTTTTAAATTTAAGTGCAACCCAGGCTGTACCCCGCCTATTCCCTGAGGACCTGCCCTACTCATTCCATCCCCTCTCCCTTTGCTGTTCCTCTCCCCCCCTCACTTTCACTGGGCTGGGGCAGCGGGGGTGGGGGGACTGGGGTGCGGGCTCTGGGCTGGGGGCAAAGGGTTCGGCGTGTAGGAGGGGGCTCTGGGATGAGCCTGGGGCAGGTTTTGGGGTGCAAGAGAGGGTGCAGGAAGCAAGCTCTGTGAGGGAGTTTGGGTGCAGGACGAGGCTCCAGGCTAAAGCAGAGTGTTGAGGTGCAGGATGGGGTGTGGGCTCTGGGAGGGAGTTTGGGTGCAGGAGGGGGCTCTTGGCTGGGGAAGAATGTTGGGGTGCAGGAGGGGGTATGGGGAGCTTGCTTCAGGAAGGGGGCTCAGGGCTGGGAATTGGGGTGTGGGAGGAATGTGGGCTCCCATCGGGTGGCACTTACCTCAGGCAGCGGCACAGCAGTGCTAATACAGGCTCCCTGCTTGCCCCAGGCCAATGCTGCTACCAGAAGCAGCCATCATGCCCCTGTGGCCCCTGGTGGGGGGAAGGGTCTTCGCATGGTGCCTGTCTCTGCAGGCACCACCCCTGCAGCTCCCATTGGCTGCAGTTCCCCGTTCTTGGCCAATGGGAGCTATGGAGGAAGTGCTTGCAGGCAGGAGCGATGCACGACGAACCCTGTCCCCCGCCACCCGCAAGGCCTCAGGGGTGTGCTGGCCACTTCTGGGAGCAGCGCGGGGCCATGGCAGGCAGGAAGCCTGCCTTAGCCCTGCTGTATCACTGGAATTTTAGCAGTCGGAGTTTGTGATAGACTGTCAGAGGCTCCAGGATCAACCAGTCAATTACAATCTACCGGTTGGTGACTATTGCCTTAAGACTTGGATAGGTGCCTGATGGAATTTTCAAAAGAACCTGAGCAGGTTAAGCATCTAAGTCCATTGATTTCACAGGGAGTTAAGTGCCTAACCCACTCAGGCACTTTTGAAAATCCCACTAGTTACCAATCTGCATCTTCAAACCCCTAAGTACCTCTGAAAATCTGGTACTTAGACACTTATGGCACATCTACATTGCAAAAAATCCTCTACAGCAGTGAGTCTCAGAGCCTAGTTCATCTGATTTGGGCTCTGGGGGCTTGAACTAGAGGGCTAAAAATAGCAGTGTAGGCATTCTTGCCTGGGGTGGAGAGCCTGAAACCCAGGCTCCAGCACAAACAGGAATGTCTATACTGCTATTTTTAGCCCCATAGCATGAGTCCCACAAGCCCAAGTCAGTTGACCATGGTTCTGAGACTTGCTGCCATGGGATTTTTTTTTCAGTGTAGGCATAACTTTAGGAACCTCAATCCCACTGACTTTCATGGACAGACTTCCTGGATGGTTGAAAGGCACTTCGCTTTCAGCTCAATGCCTCAAAACTCACCCAAGGAGTATACCTATAGCCTATCAAATCAGGCACTCCGCGCTATGCTTATAGTGAAATTCTCTTCCCCAACAGTAATAATCAGAAAGGAGTTGCGTATTCCATCACAGAAGACAAAAGCATTTACAAACCGCAGTATCAAAATATTCAGTTAATCATCAAGTCATTCTATTGTCCAAATTGGTATTTCATCATAATCTTTGTATTTTATCATAATCTGTATGTGATGATACACAAGACTGTATCTGGACTGCATAATGGAAAAACAAAGTACACTTTTTCTCAGTTCATTTTTCTCTCCAGTTTACTATTTTCTCTTTAAATGAGTGCATTCTCCTCACCCCAGCTGCGTGTGACTTGCTCTGCTGGCTAGTGGAGAAATAGGGGGAACGGCTACTACTCTGTCTCTCTGTGGAGAATGAGGGAGTTATCTGTACTATTTTTAATGAACATCATATGCACTTGCATCTCAGTTTATTGGCTTGATAGTATCCTGCCTAATTTTGAGGAGTTAACTCAGAAGACTGTTAGGGGGGAAACAAACAGGAAATGAAACAATGGCATAAATACGGTACTGTCAGAGAGCAAGGTTTATTCTTCTCAGGCCCAAACCTGGCATCAAAGGGGATACTAAACCACTAATATTCCCAGCCCAGGGAGGAAGGGGGTGTTGAGTGGCAGCAGTGGCTGGAAGTGAGCCACTGACAGAGAGAGACATAAGAGAATACTGCAAAGCCTGTCGTCTGTCACTCCCAGCCAGTCGCAATTGCTGGGTTGGGTGGATCTTACCCAACACTTGCAAGAAAAGAATAAAGTGATGTAAGAATGAGGCATATATGCCTTTTGTTGTTTTATCCCTCTTACCTTCTTAGTATGTATCTCTGGGTGAACAAAAATCTGTTTTGATACAACATTTTAACTCTCTTTAATCAGTTGCTGGTCACAGACTCCTAAAGAGAAAATTTCTTGCAGGTGCCAAGTACATTTGGACCCGTTATGTTAACACAGTTTGGAATCAGGGCTGCAACCCAGAAATCCAGTCCAAGTGTGGTTGGACTTTGGGGTTCCACCCCGAGAGAGGTGAAGGAAGCCAAGCCTGTCACCTGAAGAGTGCACTCAAGAGGGACTAAAAGGGGTTTAAAGTGCAACTTGCCCTATGCCCATGTCACTCTCCCATTAGGAATTAGCACAACTGATGGCACTAACAGAGACCTATGCAGAGCCATTTGCTTTCACTTAGCATTCTTATACTAAATGTAAAATAGCAATTCTATTCATCATGCTTGTTTTCCTAAAGAGTGCCTTAAGAATGTTTTCTTTGCTTTTTCAAATGATCATTCTGGAGTTCATTTTTTTCTTCTGTTTGCACAGTTAGCTATATTTTCTAAGAGGTTACACATATCTATGAAAACAAACTGTGAAAAGATATTGCCTACATTAATCAACTCATTGTGAGATATCTGTGATTTATGTCCAAATCATGAGATGACACAGTTAACAGAAGCATTTTTGGAGCCTCTCTTTCTTATCAGACCTCTAAGACAATTTTGTTTAAAATCACAGAAGCCTTACCTTCATCTGGCCGAATATTCTTGTCATCAGGTGTATAACCAATGGCTGCAAGACCCAGACGGTTCATCCATCTAATAAAATAATAGACAAGGAAGAAGAATATTTAAAGGACTCTCCAGTGGTAAATGCTGTGGCCTACATTATCTTATAATGCAGAAAAAACAGAGGGAAGAGAAGTAGCAGTGTAAAAACCTACGGTTTTCAAGCTGAGAAAAATCTGACTCATACGTTCATCAGAGTAGTGAGGTTACATGGAGGATGCAGCCACTAAAGTACACGAAGAGTCCGAGGAGCCATGGAGAAATCTGATCTCAATCCACAGCTCGTGGAGCATCCATGTGGAGAACCAGACCCTCTATGCTTCTCTCTGTAACTCATTCTGTGCAAGCCTGGCACTGTTAAGAGCCAGGATGCCAGTGTTCCCTCTATCACATCAAAGTGGAGCAGCAAACACAAAGCACACCTGCTAATACTGCAAATAGCAGAATTAATTAACACTGACTTTTCTACGCATATTTCCATTGGATACTTAGGGAAGCATTCTGTATAGAGCAGAGGCTTCCTAAGTTTGCCCCCCTTCCAATGCAATCAAATATACATCAAAACCTAACTGCTTCGTGCTGGTGTGGAAAAGCTTCCATAGTTTCGGGGAGGGGAATATACTACATTCGCTCGGATGCCCCCTCTGCTTGTTTCTGGGCATTTACATCCCTTTATGGCCCACATAAGTGGCTCAAAGACAGAACAATTGCTGGTGCACCTACTGCCAAAGTAATAATTACTTCAGAAACCAACAACAGTATTTTCCATGGTGACATCCATTGTACATTCATGGTGATAATACAAGACAGTATTAAAATGAAAACAGAAAGATGCTCATGATTTCATGCAGACAAATTATGAAAGAAAATTCTGTACTTGTCAAATCAGAAAGCTAAAAGTTGAAATGAGACTGTAGTATATGATTGATTTCTGAAGTATTAGTCTAGGTGTACATACGACTGGCGTCATAGAAGCAAATTTTGATCTGTTATCTTCTTGCATTTATCTAGAAAGGAATATACCCTGACAACATCTATAATATAATCTATAAAGGAATATTACCCTGACAACACGCTACAATTTTGCACACACATTTACTCTTTTATCCCTGAGCTGCTCCTTATTTGACAAGAGGATCTGGTATTTTCAAAACCAGACCATAAGATAAAGCATATTTTGGGACTAATTCCCCAAACCCTATCCTCATTGAAACACTCTGATTTTGTATTTCTACAATATATTTACTTGAATCGTACAAAAAGAAGAAAATGAACAAAATTAGAGAGAAGGTAAAGATACTTGATTGAAATAGAACTCTTCAGAAGGAAGTCTACCAAGGGTAATTCATTTCCTTTTGCCTGCATATAGAACGATCATGTTACACTGAATGAATCAGCCAATTTTCAGCAACAATGAAACATCAAGATCACAACGGATGAAGAAAAAACCCTAATATGAACATCAGTGTTTTCTACGCCAAATTTCTCTTGATAACTAAAAAAGCATTATCTCATTCAGAAATATTAAAAATGTGTTTATAATAGAAATTGAGAACAATCAGGCTACAGCCTCAAATATTTCCTTAATCAACAAAGACTTAACAGCTGTCTAAAAGATAACAGTTTCCTTATACAGTGAGATTACATGCTTTTTGGAAGCAATTCTGCCCTCTTTTAAATGGCACAACTTGAAGCCGATACAGTTAAACAACCAAGGATAAAATTATTAGCCATGTGACAAGATCACCCTTCAAAGGCTTCTCATAAGAGACAAACATTCACGAACAACATATGTATTACAATAACGTTGATTTCTGTGTAAGTTACATGAAGATAGGAAAGAAGTATATTAAACTACTTACATGAGAATAATATTTAACAATAAATTTTGAACTCACTGAATTTGTGTGTATTTTGATGGTACAGCATATGAAAAGGGATATAAAATGAGGGAAAAGTCATTGCTACCATAAAAAGAAGGCAATGTAGAAGTGAGATAAAATGGTCTAATGGTTTAAGCAAAGACTCGTGAGTCGGAATGCTTTGTTCTAATATAGGATCTGTCACTGACTTCTATGTGGTCCTCAGCAAATCACGTAATTTAGCTGAATCACAGTTTTTTTGGGTGTACAATAAGAAGAATGACCAACTTAATTTCAGACTTACAGGGGTGTTGTGAGAATTAATTTATTTGTAGACCTGTGAAGATATGAAAAACTATCTATTAAAATGCTATGTATTATTGTTATTAAATGAAAAAAGGTGGGACATTTAGAATTAGGAATGAAAATGCAGATCACTTTTCACAAACATCAGATGCAAATGTTAAAACTACCTACAGACATCTAATTTATGTGATTTGCCATCCCAAATAACTGACCTCGAGAACATACAGGAAGTTATTTTTAAACAATGAACAGTTCTTTAACATTTTCTCCACTATAATACTCAGCAATATAAGTTCATTCAACAAAAGGCATGTTTATAATTTGTAAGATACTTGCTTTTCTTGCCAAAACCTATTTATTGCAGTAACTGAAATCTCATTTCCCCTTGTTCATTACTAATAATTTGTTGGTAATTTTAAAATTATGTTCTTGAATCACCAAATTACAGATCATAATATGCCACTGGTTGTAAATATAAAGTTCTCACTTATGTAATTAAATATGAGAGGTTTGTCACGTTTCTCTTCCTTTGAAACATTTTATTGGTGTCTTGCTTTAGAAAAATACTGTTATTGTTTGTCTTTAGACATTTATGACCTGATACTCATCTCATTTTCTTTGCTAGCTAAGTATAAATTATGACCTCATTCATCAGTCCACACTCAAGCAAAATAACCACTTTCAGTTGGAGTTTCACCTGAATAAGGACTGCAGGACCAGGAATGATAATTGATATGATTCAGAGAAAGAAGATTATTCGGTCACAAACGCATAATAATTTACTTTTGTTGACATTTACCAAAACTTCAAACTTACATTAAATTCACTGAACAAAGTTACTAGTATGCATATGTAAAGTGTATTTATGCAAGACTGGCT
This sequence comes from Chelonoidis abingdonii, assembly GCF_003597395.2. Taxonomy (NCBI): domain Eukaryota; kingdom Metazoa; phylum Chordata; order Testudines; family Testudinidae; genus Chelonoidis; species Chelonoidis abingdonii. Next base: position 76,695,903 of record NC_133776.1, read on the forward strand.
ATGTGAAGGAGCAGAGAGATGGCTGCCAGGCACAGCAGGGGTTAAAGAAAACTTGTGGGTTCAGCTAGCCCCACCCTGTTATACCTGCAGCTAGTGCCAGGCCTGGAAGGAGGAGAAAAGATGGGAGCCTGGCTCAGTTAGGGGCTGACTGGTGAAGAGGCAGGAGCTCTCTGTGTGTCTGCCTGAAGGCAGAGACGCAACCTGCCTGCCAATGCAGCCACTGGAAGCAAATAAGTCTTCCCCTGCCAATGGAAATCTACTACCAAGCCTCAATTGTGGGGAAACTGGACTAGCAGGGCCACACCCAAACTAAAGGCTTTACATAGAGAGCAGCTCAGACAACAGGTCCTGATCCTCCCCCTCACAGCTGGGAGCAAGATCCAGCACCCCTGTCTAGGGGTGTGAGTGGCCCAGAACTCTGAGCTAGGACCTGAGGGAAAGGAGGGCAGGTCCCGCCCTCCAGCCCCTATCCAATGATCTAGTCGCTAGGCTGCCCAGCCACAGAAGGCCCTATCACAGGCTACAAACATGATGATAGTGAAGATGATGCAGGGCTTTAAAATTTCCCAAAAAACTGTGAGAAAACTGAAAAATTTTCTCTTCAGTTGACAGAGGCAAAACTATTTGTGTACAGATGTTATCCCATTCCACCTCAATAATCTAAACATTGGAAGGACTGCCATTTTATTCTTTTGTAATCTGAAAAAAATTAGGTTTTTAGCTTCAATATGAGTAGATATGCAATAACTTACATTATTTGCTATCATAGAATATCTCAATTTCTTTAATATTTTGGGACTTATTTGAATTAAGAAAGTATGACCATCAGGTTTATCAAAAGTACTGTATTTAGATATGTTCTCTTACAGACCATATCACTGTATATAATTCCAAAGAAAATTGGGAAATTTCTAAAGAGGATTATGCACAATTCAGTTTTATTTGTACTACAGAATTACAAAATTGAAAGAATTTAAGAAAAGAAATCAGAATAAATGTTATCGAGGAGCAGTCTATCATTTTCTAGCTACATGCATTAGATTTGTGGTTAAAATGTTAGTAAAAGTGGACTATAGCTTCAGTCTGATTAACTTCCTTAGTACGCAGTATGTACCAGTATCAAAGATAATCATGAAGGTGAATCTCTCCATAATTCTTATTAATGAGACAGTGTTTCAGCATCTGATTTTATCAACCTCCCCCATCCTCCGCAATAAGAAAAGTTTACTGAACTGATGGAATGCTATTTATTTATTACACCACAAAATCTCTAGTTCTAAAACTTAGCAACTAAGTCAAACCAGCTGTGCAGTGGCAATCTTTACAAACCATGTATGATAAGTGGCAACTGCCAGAGGTGCCTCTGTGCTCTGGGTAGCAGCATTTCCATGAGTTACCTGTTGCCTGTTCTCATTCAGCATAGGACATTTATTCCTCAGGTGCTCAGTGAAATTACAATGATAGCACCTTCTGGGCTCTTCTGCTTTTACAGGAGATTTGGGATGAGGACTGGAGGAGTTAACTTGGGGAGCTGAGTGTCCAGCCTCCCATCCACCCTCCTTCTTCCCAGAGGCAAATTGGGAATCTTGCTTCCCTCTAAACTTAAACTCCTCTCCCTGTGATTTATTCCTACTAGGTGCTTGGGATTGTTGAAATTTATCTGCAAATGTTGCAAGTTCTTCAATCGTCTCTACCTTTTTATCCCACAAACACTGTTTTACATCATCATTAGACATATTGAGGAACTGTTCCTGAGCAACCAAATTATTGCTTCAAACCTTGTAATTCCTTTTCCCCTTACTCACTTATCCAGTAGATCTCTCTTTTGATTCACATAAACCACATTACTTAATCCAGCCTCTCCCTTAAATCTTCTAAATTTTACTCTAAATTTCAGGTGTAATCTGAAACATTTTAAAAACCAATTCCTTTACCATAATCGGCAGCACCACCAATTGGCATCTTATTGCATATATCCAAACCTCTCCCAGTCAACTTTGCAACCAAAGTGGTCATCTGTTGATCCTCAGGAATCTCATGGAGCATACGCAGTCTCTCAAAGGTGATGAAATAGTCAGCAATGTCCCTAGACTCACTGTATGGAAGTATAATTGGGCTGGACTCACCACCATGGCACCTCCTGCTGGCTGTCTGGGGAATTAGCTCAGCTGCCAGTATGCCCTTCTCAGGTGATGTCTCGCCCATCGTCTCATCTGTCTTCACCTCCAGAACCCATGTCACTCCCTGGACCACCCTATCCTCTTCTGGACACAGCCCTCCGGTGGTGTCCCAGTCAGTCCTTTCCCCACTTACAGAGGACCGACAGTCCTTAGTCCAACCACTTGCCTCAGTGGCAAACTGCAGTCCCAATTCTAGCTGCTCGCCTCAGTGGCAAACGGCAGTCCATTCACTGGCTACTCCCCTCAGTGCATCCAGGCCAGCCCACTACTCCGGGTCCCCACCCAGGGACCCTATAGCTGGCCATCATGTGTTGCTCCTCCTCCAACTGCACTGTCTCCTGCCCTGGGCCACTTTCCTCACAGCCCCAGAACCTCCTCTGCCCTTGTATCAGGGCCTCAGTTTGGCAGCCGTCACCCAGGAGCTTCTCATACTCTGCTGAAACTACCCAGCACTGTTCTGTCCACGGTGCTCCAACCCTCTCAGCAGCCAGTCATCATCCTCCTCCCTCAAACTCCAGGGAGTGACTGCCCTCTGCTAAGCAGCCCCTTCTTATATGGGTCAGCCTGGCCCTGATAGGCTGTTCTGATAAAGCTTCTCCTGACTGGTTGGCACTATAAGCCTTTCAGTCATTGGCTGCCTCCTGTGCAGCCTCCCCAGGGTGACTTCAACCCCTTACCTACCAGTGAGGGGCAGCCACTCTATCATAGGAAAGCACAACTGCTCCCACTTATGGATTTTTGAAGAGGTGGAGCTCCCTGGTGTAGGGGTCTGTCTTTTCCACTCCATTATAGCCAGCTGATGCTTTCCCTCTTTTTCTTTTTCCTCCAGTTGTCTTTCAGTTCCAGGGCTCTCTGGTGTGCTGTCTTTTGTCTGGTATTTTCTGCTTCCTGTCTGGCATTTACTGCTTCCTGTTCTTTGTCAGCCTCCAGCTTTCTCCGTTCTCGGGCTTCCTCAGCCTCTAGCTGTCTCAGTTCCATGGCTCTCTCATGAGCTAACTTCTGCCTGGTTGTTTCTGCTTCAATTTCCATCTGTTTTAATTCCACCTGTCTCTTCTGCATTTTTTCATTTTCTTCTACTTGCAATCTGTAGAGCTCCCACTTTTTGGTAGCTTCACTTTCATTCATTTACTGACTTTTCTGCCGCTATTTCCCTTACCCAAAATAAGCAAACAGAAAATAACAAACCTGTAACCACTTTGTCTGTTCTCCAGCCAACACACTTAAAATCTAGACCAGTGTTTCAAAGCAATAAGCTGTGCACATTACCCTGCTTGACTATGCCACTGTGACAGGTCAGACCCTCCCCTCTTCCCACCTGATGTACTGGGTTTTCATTGAGCCCCTCCTGCTCCACTAGCCTGGATTCCCTCTCCCTGTTTGCTGAATTAGGCTCTCCGGCCTCTTGCAGCACACACACTCAGACAGGGCCACACTCAGCTGCAGACACAGACTGAAATCATCTCTGTGTGAGGATTCACCCACCACTCACGTGCACATGCCTTTTGGGGAATAAACCCAAAATAATACTGTTTTGCGCTGTATAAAAAGATTTGCACAGCACAAGCTCATAAAATTTCTCTCTCTCCCTCAAAGTGAAGATAGATATGCACAACTTACCTCCGCCAGTTAGAAATTTCACAAACTGGGTTTAATAATAAACAAAAAAATGTAATAACTATAAAAGACGGATTTTAAGTGATTATAAGGGATAACAAACAGGACAAAGCAGATTACTGAGCTAATAAAACACACATACTAAGCTTAAGTTCTTAAAGAGACTGGTTTCAAGAAGTAAATTATTACCCTACATGTTATTTTAGGTAAGTTGCAGAGTTTCAATAGCTCAGAGTTGCATTTATTTTTCTTTCTCAGTCTGGACTCACCCCCACCTTTCCCTTCAGCTTAGTTCCTTTGTCCTTCAGGCTCTTTAAGCAGTCCTTCTTCTTTGTTAGGCAATGGAGGAGAGTCCAGATTAACCCCCTCCCCAGCCTTGAAAAGGATTTACCTCAGGCGGGAAACCTTTCTTTGATCCCCATCCCTCTACAGAGGAAAAGTTCCAGCAGTGTCCAATGTGGTATTTTGTATCAGGTGAAAGGACCACCTGACCTGGTAGTGTCATAGCTATGTCCCATGACACTTCTCAGGAAAGAGAGAGACTAGTATCTTCAGAGTTCTATTGTTCTTCTTAAATGGGTCATTCAGGAGGATTGTCTACTGTCTGGTGAGTGTTCCCCCCAAGTACACACACAGTTGTAATTGTTATGTAGTTAATACTCCTAACTTTAGATACCAAAATGGTACATGCATACAAATTGGATAATCACATTCAGTAAATCATAACCTTTCCAATTATATCTTACATGAGCCATCTTGCATCAAATATATCTTAGTTATGCCATATTCATATTATAACCATATTTCTATGAAGAATATGGGGTGTAGCATCACAATATGCTCTAAGAATTATTTTAGGGAAGTTCTAAGGTCTGTGTTATACAGGAGGTCAGATAGACTAGATAATCACAATGGTCCTGTCTGGTCTTTGAATCTATAAATCACTTAAAAATTCTTCTTGCCAAATTTATGACGTTGTCCATGCCTCATAATACTATATAACTTGAAGTGGTTGAAAAGAAGAACTAAACATACAGTAAATTCTAGGAACAAAGGTGCAAAATGCATACATCCGAAATATTCTAGGTATTTCTATTATTCTTATAAACAATACAACTTTCCTCAGTTGACACAAAGTATTACATTACTGTGGCTAGTCTGTCAAAGCCTTTACTGAGCTGCACAAGGGAATACGGGTGAATGAGGCTGCCATTATTCTTTTGCAAGGCCCCCTGCTCTGATTGTGATTTTGGCCATGATGGGGAGAGCTGGGACTCTTTGCCTTCTACTCCTTTCAGCAAGCAAGTGGGGGAGGGGAAGTGGAGAGGAGAAGCAGGAAGTGAGAGGGGCCCAGAATCCCTCTTTCTTTCAGCCTACTTGCCAGCTAGAATAGCTCAGGGGCAAAGCAAGCTGCTCCATGGAAATGAGTGAAGTAATTTACTCTTCCCCCAAGCAAAGGGTGCCCAGGGCCACTCTGCAGATCTCTTGAAAAGATATAGAGACAAAACTTGTTGAATGTGTTCTGAAAGTTGAAGATGGTGTATTTTCAGCCTTTATATAATCTTCTAAATTAGCATATCTTATTCATTTGAAAATGGTTGTACTAGATGCTTTGAGACTTTTGTTCATGCCAATATTAAGAGATGAACACGACATCTGACTTCCTAAAAGATTTTGTCCTGTCTAGAAAGAATCTGATGGCTCTGTAGACAACCAGACAAAGCCATTGGGACTCTTGAGGATGAGCAGGATTAGGCAAATGGTTTTTTGACTGAAATTGTAAAGAGAAACTACTTTTGGCAGGAATTCTGGGGTAGACCCGAGTACTACATGATGTGAAGGAAGTTGAAGAAAAAGGTATTTTGATACAGAATGCAATCAACTCACTGACCCTTCTGCTGAAGATGATTGCATTTTTAAAAGTAACCTAGATTGAAAGAGTCAGAAGGTCTTCCAGATATGATCCACACTCCTGGAGGTTCACCCTCTCAAGTTCCAATCTGTCAAGAGGAATTTGACTGGATCCTGGACTTTTGGACCCTGCACATTAAGATCATCTTTGAGGTGTAGCTTCCCAGGAAAACATAGAGGCATCTCTTGTAGATGAGAGAACCAGAGCCAGTAGAGAACTATAAGAATTCACCTCACCCTACCTCACCTGATTTTATTGTCTTTTCTGGCACAGAAAGTCAAATCATGTATCAGATGGCCAGTCCATCTGAATGAGATGAAGGAAGGTTGTAAGATATTCCTTCTGGTGTCTGGAGCAGAAGAGATCCATTTCTAAAAGATATTTTGGCTCAGTTTTAATGGTGCCCCACCAAAGGAGAAACAGATAAAGAGAAAACAAGGAAGTCGGAAAAGAGGAAAAGAGTAAGTGTGATCCCTATGGCTCTCAGATCCAGTCCCTTGAGGCTTCTCAATTCTGCTGGAGGAGACCACTTGTCCGGATGTAAAAGCAGTGCTTTTAAGTACACTAAATCAGCAGCTGGTTTTTCAGTTTCTAAGTTAAGGGTCATAAAAAGACTGCAAGGAATGGTCCTACCAACAATCAAAAGAAAACAATGAAGTAGAGATAAGTAGAGACATTTATGACCAATTTCTGGTAGGTCCAATTATTCAGTACTAAAAGAGATGTCAGAATTAAGGGGAAATTTTACTATGTCATTTCATAGCTTAAGGGGAGTTATGACAAAATCAATTACTATAAGATGGTTCTCTCTCCTTATTCAAAAAAAAAGCTCAGTGACCTGGAGCTTTAATGCTGGTGGGATAAATCCCACCTTCAGGTTACAATGCAGTACAGGAAAGTTGCTGACATACAGAATTACCATTGCAATCTCATGGAAACCAACTACCACAGACATTTTTAGAATCTTCTTTTCTTCCTTTGGGGTTTGAACGAATTCACTATATAAGCTATTAAATTGTCAACAGGGGACTGGATGACCAAAGGGATTGATGATGAGAAACAGTCATCTATGCACAGGTCACTAGTTCAAATTTGGCTCCAGCTGGTAGTGACCAATAGCCATTGCCATCTGATAGCTGTTTTAGTGGGCAGTCCAATTCTCAGTGCATAGCTTTATATATAAAGCATCCATATATTCAGCACTTTTTACTTCAAGGGCACTCAAGATGCTACATTAGTAATAAAATCCATCTCTCTACATTTTTACAATTTTCGTTCCTCTGGTATCTGAACACCAGATACAATGCAATACTCCCGATACAATACAAGGTAAATGATCATAAAATAAAAAATTTAAAACCAAATAAAACTCCAGAAAGTTGTCATAAAAATGACCATCACCACTGGGATTAATTTTCATACTTTTGGGCATTTTCTCACTAGCAGCCAATAAGTGAATGGAAATAAAATCTGAATAATTAGAAATTTTCTTTTTGACTACTAGAAATGGTTCCTTTTGGTCTGGGAAGAGACCATATTGGGCTAAAATTTTAGAAGATTAAAAAACAAATATTTTAATGGTACATATCTGAACATGAGCTATTTTCTTTTAAACTTTAATAGCAAGAGCTATTTCCAGCAAATTTTGACAATCATAATGAATAAATATGGTCTAGGACTCTAGGAGTACTATACACTGTGTCCTCTTCAGATAATTCTATCCTTTGACATCATCATTTTTATGTTTTATAATCACTTTATAACATGGAAGACTGTGACAATTTCATTAGAGTAGGAAGGAATGATGAGTGTATTTGGCAGTGAATGTTAGTGGTTCAGTGCAGTTGCTGGTTATTGTGTTTTAAATACTGGAAGATCACGGGATGGGCACTCCTAGTTAGGTATGTTTTAAAAATGGAAATAAATAATTCTTTCAAATGACAAACCTTCTACTGAGAAACAAAATTAACTTCCAAGAACACTATTACTATATTTGAAGAAGGTGTGGTATTCTTAACTATAATGACCTATTTGAAAATTGCAGTTAGTACCTTTTATTAACAAAGTTTAAAAAATAATGGGTTCCTTGAAACTTTATAAAATAAACTACCTTTCTGGTTACTAAATTTCTGAATCTGTTTCTAGTTTATTGTACCAGAGACCAAGTGAAGCTGGTCTTTATTTGGTATTGAAGTGTGGACACTGGGGTTCTTTCTGATGTCTGAGGAACCTAAATCAGTCCTTGTGCTGCCCTTAACTGAGGTAGGATGAGGCAATGTCTCCCTCTTTTTCTTGCTAGGTACCTCAGATGGTGACCTCTGACTGTGCTTTTTAGAAGAGTGGTGCTGAGCCCTACCTTGTCAGCCAGTGAAGAGGATTTGAAACCAGGAACTGTAAAGGAATGTTTTGAAGCAACTGGAATCTTGGTACTGGCTGCAGAGCCAGTGCTCATCATGGCAATTCTGGAGGAAGACTGTTCAGATCTGGGCAGATTTTATTTACCCAGATTAGAAGTGGTTTCATAGACTAGTTCCGAAGAAAAAGTTTCAAGAGTCTCTCTTGTCTGTTGTGATTTAAAAAAAAAAAGGAACAGCAAATTGAACATTTGTCTATGATGTGCCCCTTACCAAGGCAAAATAAACATTTTGAGTGATGGTCACTGAGGGTCACACCTGCTTCACATGAGATGTGATACTTAGAATCTGGAGTTTGTTGTTCAGTCATGAAGGCTGAAGAAGCTTGGTAACCAAAAAACAGAAAAAACAGTGCTCAAATAGAAACTTAACAAAAAATCCTACACTAACCCAAGTACTAAACTAGTCTAAAGGAACAACTATTTACAAAACTTTTTAAATTCACAAGTGCACAAGAGTAGAAACACTGCTCACAATTCCATTTCATGGTCACAGGTGGTAAGAAGGAATGGAAGGATGTTGACCCTGCTCTACCTTTTATGCAGGTGAGTGGCATAAAGGCACTCAGCATGCAGGTGTGGTCCAACGGACACTGCTGACCAAAAGATTCTACTCTTGATACATGGGCCACATGCAAACCAAGAGTGGAATATATATGGACAATCATTTGTAGAAGAAACAAAAATTTTCTGATTACAAGGGTTTCCTTCAACACCAATTACACAGTTGCTAAGAAATGTGAGATGCTGGATGTTTTCCTTGTTTTTACAGAAATATATATTCTTCATGAGAAATCTCCTTGGAATCTTCCCCACCCCCTGACTACCTTAAAAGAGACTTAGCCGTGGTCTGCACTAGGGTGGGGGAATCGATCTGAGTTGCACAACTTCAGCTATGTGGATAGGGTATTTCTCAGACTGTCTTTGAAAGGTGGATATGCAGGTTTGTTTGTTTTCTTGAAAATGTCTTCACCGCGGTGAGTCAGCTGTTGCCGCTCCCCCATCCACTCTGCTTGTACCTCTTGCAGTGCTGGAGTACAGGAGTCGATGAGAGAGGGCCTGGGGTCGATTTATTGAACCTAGACTGGATGTGATAAATCAATCTCCACTGGATCGATCGCTACCCGCCAATCTGGCGGGTAGTATAGACATACCCTTAAAGTAAAGTGATTTAACAGATTCTGTCCAGGTTCTCTTATTTTTAAAGGTTCATAGTAATGAAGGACAATTTGTTGTCAAAAGCATTATATTTATACATCACACTATAGTAGAGTAAAATGGTTTGTAGGCTGTATTTGACTCATTGACTAAAATATTGTATAACGTAGTAAGTCACCCGGAAAAAAAAAAATCTGATAGCATATAATCACAAAACATAATTGCTTCACAAAGGAATATAACTAAAAATAACTACAAAATACATCAAGGCTTTTTCTGAAGTTTAGCTTACAACCTATTATGCTGCTTGAGTGATTTCAAGACAACAATAGAAATTAACAAAATCTTGCACCTTCTGCATATTTTGAAAGCAGGAGCCTGTGAATCAGAACAAAGAGAATATCTGATCATCGGAAGGCTCTCAAGGCAACAGCAACACACACATACATATGAACAGCAAAGATAAATAATTTAAGACGGAATCATTTATGTAATAGGAAAGCTTATACAACATGACAAATTTAGTGTGGTAAATTTCTTATTTCAGTTTAAGTAAAGATTCAAGTTCTGCAACATAAAGCTGTAAAATAATACTGGAAAATATAGCGTACTAATATACAATTTGTAAAAAATACCCTGTGCTAGTCATTGTTAGATTTCTAAACTATAAAGTCCCTGACAGCAGTTCAAAGTGATTTTTATCATTTCTTTTTCCAAATACATATGGCGCACAGAGATGATAGCTTGTTTTCTAACATCAGGAATCATCAGTCTTTCATTATAAATAATTAATTGTCCAACTCTTAAGGGACAAAAAGTGGTACAAGCTTTGTTTTTCCTTAGTATTTTAACCTATTAAAAAGCATATAACTAATACCTTAAAGAGATAAGCATATATAAGAAGTTAAGGCAAATGCTGCAAAGAAAATTTGACTCTACTGCTAACATTTGTTAGTTCTTTCACAATAAATATAAATCAAAATCAGCTCAAACTACCTATTGAATAGGTCAATACCAGCTTCTTTAACTCTCTTTCACCTCACACATGCATCTTGTTTTTTCCTAACAATGCTAAAGAATGCCTTTTATGTAACACAGATGACGAATAGCCTTTAATCTTCTTGACAGAATCAGTTCATTCCCTTAGTCCATTGAATTCAGTCAGTAAATCTAGGGTTGCAATGTGTATGTTTGACGGATGTGTTACAGGAACAGGCCTCTACAGGAAACAAATACACAGTCTTAAATGTGAATGGTATTAAAGTTTTCCTGGAATACCAGTATTGTATATTTCCACTGTAATGTTAGTTACCTAGAGGGCATTGGCATCTACAGCATGAAAACAGTAGAATTCTGAAGAATTTTAGAGAGGCTGATGTGTCTTGGAAATTAAAAAATAAACTGTATTTGGAAAAAAATAATTGAGTAAATCATTGGTTTCCTCTGGGCCAAATTCAGGCTCCTATGTGTACTTCCCTTCAAACTGGTAGAAAAATTTAACAGGGGAATCCCAGATCCAATACTGTTATGTTACTGTTGTGATACAGGTCATAGGGGAAGGCGGTAAAGTAGGAAGAAGTAGATGCATTCTTGCTTCTCTGTGTGGGAAACACTGTTCCAAAAATGTGTTCCCTTTGGAGTTCTGCTCCACGCTAAGTTTCTTTCATTACTTTCTTTGTGTTTCTGACACAACCCAGTTGTGAATGTAAAATCAGTCCCTCCCCTTCTAAACAACAAACATAAAAATAATCAGATTCACAATAAATTCAGGATATAATGATCTTATTGTCATTTTTATCATTTGGTTTTGACAGCTGTGTTGGCTCTCCTCCTTACTGAAGTTTGAACTTTTCCAGAAGTTTGGAAGCTTAGGGGTCTTGTTTTCAAACTCTCTTCATTGCACATTTTGTAGACAAATGGCAGGTCTTAAAAATATAGAGGGAATATATGTCAGAATTCAAATCACTTGGGCATAGCTGGTTGCATGTTTAATCAAAGATCAGGCAATGACATTATCTATGCCATACCTGTCACAATGAAAAACCAGGAGATATTCTACTTGCTTAATATGGCTGCTTCTCCACTAGGCCCAGAATTCAATGTGATCTCAGGAAAAAGAGACGTGTTTTGACAGGTCTGCATATGTCAAACATACATGTGTCTGTGTGAATCTCAGTTCTCTGAAGCACAGACTTTCACCTAAACAATGAAGAGTCTGGTGGCACCTTAAAGACTAACAGATTTATTTGAGCATAAGCTTTTGTGGGTAGAAAACCCCAGTTCTTCAGATGCATGGAGTGAAAATTACAGATACAGGCATAGCTATCTGGGCAGATGAAGAGAAGAGAGTTACCTTACACCTCTCTTCCTCCACAAAAGCTAGTTGGGTTTTACTGTTCTCTTTGATTTGTTTTTCATCCCACAGGATAGACAGAGTACAATATAAACCTTGTACCATACAGGGCACACATTTTTCTGTGCTACTGAGAATTTATATCTATGCCACTCTGAGTCATACAGTCTGTGTTCAGGTCACCAGTCTGCCATGTCTGCCTTCTGAAGACCCACATAGGGGAAGTGTCTTCCCATGTGGCCAATTAAAGTTTAATTAGTAAATGTACGCTGGACCTAATAAAGGTCAGCCAATTTCAGTTAGAGATGGCACTCCTGAGGAGAGAGGAAACTTCTGAGGAGGGGAGCTAAGTTGAAGGTATTCTCCTAGAGACAGAGAGCTCTCTGGGAGCCTAGAAGGGATGTTCCTAGAAATGGGAGAATTCTACAGAGAGAGCTGCAATTGGAGCCCCCAAGCAATAGCCAGAAGTCTGGCCTGCCAGAAGTATGAGGTCTCCTGAGGAAGAGCTGTCCTGGGGAAGAGCTACTCTTGACAGACCTCCATAAACCCCGGACTTTGGACAAAGACTCTAGCCCAGTAGCAGCAGGAGACCTGACTCCAGAGTTGGTGACCTGAGCTGAGTGAACCCCAGGTGAAGAGCCTAGATGGAGATGAGTAGTGGAGTAGATGGATTGGGACTGATTTGGTCTCAGCTAGGAAGCTGGGATGAAGGTTTTGTTTGAGCTTTGTGGTGGATTGTCTGTTAAATAAATGAGACCCTCGAGGTCTTCCTTAATTTCTAAAGCCTGCTGGACTTGTTTATATTTGGAGTGAAGGGAAACTGAGGCAGGCTTCATCAAGCAGCATCATGCCTGACTGCAAAGGGACATGCTGGGGCAGCCTGACTGTGACAGATATACACAGAGAATAATAACTGAATTACATCTCCTCTCCTCCCTTAGCTTTCCTTTCTATTTTCCTGAGACTCTTCCTGCCTCCTCCTTCCCTCTGCCCTAGGAAAACACTCAGCTTCCCCTCCTTTCTCCCCCATCTCTAATCCCCTTACCTTAACATGAGTTGGTTAAATACACACACACACACACACACACACATATATATAGGCTGTGTTTAAATAATTTTTGGAAAAAAGGAAAATGTATATTGACTATATATTGTTATATGATTACCTATATGTTGCTTAATATTGGTAATTCTGCATTAAGATATGTACCTATATGTTTCAAGACCAATATAATTGCAATGTTTCATTGTAAATTATCCAAGATAGCAATACATAAAATCTTTTCCCCAAACAAACAAAATTATGACAATTGTATATCCTGTCTCCAAAGAAAATACATGCCCTCTTTTGCCAAGCTGGGAGCCCAGAGACCAACGGAACACTAAACAGTTAAAAAGCCCTTCTCTGCAGGGAAAGGGGAAAGGATCAATTGTCAGGAGCTGTCCAAGAAGGCAGGCTCACACAGAGAATCTGTGGAGGGAATCTTAAGAAGTTGGAACCTCCTCCCTCCAGATCCAGAGAACAGTAAGCCTTAGGGAAAGCCAGACATGCACATACACTCGTGATTTGTTTTCTCTTATATTTGTTTTCTCTTGGTTCTAAATAAATAACATTTTTCTTTAAGAAGCCTGTTTGGTTACTGGATTCCACTATCATAGCTCATGGGTCTGAACCTAACCACTATCATAGCTGCATGGTCTGAACCTAAGTTAGACCTGCTGAGCTAGTCATGGTTAGTTCCAGAGCACAGAAACCAAGGCCTTGTCTGAGAGTGGGAAAATTGTGTGATTTCACCCAAAGATTGGTGGTGGATAGAGACCTGAGAGGTGCATTAAAGAGTCCAGGAGTGGTCAGAAGTGCAGTTAGTTGTGACAATAATCCATATACTTGCCCTTGGAGAGTGAATCATCTCTGGATACCTTCAATCACTGAAATGAGGAGCAATTTCCCCAAAATCTCCATGTTTGTGTATGACGCAATGCTATAAGCTGAACCAGAGGACAAGTTTAAATTCATTTGTGGAGTATTTAGTTGTAAGAAGGGAAAAATGTTAGACTATTATCAAAATCAGGTAAGCATTTTCACAAGTCCTACTATGCTTTGCTGAAAACTTGTCGAATCCAATAAAAATAAATAAAAGCTTTTTTATTTAAACAAATGAAGTAAGCATTTAATTAGCCTTTACCTGGCCAAAGCTCACATTTCTTGTTTCCCTAAGAAAGAATGTTTTTAATCTGCCATTTCATCTGAAATCCCTACAGTAAATACAAGAGTCAAGAACTCTCAAATAAAAATCTACAGTTAAATCACAAAATATCAATTTCTATGGATACATCAATAAACTAAGAAAATTTGTTTCCATTACACCATATTTACCATAGTTTGTAATAAAATCAGGAGAAAACCAAAGTTTGAAGATATTTTTAGCTGTTGAGTATGAATTTCTCTCACTAGAATTTAAAGGCAGCTATAATTTAGAACTTATTAACAGAACAGACTGTTTAACAATGGTTACTAACATTTCTGAAGCAATTGCTGACTTCAGGTATAAAACATGAGGTGATTCTGTATACTCTTGTCTACACTAGAGATATTTTTAAAGTGTTCTCTGCCATTGCTAACGGTAGATCAGTTCATAGCAGGTTTAATTGACACAGTGCTTGCTACAGTGGTGGCTGCAGGTTCAGCCTACACCAAGGCTTCTCAAGTTGCTATCTTTGGTGGAATTTAACTATGGGAATTTAAAAAAAAAGTTGGTATAGACAAGGCTTTAAGGCTTGAGCCAATAAACATCTGCACACAGATTCACAGATTTTTAAGGCTAGAGGAGACAAATACACTCACCTACTCTGACCTTCTGCATAATGCAGATCTAGAGTATCACTCACTAATTATTGCTGTAATTCATAACTTCTGATTGATCTAGAGCATATCTTTTAGAATGACATCCAATCTTGATTTATAAATTGATGGGATAGAGTCTCAACAGAGGAGAGGTCATGTGGACTCAAAACTGCATGGTTTAGAGTATCCAAGAGGTTTTACATTTGAGTGAGCTTGAGTCAGTCCATTTAACTCCTAAAGACTGTTCTGTCTTTGCCCATCAGTCCTAATCTGCACACCTGTATTGCTTCCAGAGCTGACACTTGGATCTTGAAAGGCTAAAAGTACTAACAATTATACCTTCTAGTCCCTGCATCAAGGAATTTTTTGACCAAAGAAAATTTTATTTAATGATATTTTATTTTTTTTTCCAATTTTAGATGTACTTATGTTAAACAGTGGATAGTAGGGATATAGAAGAAACAGTTTAAATCAGCTAAATAAAGAAATGAGTGGACATAAATTCAAGAAAAATCTAAATTCAAGAAATAATCCCTTCCTCCTTTAATTGCTTCTTGCTGTTAGAATGCTAATTATTCAGAATGGAAGCCTTTAAACAGATTTTCAGTCAATAAATACTCTATCAAATATTGGGGTATATAATGTAAGGATAAACTCACTAGCCTTAAACACCTCTACATCATCATGCCTCCTAGCTTCATCCTCCTGACCTTTACATCTCCATCTATCCTGACCCTCCACACCCTTCTCTTCCTCCTCACACCCCCTGCATTTCCCTGTCTGCTATCTCCTATTTTCACACATTCCCCCTACTCCCTCACTCACAGCACCATAATTCTTTCTCCCCAAAACATTCACATCTAAAAACTAATATAATTTGTAAAAGTACCTATATACATATTGAGACACACTGAGGATGACCGGATGTGGAAGCTGTGGCATGTACATGGTCCTGGAGGGGGCATCTGAAAGGAGTTATGTCTGCATGAAGTGCCGCCTGATAGAGCTGCTGGAAGAAAAGATAAGAGGACTGGAGATGCAGGTGGAAACTCTGGCTGAGTTTAGAAGGGGGTTTGAGCAGAATGATGGAACACAGACAATTGAGAGGACCAGGGGATAAGCTCAGACATCTCAGATGGAGCAGGAACCAAAGATTCTTGAGAATGGACTGCTGAGGGGGAAAGTGGACGGTGGAGCATGTGGACTAGGAGAACCGCAGAGGAATAGACGGAGTGCCAACGACGGTAGGAGAAATAGAACTCAGAAGCAGGTTTGTTGAGTTGGGAAGAATGAAGATGGAGCACGCAGTGCTCGCTGAGGAGAGAAGGCAAAGGAAAAGAAACGTAGACAGCTAGTCCTGCCAGAAGGAGGGAGGATCAATGGGAAGGCACACACAAGTATGAGCCCCAGGAGGATGCAAGGGCGACACTACGAATCGAGAGGACTTGCGGCCAGCAGGTGCAGGGATACGAGACGGAGATCACACATGTCCACCAGAAAGGGTAGGATCTACGGATTGAGGAGACCCTTTACCTAAAGAGAGAGACAGGCCTGTAATAGAGCTGATCGGGAGAACAGAAGAGTGTGCTGGTCTGACGTGGTGCTAAGATACGGATGTGGACTGAGGCTTGAAAATGGATCTAGCGGTTCAGCGGGAAAGAATCTGTTGTTGTCCTCATGTGGCATGAATGATACGGCTGGGACTCGCTGGACTGTATCAAGAGGACTTGCGCTGCGGGAAGTACGCTCAAGGAAATCGAGGCTTCAGGTGATCTTCAGTGGGATTCTGCCGGTTCCTAGAGAGGGTGATGAAGGAGTGACAAGATTATGACAATAACAGATGGCTCAGGCATGGTGCCTCATATAGGAGGCTTTGGGATTGAGCGGTCATGGTGAAGCATTTCGGACAGCGACTGTTCTCTCGGGAATGGACTTCACCTAAGTAAGGAGAGAAATAGATTTAGGGATGGGGCTTCCGACCTCATTAAGGAGAGCTTTAAACTAGAAGTTTGGGGCAGATTGGTTGGTCCAGAGAGTCCACCGCAAGATTTAACCTGGAGAGAGAAGTACAATAGTGAGAGGGATACGCTGCCTAATCAGAATGGACCCAAGAGAAAGCGGGGTAGAAAAACTAGACTATACAGGTGATGCTGGGGGTAGAGATGTCTGTGCAAATGGGGCTGAGAAGAATGTCATCTGACGCCAAATGGCCAAATTAAAATGTCTGTAACACTAATGCGAGGAGCCGTAGTAACAAGATGTGAGAACGGAGCCTATGGTGCAGGGAGTGAAACGGATAATTATAGGATAACAGAAACCTGTGGAATAGTTACCATGAACTGGAGAACAGGTATTGAAGGGTATGTGTGTTAGAAGACAGGAAGAAACGGCAGAAGGTGTGTGTATGTTAGCACTGTGTACAATCAAATGATGAGAAATTAAAGGTTAATGAACCAATGATAGAAGCGTGATGGAATGATGATAAGACAGAGATCTGTTCTGGGCAAAATAACACACACACAAAGCTACTAGAGCCTCCCCAGCTGAAAAGAGTGACTGAGGGTGTGGCAAGATCCGCCGGCACATTGGATATAAGATAGAGACCTCTTTAAATGGTCTTGTAACTGAGTAAACACTAAGGGGAATTGTGTGACATTGGAGACTTCAAACTTCCAGATATAGACGGAGAGGAAAAGGTGCTTGCAAGAATAATAGGGGTCAGATTTTTTCTGGGATGTGATAGCGGATGGATTTTCTTCACCAATAGGTGAAGACCGGACAGCATCGAAGAAGGGATGTCCCATTGTTAGATTTGGTTTTGGTGAGCAGTGAGGACCTCGTAGAAGAAATAGGTGGTAGGGGACAACCTTGATTCGAGTGGATCATGAGCTGATTCAAGTTCAAAAACTAGATGGAAGATAAAAAATGTAATCGTGGGATTAGGGGTTTTTGACTTCTCAAGGGCTAATTTTAAAAGAGTTAAGGAAATTGGTTAGGGAAGTGAGATTGGACGTAGGATAGCACTTGGGGGATTTGATGCGGAGGAGGCCTGGAATTAAACTTTTAAGTCGAGCTGTGGCAAGAACCACTGTGTCGGA
>NC_133776.1:76715390-76845421 GCF_003597395.2 Chelonoidis abingdonii
AGGACTTCAATAACTCAGTCATGGGTTAGGGATTGTTATAAAAGTGGATGGGTAGGGTTCTGTGGCCTGCTTTGTGCAGGAGGTCAGACTAGATGATCATATTGGTCCCTTCTGACCTATGAGTCTATGAGTCTATAAGTCTATGCGAAGACATGCTAAGTAACCACATATCTGTATATCCTCAACTCATGTGTTTTGTTCCCCAATTTCCCCTACACTGATTGCAACTCACTTGTGTGGCTTATCTTATATTTGCATTGTAAACTAGCTCTTTAGGGCAGAGAATATGTCTGTTTTATTTGTTTGTGAAGTGCCTACCTTGCTTTCGGGAGTTTATGAAAAATTCACAGAAAGTTAGAATGGAAAATAACAAACATAAGTAAAACCAGATAAATATATCTTTAGTATTATAAGGATTCCCTTAAGTCATCTATTTAATAGTTGTAATTTATTCTGTACAATTTATATTGCCACTTTGACTAAACTTTATATTGCATCCTTGCACTACAGTAAGGTACTTAAGTACAATATAGTGCTAACTACAGTGATCTATATCAGTGGTTCTCAAACTTGGGCCACCGCTTGTTCAGGGAAAGCCCTGGGCGGACTGGGCTGGTTTGTTTACCTGCCACGTCCACAGGTTCAGCCGATTGCGGCTCCCACTGGCCACGGTTCATTGCTCCAGTACAATGGGGGCTGTGTGAAGCGGCGTGGGCCGAGGGATGTGGTGGCCACTCTTCCCGCAGCCCCCATTGGCCTGGAGTGGTGAACCGCGGCCAGTGGGAGCTGCGATCAGCCGAACCTGTGGATGTGACAGATAAACAAACCAGCCTGGCCGGCCAGAGGCTTTCCCGGAACAAGCAGTGGCCCAAGTTTGAAAACCACTGATCTATATGGTATAGTAGCACTTTAAAATAATTGATCGCGTATTGCATCTCCTGGCTTTTCACTAAAATTATCTTTTTTCTTTTACGTGAGATTAAAATATATATTCAACAAATGCATGTCAGGAAATTAGGCAAATATTATTTTGACCATTTTCTAAGGTAGCATAGGTCATGTATACATTTGGTTGAATTAGCATTCATGTAATATGTAAGGCTAAACTGGAAACATGTCTTACAAACATTCAGTCCTTTGTTTTCCTTGAAGGAAAAAAAATTCATAACTGACTTTCCACTCAGAAATAAAAGGGTAAACAGACTCGCATTAATGAGCTCATCTATCCAAATACATCAACTCTTAGTGTGCAGCATTTCTGCTATTGTGTCTGTCACAGTTGCTGGATTTTGATAAGTAAAAATCACTCATGGGATAAAACTAAGTATTCTCTCTGATTTGATAATCTGACATGAGTCTGTTGATCTTGCTTCATGCAGTGTCTACTTAAATTTGTCAGGCTAGCAACAGATGAATAAGCCCTGGACAGCTTAACAGATGACAAGTGAACCATAACAATTCATGGTCTCTTTGTGTGTGCATCTATTTTATGCATTAAATGGGAATCTTTTTTAAACGTCATCCTATCAAATGAAGGCACAGTTATGTTGTTTTAGTCAGAAGCCTGTTTTCCTTGCCCTGCTGGCATTATTAAGCCTGTTAGCTCTATAGGGGAAATCACTGCTTTGAAAGTGGAAAAACATCTTCATATTGCACAAAAATCACAAGTGTGCCATAGAAAATACACTAAAAGTAATTTTATAACAAATTGTGGCTTTAAAAATCTGAAAACAGTCACATGGCACTAAATCAATTGGGACCTCATTATTATTAATAATATTTACATATTTGTTTTAGTAGAACTCACAATGTTCTGTGCACTTTCAAGACATCCAAGAAAGAATGGTCACTGCTCCACGGGGCAGGACTCTCAGAAACATAAGCTGTTCCTTAAAAGGAATTTGTTAAGATAATTTTTTTAATATTTTTAAAAATCCTTATCTGTACTCCTAAATAACAACTTGGACAATTAAATACAGTAACTTTAAAAATGAAAAAATAATTTCATCATTTATTTTGTATTGTTTTGCATTTCATTTTGATTAGATTGACCAGTTCTGTTCTGATTTTCATTACCACAATAGAGGAAATGCTTAATTTAAAAAACAGTAGTATTCAGTGCAAGTAAAAACAAACACCACCACCCTTCACCTGATTAAATATTTCTGTTACCCCATTTTATTTCACCAAAGCACCAAAATTAAATTTTGAGTTTAAGCTACCTGACATAGTCCCTTTCACAAAATTCTTCCATATGTTTTTTTTTCATTATACTGACATGGAACTCTTTCAGGCACTCAGAATGCAGAGATACTGTTTAATTACAGAAACATAGCTATATTTCCTCCTTATTTATGCAATTTTGTGCCCTCTTATTCATTCTAGGGTGTTATTTATCTAACACTATGTTTTATTTTCAGTTAATTCCTCAATATCTATGCAGTTTACTATGACTGGATCCCAAAATAACTCTATGGTTACTACTCAGTAACTATATTCTGAATATACACAGTTCTCTCCTCTGACTATTATAATTGCTCAGCTTTGTTTCCTGTATTCAGTTTTTTAAAACTGTTTGCCAGTAACAAAGATGCTACCTCAGCTTCTCACTGCTTTCAGCTGAAGCAGCAAAGACTCCAACATTTGCATGAAAAAGAAAAAGGTTTATAAAACAATGTTCAAAAACTCAGACTTATTCACTTCCCTTCTCCCTGCCTAATCACACTTCCTGTGAAGTCAATGGGAGTTTTGTCTACACATAAAACTGGTGCAAACCCCATTATGACACACTGAAGCCATTTGTAAACTGATTGAAATCGCTGTAGCATAATTCAGTAACAGGATATTTGGTGATTTAATTAAATCAATTAAAAAAACAATTTTAGTTAAACCAGTGCAAGTTTTGTATGCAGCTCAGCTCTCATATGGAAGCAGGATAGGACTTTACTTGTCATCCTTCTACTTCCACACACAATCCTTCTTTCCTCTTTACAAGTTAGGCTGGGACCTTGTTCCAAAACATTAAATATTTGTGTACTGGGAGTCTGTTTTCCCTCCTCTTTCAACTCAGAATTGAAACAAAATAAATATTAACCAGAATATATTAAAGTTATTGTGGAGAGAAGTTTGTTGCCGATCCATATGGAGGGGAATAGGAAATAGAGAAAATGTAGGAGAGATGGTATAACGGAGTGGAGAAGGAAAGGCCAGAAAAGTTTGCATGTTTTTTAAACAACTTACAATTCAGCATTTTCACAACCCATTTTTGTGGAGGAGTTTTCCCTTCTGTTTCATTCAATATTTGCATATTTAATAAAAACAATACAGTAATCAGAATGTGCTTCCTGTTAACTCAGTGAGCCTTGAAATCATAGGGAGTTCTGTTTAAAAATTTATGGCACAATATAGTACCATAGGCTTGGCTCAGAACTATTCAGCCTTGGAATTTATTTTCATTTCAAATTAAGAAACCCAAAGCAATAAAAAGGGTAAAACCCAAGAAAAGGGTAGCACACACCAACAATATAATAAATGCAACAAAGGAAAACAAACATTTAAAACTTCATGATTTAGTTGTCTACAAATATGCAGCTTGATTATTTTTCAGGCTAGAATTGTGAAAGATATCTTTTCCTTATGGCTTTCACCCCTCATTTGCCAGAATGTTTTTCTTTAGAGAGAATAGGGCTTCAATTTTAGGGCCTGATACTTTAAACACATATAATTTTGTTCATGCAAATAGTGACAATGAGCTCAATGGGACCACTATATGCACAGTCATTTTTGTGCATAAATGTTTTCTGGATTGGGGTCTTAATCACTACAATATAGTAACCTGTTCCTTTCACTATGTCCAATGAAATCACTCAATGATATATTGTTAAATAAAAAAAATCTCATAGACCATAATATATTTTCTGACTACAGATATTTAGTAGTTAGTGTTTATAGTAACTCAGATGAGAACATTAAACTAAATTTAGGCTCTTGTTTTCCAATATTTGCTTCAAATTCATTTAATTGAACATATCTGTAATACTAATATGTGTTTATACTACCAGATGTACAATCAGTGCTATCAGCTAGAAAGGGTCTTGGGACTCAGGAATCCTTGGTTCTATTCCCAGATTTTCTATTGACTTGTATGTTAATTTGGACCTCAACTAAACTCTCTGTGCCTCATTTTACTGCCAAGTATTAGCTTCTTTATACATGTACCACTTCCCTTTTACTGGATAGAATGTTAGACCTGCTCCATTGTGTGCGATCATGTAGCCTTCCAGTGTCAGACTCACTAAGAAAGAAGTGGGTATGAAGGAAGATAATGTTGTAGTATTATGGATTTTTACAGGAAGCTTCCATGCATAAGCAGTGGTGTAGGAGAAAACACAAACACGCTTGAATAAAAATTGATTAGTGGGTGATGAATGTTAGCATCAATGGCAAAACTATTATGAAATCCAGTTTGGGGCAGTGGATCATCTGGCTCTAGACTCTCCCATCCTCTACAGGTCACTAGAAGGCTTGCGCTGTAGTGCTACCAATATGCTAATAATACTCAGAGCCAATGTCTCTCTACTTTCCCAGTGTCTGGGACTGGGATGAGAGGCAGGTAGCCAATATCCAATCCACAAAAGATGGAGATGAAATTGGTTTGTTAGGAGAAATATCCTGAGGATGGGGTAGAAATTATAGGTTGCATTTTAAGATGGATTTCAACCCAGATTCCATTTGTTGGTACAGTTTTTACTCAGTTTTTCATATACTATGTTATCATTCAAACAGTGCACCAAACACTGTCCATTTATTGCATCTATTAAATCCAGAGTAATTTCACTGACTCCAGAGGAGTTATTCTGGTTTGTACCTGTATACCTTAGAGCAGAATTTGACTCAGTAAGTTCATTTTACAGAGTAGATTTAATATGTGATTGTGACATTATCTGATTAGAGTATAACCATGCAAATCATTGTTGTTACCACTGTTATATAATTGCAACAAATCTTATATAAAATGTGATGCATGGCCAGAAAGGGTTTGTAGATAATATTTGTGGTTTTGTGTGTTTACATTGTGATACAGCATGGCCAGAGGGCAGCAGGAGAAGGTTAAAAGGGAGCCTTATTCCCTGTAAGGGGAAGAAAGTTTGCTATAGATTAACTAGAGCACCTGAAGCCAATTAGAGCACCTGCAGATAGTCACATGATAAAACCCCCCTGCTTCAATCAAACAGTGTGGGAGCTGGAGCAGAGAGGATTGGAGCAGAGAACAGTTTGAAGGGAAGCAGAGGACAGTTTAGAGAAGTGTTGCAGCGGGCTAAGAAGTCCAAGACCCTAGGTAAAGGGGCACCTGGCTTGTGCAGAGGAAGGGCAAGAAGCCCCCACAAGCTGAAGGGCAGGAGAGGGAAGTAGCCCAGGGGAAGGAACCATCAGATCAAGTGGCTCACCACTATCCTCAGGGCCCCTGGACTGGGACCTGGAGTAGAGGGCGGGCCCGGGTCCCTCCATCTCCACTCCCCTCCTCTAGGACACTAGTGGGGCAGTGAATATTCCAATTCAGGGGCAAGAAATGGTGCCCTGAACCCCCACCCCCTGCCAAAGAAGAGAAAGTAAGAGACTCATCATAATAGTGCTGGCAATTTGCCACAACATATATATTGTTAGAGTCCCTGTCTATGCTGTATCCTGTTAATTCAGAGATCAAAAGGAAATATTAACATTTAAATGAACTATAAACATAGTGATATCACTGTATTCATCTCTCATTGAAATGTATAGCAAATCCCCCAAGAATGGTGGAAAATGGGCAATTGCCTTATGTTAATCCTTGTGGCTAATTACTGGTGATGTTTAGGAAATAGGTCTACTTCAAAGTCTCCATGATTGCCTACTGGTCACCTCAGACTCCTAGCTGTCAAAGACAACCTGGAACTGTATAAAAATGTCTTGGGTCCTGATCCTTTTTATCTCAGATCTGCTTGATGCTTCATGCATGGGAAGCTTAAGTCCTAAGATTGAGAAGTCCAGTCCTAATCTGGATCACCCTGAAAATGAACATTGGACTATAACCTATGGACTAATTCTGTACGAATTCTTTGCCACTACAAAGCTCACCATCTCTACTATGAATTTGATCTCAGAACTACACTCTTGTCTGTATGTATAATGATCTCTTTCTCTTTTCTTTTTAAATAAATTTTAGTTTAATTAGTAAGAATTGGCTGTTAGAATGTATTTGGGTAAGATCTGGAATATTCATTAATCTGGGAGGTAATGTGTCCAATCCTTTAGGATTGATAGAACTTTCTTACATGATTAATAAGATTTTCAGTAATCCTCATCATATTTGACCTGGGTGTCTGGGTGGAGGCCTGAGGCTGGGTTGCTTTGAAGGAATTGTGTTGTTGGCTTCTGGGTAACTAGTGAGGTATTACAGAAGCTGTTTTGTGCTGGCTTGCAAAATCTAAGTATTGGAATATCCACCAGCTTTGGGGATGGTCTGCCCCATTCTTTGCAGTTCATCCTAACTGAGTGACATCAGCGTGGCTCCCTGGGATCCCAGTCACAGGGATACATCCTGAATCTAATGAAATATCATAGAAAATAGCTCATTTAGCCACCTAAGAGAATCTCAGTTCCAATATAGTAGGGCTAAATTGAGCACTAATAAATATCTGCAGGTGCTACATAATGTTCAGGCTACTAAGACAGCACATCTAAATAAATACACTAAATTTTGAGTTAAAAACAAGATACCCGATGACAGGCTTTTTTGCAAGTGAAACCTTTCATGCTGCTCAGTGATTTGTCTAAAACCAGTGTGTGTTGACACTATAACTTGGGGCAGAAAGCTGTTGTACATTTCCTCTCCACGCTGAGGGAGGCGGTAAATTTCATGAGCTTATGCTGTACAGTTCTCCGTAGTCTAGTGGTCCAGGGGGTGCTCAGTAGTACCCCAGTCCCAGGTGGCACCCTGAGGGGAACCCATCACACATATATCACACAAGGTGTATTAAGAGTTATGAATATGTGCTGGCATTATGACTCAAGTGTGAGTAAACCAGGTATGTGAGGGGGAGTTGGTAAACATGTTTATCCTAAACAAAGAAATGTGTGTTCCCTCAATTTACATGTAAACAGGACCATCAAGATACTAGTGGGTGAAGATGGCAGGAAACAGAACAATTTGCATTTCAGTAATCAAAAAGTGGGAGAAGAAAGAACATGGAGCTTCCTTCACCACAGACTCCATGTCACCTTCCTCACAGCTTGAATAAACTTTATTGTGAGGGGTA
Source organism: Chelonoidis abingdonii (assembly GCF_003597395.2). Classification (NCBI taxonomy): domain Eukaryota; kingdom Metazoa; phylum Chordata; order Testudines; family Testudinidae; genus Chelonoidis; species Chelonoidis abingdonii. The sequence continues at coordinate 76,722,686 of NC_133776.1, forward strand.
ACCTTCAGAAGAATCAATTTTAAAGGTTTAATGGTCTATGAAGACAGATGGTCTCAGTCTCAAGTGATAACTAATCAACTTATTGTATACAATATTATTGCATTATAAAAGTACATAGAATGAGATATCTGAAAGCTAATGACACATGATTACAGTTCACAATGATATTATGTATTAACACTATATTAGGAAATATGAATAGTTCATGATATTATGATTTAAAGTCTTTGGCCAAACTGAGAGAAGAAGGTTCACTTCCAGACAGGATAGAGATAGCTACTTACCTGTCTCCTATGTATATTAAGCATGGGGGAATCAAAACTCAATTTACATACAGTTGGATGGGAATCCCACAGCAAGGGAAGAATAGCATGTGGTCATTGAACTTTGGAAGATACAAGCAAAGACAGAAGTCATCTATCATTAGACAGACTCAAGGGAACAGAGATCTTGCAAGCTGAGAACAATGAGTTCTTCAGCCAGAGGGGGACTGAAGTTTCTGGAAACTGAATATAGGTGAGAAACCATCTTGAACAAAACCTTTATCTTGCTATATTAGGTTTTAGATGCGCATTTTCACTTTTATTTGCTTGTAACTCTTTTACTTGGCATCACTTAACCCAATGGTTCTCAAACTTTTTTTTCTGCAGACCTCTTGAAAATTGCTGAAGGTCTCAGTGGACCACCTAATGATCTTTCCAAATGTTGTTTGCACTGTTAGCTAACTATTATAAAGCATTTTGGATAAAAGCACCATATTAATAAAACCATAATCATAATTAACATTTTTTGTTCTACAAATAAAAGTGCACAACTCATATTTTAATATCAGTAGTGTTACCTTCTAATGTGATGGATATGCCCTCTCTCCCCCACTGCAGCAGCCACCAACCTGGGGCTGAGAAGGAGGGCTGTCTCTCCCCGGCAGCCACAGACTGGAGCTGAGGAAAGTCACCTCTTTTTCTAGCCGCCACAGCCCTGCATGTCCCAAATTCCCGGAGCCTCCTCTTCTCCCCCCAGTTGCCCCCTCTCACCTACCTCCATTCCTCCCAAGGCCACCACTTCACCTTACATGTGCATCTTCTCCGGGGTCCAGGCATCTAATTAGTGGAACCATGCCTGTGCGGCTCCATTAATTAGGTGGGTGGCCCTTCATTCTCTTCAGTGTGGCCACCCAGGCATCCACCTTAGAGGGAACTATCTGTGGACCACCTGAATGGAGCTCATGGACCACAGTTTGAGAACCTCTGACTTAACCTATGTTCTATTGTTAATAAATTTGTTTTATATTTACTACAAACCAAGTCAATGCTCTTTTTAAATGAAAGTTAAGTTAATAAGTTTGTGTCTCTAGAGGAACAAATGGACCATATGTCTTTGAACTGTTCAGGAAAGGGTTGGACATTATAGAGCACGTGATTTTTAAAAATTCAGGATTGGCAGTATTTTGGGGTCACCTCGCTGGTTGTCGCCAATGTTGGTGGAAGCCAGAGAGGGGCTATAGACAGGCTGCTTGGGTCAGAGCTGCTGAACCAGGGCTGTCTAAGCACACAGACACTTGTAAGCTAGTTCTGAGCATCCATGACTGGGAGCTACAACAGCAAAGCATTGTGAGGCATCCAGGGCTGCAGTGCTAGTGCTGACAAAACCTCCTCACTGATCTGGATTGCACCTTCGAACATTACTGTGTCACAAGGCTTTTATCAATTTATAAGCCACCAAGTAACCAAGCCAAGTGAGAGATGAATGAATTAATTTTATTAATTCATTTTTAAGAACACAAGAGTACTCATGTAGACCTGACAAAACTGCATGTGCACATTAATTTTGCAAAGCAAAGTCTGTCTGCAACAAGCAACACAGCAGGAACAATTAATCAGAAACAGAACAACTGTATGTGCTGCAAACAAGTCAATCATTACCCATCAGTACTTAACTCTTTCAGGAAATTAGGACACGGTATTAAAGAGAAACTGAATAATTGCCATGTGTGAAAAATAAATTCATTGCTTTTCAGGTGAATAAATGCTGAATCTGGAGTGAGAAACTGAAGTAAAATTAACTAAATGCCATTGACTAAAGTGGATGTATTTTTATGTTTTGGATAAGAGAATCTCTAATGATATGGTCAGATTGTTCCCTCTGTCTCCATTGAAAACTCAATGGAATCCTACAGGTATAGCAGGAGTGGATAGTGACACCTCTGTAAGATAATACTTCCTCATATTTCACGGAATCCCTTTGTTGATGGTGAAGGAATAGAGCCAAGGGGATAGGTACTTGTCCTTAATCAGCCTCAAGCTCTCTCAAGAACACCCTCTAAGTTTGTGGTGAAGAGTGAGGTGGGGGCATAGAGTCACCTAAGCCAGTTTTTGTTCATAGCTGGAATTCTCAAACTGGCATAATGGGGACAGAGCTGGGGCTAGCATGTGATCCAATAACTCTAAGATGGGGTGCATCAAATCTGAAGCCAATTAAGTGTTAGATGAGTTATATGTCAACATTCTTAACTATTTCAATGTTCTTAACTCCCGCTGAAATTTTCCATTATTCTGAGAACGTAGATAGAGTTTGAGCAGAGTACTATCATTTTCCTCCCCAAAGCTGTTCCCACTGCTTCTATCAAAGGAGCCAAGTCTGAAATTTCAACTACAAAAGCAGTAACAGTGAATTGAAGTTTTGACATAAAATTTCAACCATGGCATGCAGAGATTCCTTGAGCATTACTATTTTAAGCATGATAATGTGAGACTGGAATTTTAGCATTAATACCAACAAAAACAACAGCAAAACAAGAAAACAAAACATCTGGTCTATCCACAAAATTTGGAATTATACTGGGAATTAGGAAGATAGGAAAGATCTTGGAATAACAGAAAGGCTTGACATTTTAATAACTTATACAGTGCAGCTGCTTAGAGATTTTTTAAAGCCTCATCGGAAACTTTAAGTCATATTCAATTTAGAGAGAATTCTGTTAATATAATGTATATGTTTGTAGTTCTGTTGCCTCTTCCTTTATTAATAAGAGTATCTGCATAAGAAACACCACCCTTATTCCTTATTAGTTTATCTATTTATGTAGCTGCTTACCTTCTACCTGAAATCACAATTCTCTTTTTCTGACTTCACAATTGGGGCTATGGTAATAATGTCATCAACAGACTGCAGATTGTAACTTCAGGGTGGGAATAAGCCACATGCACAAACGACCTTTTATAAAACAAAGCTGCTATTTTAATATAAATTTAGTACTAAAAAAGCAAGGGAAAATAAACACACCTCCTTCCACAATGGGATTTATAGGCAGAATTGTCTATAAAGGGTGTGTTCGGGGGTGGGGTTTTTGTTTTTTGTTGTTTTTTTTTAAAGCATTCTCAGATGAAGTGTCAAGCACATTTTAACACTAATGGTAGAGGTGCATTTTAAGAAATCTCCTGGAAGTGAGACAATTGGGAACTGTTATACTGGCCAGTGTGTATTTTATATTAGTGGAACTCATTCTCAAAGAGCTAGAGACCTGCTTCATTATCAGGTAGAGTTTTAAGAAACCATACAAGTGTGCGATGTACTGATAATGAACTGTGTTGTAAATGTGTGTAGCAAGATAAAGTAAAAGTAATCATGGTACCACCATCCCACTTAGAGTGAGCTACAGTGGTCTCTGTTAAAAGATCAGTTTTTACCTATTGTTACCATATATAGTAATATATCAGACAACTATTATTTTCTGTACTGAGAAATAATTATGGTATCTCACATCCAATTGTACAACTGTTAACAAAATGATGACTTTTAAATTATGACTATTGTTTATGCAAGAGATTCCCAAACACCCCACTCTTCCCATACTGTATGTTAGCAGGTACTTTTATGCCTCAAATGTATGTACAAAGAAGAGCACAATAAGAAAACAAAAGAAAATTGAAACATTCAGAGAAACAACAGAGGTCCTGATCCAAGCCCACTGTAGCTAATGGAAAGACTGTCCTGGAGTCATAAGCGCAGGAACTAGGGGTGCAGGGGGGTGCTCCAACACCCTCAGGTTTTAGCTGTGTCCTGGCCTGCTGGCCCCCCAGAGCCCAAGTCCCAGCCCGCCAGCCCCCAGGTCTCAGCTGCTGGCTCCCTGGTCCCAGCTAATGGCTCCGGGGTGGGGGTGGGGGAAAGGAACAGGGTAAGGGGGCTGGCTTTCAGCACTCCCACTATTCGAAGTGTTCCCGCGCCACTGCCTTGAGTTCAGTAGGATTGGATTAGGCCCATAATGAACACGTTGTTTGGCCAAAAAAGAAGTTCTCTCTTTCAGATAAAATACAAATGATATGTCAGAGGAATGCTACTTCTCTAGTATTCTACATACACTGTAACACAGTTACACTGAAAGTGAATATGTACCATCAGTACTCAACACAGAAAACTAGGTGGAACACCTTTCAAAACTCCCAAGACAAAAGACATGTATTTAATATAACCTGGATATACTACAACAACTTACAGCACTCACTAGCTTCAATCTATCAATTGTAATATTAAAGCCCATACAGGACAACCCACATTGCAAGATCAATGTGCAGACAGTTATTAACATATAGATACAATCATAAATATACAAAACAGCAGACCTGATTAATACCTTTAACTTACATTCTTTTAATCTCCTGTACAAAAAGTGCCGTTTGGTCTTTTAGCTGGAGCTTTCTATAGACAATTATAATCAAACACATACAATTTCATTTGGATGACTTTGTTAAAAATTCATTAACAAAAGGAGATTTTTCAGACACTACTTATAAGAATGTGACCATTACAATGGAAGTACAATGGCAGAAGCTGTCACTATACTCTGAACATTTGCAGTGAGAGTAGAACATCAGGAAGGCCTATGTAGAAGAGCTCTGCTGTTAGTACTTGCCCAATGCAGACTATTATCTAACTGGGATGATATTCTTATATTTATTTCATATGTTTGTTTAACTTTGGAACTGAGAGACAGTTTTGGCATGGAAGTGCCTTCATTTGTGTGGGAGACAGGAACCAGGCTGGGGCTCGCCTCTCTTATTACCGATATGCAAGTCTTATGCTGTATAATCAGTGTAAAAAATGTTGCTGAATTATAACACAATATATCATTATATATAGTATACATTCATCTGTCTGTATCCCTGACTCTTGAGGTTTTTACATATTATTGCATTATTTTAAATGTCTTGCTCACTGCCTTTTTAAAATGTCTTTCTATATATTCTGTAATAATGAATACCAAGATAATTAAAACAAATTTCATACAGTATGCAATGTGTTTCATTTCAATTAACTCTTATTTAAAAAAAAGTGAGAAGCTTCGACTACCCAAATGTGTTCATATTATATATTATGCACATACATACACACAATAAAAATGACGGTTACTAACTTGCAATTGGAGTTCTTTGAGATGAGCCTCTGCATATTCATACTTACGGGAATGCACCAATCGCTGTAACATAGACGGTACAGCCTTCTCAAGCAGTGCCTATCAGAGCGCCTGCATGCCACCTCCTACCCTTCATGAACATTTTGAGGGTGAGGCTATAAAAGAAGGTGCAGAGCCCTCTACTGCCTCAGTTCCTTTCAACTGCAGCACAGTACACTACGGAAGTGACCCCCTCTGGATCCAATGGACATGGAGCTTCTCTCTTATTACCATAATAATAGCTAGTTCTTCTGGGTAGTTTTTTGTTGTTCTTAGAGTTAGCCGTTTACTGATAAAGTTAATATAGGTTTTGTCTCAGTTCCTTTCAGAAGAGGATCTGAAGAAGTAGTAAGCAGGTTTCAAAAGATGTGCTTCCTGTCTGTCAGTTTCCCCAGCACTGGACGACCATGTAAGGTACCTAGCATGTGTTGGCGAGGGACATTATCCATCTAGATGTACTATATACTCTACATTTATGTCTAGAGTATGCTAGGAGAAACTCAATAGACTTCAGGCACTCTTACTTCAGGAACCCCATCAGCTAAACTTTTCCAGATCTGAGAAGTTGCAATATAAAGGGAAGAGACCTATGTTGGTTCTATCTTCAGCACCTGAAAAAATTAAAGTGCCTAGGAAGAATGTTGAATTGGCACTGGATTTGCCTCCATGTATGTTCACATGCTCAGAGGCCAGAACTTCAGATCTGTTCAACGGTTCTAAAGTGCTTGGAGCACTTTCTTCAAAGGTATTGAGCAAGCATAAGACTAAGCCTTTGGATCAGTCAGTTGTGGTTCTGAAGAAGAAGGCTGCTGCTAAAAGATCCATTGTTAGCAGAGCCTGATCTCAACAGGCAATTCATCAAATTCATTTGACTTGGATTCATCTTCCTCCTTTCCATGACAGACATCAAGATTGGGTCCATGAAGCACCCCTATCCTTGGACCTGAACCTGCAGATACAAGAATTTCCCCAGATCTGAAAACATCTAAAGTATCAGGCTGATACCAGTAGTTTTATTAGCTTTGGCACCACTATCAGATCTGAGAGACTGTGAGTGGTCCATCACAGGCAGTTAAATCAGCCTCTGGATTAGAGTGTCATATCTTTTCTGGAAAGAAGAGAGAGGTTCCAACAGTGGTTATTTCTCAATCTTCTACTCATTAGAGGTGCAGGTTGGAGGACATTCTGAGCTTTACTCCAGAGTTGTCACGGTCTCCACCTAAGATTCCTATGAGATCACCAGGCAAATCTTTCTGTCAATTCAGACCTATCCATCTTCTGGTTCCAATGTTATCCTCTAAAAAGCTCTGTTACCTATCCAAGATTGGATCTGCAAACAGAAGAGGATTAGGACAGATCTGCTCAACCTAGACAGCCTAGGTTTCAACTACCTAGGTCAGGGTTTATGGATCATTTGGATTTCTTTATCCCATGCGCATATTTCCATATGGGTGGTTTTGGCAAGAATGGCAGCCTTGAACTCCATGGCCATACTGGCCTCCAACTAGGACATCTATGGGATCTCCCCAATATGACTGAAAAAGAGAGCTCCTGCTGCTAAGAATGAGACCATATCAGTGCCTCTGGATTCTATAGGCCCAGATCCGTTAGTTTGCTGCTACTGTAATAGGTGATGTTTGTCAGAGGAAGATGAGGAAATAGTTGAGCATATGGAACGTCAGGAGTTTAAGACTGAGATGGAATCTGATTTGTTACCAAATGAAAATGGGGGGCATATCCTCTGTTTTCTCGTTCGGAAGATGCTCTCCAATTGTGTGAGCTAGCATGGTTTCAACAATAAAGTTACCTTTTGAGGCTATGGAGGAAGCTTCTTATCTCACGTTTAATATTTTGGTAACTCCCTCAAAAATAGTTTCTTTCCCTATTTTGGATTAAACAAACAAACAAACAAAAACAGCCTGCAAAAACTAGCTGGGCCAATTCAGCTTCTTGTCCACCCATTTCTAAGAAAGCTGATAAACTGTACTAGGCTGTAATATCCCATTACCGTTTCATTTACGGGATAAGATGGAGAAGGTTCTACCATCTAGTCTGCATCAGGTGGCACATTCCCATGAGTGGGACTATGCAGAGGCCACTCAAAGAAGAACCTGGGGCACATTGTATCCATAGTTCGCAGGAAGATAAAGTATAATACATTATTGGCCAGTCCTGGTCTATGGACTTCAATGGAAGAGTCAGTATCTGTAATATACAGGTCTCTAGTTTTCAAAGATGTGCATGTCTAAGTGCTCACATCCAATCTAGGCATATGAATCCTTATTGTATGCAACCAAGCAGGGATTACACACACAGACACAGATACAGACACAGACACACACCAGAATTTGCAATAACAGCCCCCAGCTATTGTGCATACATCAGGGATGTGTACACCAAGGTCTGCACACACATAAGGCAAACTCACCTTTGAGAGTTTGGATCAAAATATGTTGTTCTAAATTGTTAAGTGTCAGTTGTAAAGATTAGGGAGGACAAAAGTGACATTAAAAACAGTTATAAAATAGAATTTGCTGGGGGAGCAATCATATTTGCTGACAAGTGATCTGATATGTGCGGCTTTTAGAGCACAGGGCAAATTCTGTTTTTAGGTATACATTTGTAGCCCCAGGTTGTATGCATGAAACTGACAGCTGAGTTCAGATACACACTTATGTATTTTAAAACTCAGGTAAAACATTAAACACTGTAGGTGAAATTTTCAAATATGAAAATCCCAGCCCCTTTCTATAATTGTGATAATAGCAGCACAGTTATGGAGTGGTATGGTTACTAAGTGTGCAGTTTTGGTTTAAGATATACAGCTCTTGGGCACTGGAAGCATTTGGCCTTCAAATGTCGGCCTTAGTATTTGTAGGCCTAATCCTGCAAAATGTATGCACAGAAGAAACTTTACTCAAGTGAGAAGGTTCATGAACTTAAATGAGATCACCTCATCGGAGCAGAGTTATTAATATGCATATTTACAGGATCAGGCCCTGTAGCATTGCAAAGACCATTTCACATGTATTGTTTCAATCACCACATATAGAATAAACTGAAGAATTAGACATGCATTATAACACTATAGGCATGAAGTCACATAAATCAGTAGCAAAGCAAGGAGCATATATTGAAAGCACTGTGAATCTGTGCATTATGATGTTCCCTCAGTGACATGTGTGTTCCTAGAAGAGCTGATATAATATTTTCCTTACATTGTGCTATTCCACATATCTCAGTAAAATTATTAGGGTAGTCCTATGAAGAATAGAAGTAACTTACCTATTCATTTCTTCAAGACAGTCAGTTGCAAAGTAAAAGCTCTTAATTTTTGGGTGGCATGCTTTGAAGGCACTGTAAAACAAACAAAGGAGAAAAATGTAGTTTTCTTTTAAAATAGTTTGTCTATGATGACTTTATTGCCCTTTGTTGATAAATGTACATGATGAGGTTGAAAAGTCCTCCTCAGACTTACTTGCTCTTGGGTTCTTCAGAATGTTACAGAGTTACACATACATATTTCTATGTGAGTTCAATTAAAAATGATAAAAACAAAAATACCCTTTATCATCTATGGATAAAAACTTTTCAAAGTGATCACTCTTTAATTGACCTCTCAAGTCCTCATCCTCAAAGGAAACCTGAATAACTTTCAAAAGATGAGCCTGGCAACTTAAATTCATAACTTTGATAGACACTAAAAACCATGGACTTGATAAAGACACTGGATTTATGGCTCATTACAACAATCTGTAACTCACTAATCACCCTTTTCCCCACTTTGACTGCAGAAGTATTAACTGGCCATTTCACCTTCAGTGGTCTCCTACAATAGGTATTACTACCACTGATGGTTCCAAAGTGTGGAACTAAACAATCAGTTCACCTTATATTTAGATGTGACACTGAGTACATTTCCCAGGCCTGATGAAAAGCTCTCTGTAAACTTGGAAGCTTGTCTCTTTCACCAAGATAAGTTGGTCCAATAAAATACATTACCTCACCCATCTTATCTCTCTAATATCCTAGGACCAACACGGCTACAACAACACTGCAAAAAAGATCTGGTAGCACCCAGGATAAATTACCAATTCATTTCTGCATTTGTTTTGTCTCGCTAATCAGGGTCTTTTCATTCAAATTGAACTTGATGGCAGCAACCTTGTCACTCTGAGGGGATATAAGAAATATATGCTTTGCTGACAAGTGAAAAAAATGTGGAAGCTCTCATTAGTGGGGGCCACTCACCCCTGAGTTCAGAAACAGCTTCTAAGAGTGAAACTTAAACCATCCAAACTTCAAGTGGTCTTGGGATTTGTAATTTACTAGCTTTGATATTTTTTGTTTATTTCTTGTAGTCACAATGGGCTCAATTAACCGCTGGTGTAACTTCAAGGAAGTCAATGAAGTTACATGAAGGGTGAATCTGACTTGATTTCTGAAGCTGTCATCAGCTGTGTGGTCAATGTGCTATCTTTCACATACAGCTTTATCACAGCTGAGTTTTCATGCTGTGCCTATTGTCTAGATTATTTACCATTTCTTCAGTTTTGGGACCAGCCTCTGGCTAGTGGTTCAAGATGTGTATATCTCTTTGCATCTACTGTAGCATCATTCTCTTATAAAACTCCTGGGAAGGCATTCAGCCAACAGTTTTCTATTCTTTCACTAAAGAACTCATCCCAGGTCACTGCAGAGCTACAGCTAATATCCCACAATGTGTAATCTTTCATTTCCTGAAAGGCAGTCATTTTACAGTAGATATCCACTGTTCATGTAAAAAAAGTCACTTCCTCTGTTACAAATGCTCTGGCATTAGTTAGCAGAAAAATGAAAGAAATTTCTTAGTCTGTAGTTTTCACTGGTAAAATGGATAAGATGAAGAGTTGTCCACTAGCAAAATAACTTTGGAGGGTTGAATAGGTGATGATTCTGCAGGTGACTATGTGACTACAAGGACAAAACTCTGTACTTTGCATAATTTATTAAGCCTATTTTCAGTTATCTATATGTTTGTTGAGTTTACGTACTTTATTGACAGTATTATGTGCTTAAAGCATGTGGGATTTGCATCAGAAAAAATAATCTCATTTTATTATCAATACAACGTGCACGAGTCTTAGGCATCATTGTGAACAGTCCATGCAAGCACTGATCTTGGATTCAGTTGAGGAGGACTTCTGTGAATCCTGTTTTGGACTTCATATGCAATAAACTGTGGAAGTAACATTTTGTTCATGATAGTTAATACATGTTAGAAGTGTGTTTGTCTTAACAATACTATATGTTGTATGGTACTCCATAAAATTCCCCTTAAAATATGTGCCGCCTCCTATAAAAAAAGTGTGTGTAGAGGCAAAAAATCATGCTGATATATTCATTTTTTAAACATTATCTTAGCTCTGTTTTAATAGAAACTCAAGTTAATGTGGTGCTGTGCAAGAAACAAGACTGATAATGTTATAGACTGACACCCTTTAATTATCTACAGAACAGGCAAGCTTCTTGCACCCAGCACTGCAAATATATCTCAGATCTGGTCTATGGGATCATGTCTTGAAGTAGGCCTGTAGTTCATTATTCTTTCTTATTCAGTTCTTGGCTTATCTTTTGACACTGCCTGCATGGGTGCCAATGATATGGACAGCTGTCCACCAAGAATTGGATTGAGAACCCCAAATTATTTTCCATGCAGGTCCTTAAAACAGGTTATCTGATGAAAATAAGTAGACTGTGAACCTAGAGATGAATGGCTTTGTATCCTATTAATAATTTCAAAATCAATTATATGGAAAACCATGGGGAGGCTTAGTCTTTCAAAGTTAATGGATTCTTATAAAAAAGCACCCATTAAAATGAAGTATTTTGGATATGCTCCCTAACTTGAAAAATGTTCTTCTGCCAATGTCCTGATCCATCCAGCATAATCAAAGGCAAGCATCATGCTCCAGAACAACATTTATCAAACTGTTGTCTGTGGAGCACTGGTGGTCTGCAGAGATCTAATGGGTTACATGGTGCTCCTTTTTTCTAGCTACTTTTACAGGCTAGAAGTGGCCCACTTCACTTATCCATGTACTTCACTGAAAGAACAGCTTAGCTGCCTATAAAAGGAGCTGGAAAGAAGAAGGATCCCTAATATCTGTTGCTGTGTAAGAGGATGCAAAGAAAGAGAAACTTCTGTCAGGAAGCAAAGCCACCGGTGGGACAATAACAATTAGCTAAATACTTTATCATTTGTTACCACTGGGATATTGCATAGTAAAAATTGGATGGCAAGTGGTCTTCCCAAGTTCAGGGGCAGGTGGCTTGCACAAAATTGAGGTGAGGTGCTGGTCTGAATGGGAGCAGTGGTAGTTCACAAGACACTGTCATTCACACTACAAAAAAATGTGATAAACCCTGGTGGTAGCATGGTGTTCAAGGCTAGGAGCTAAGACTGCTTAGTTCTAATTCATTCTCTGCCATTTATTATGCAGCCTTTGGCAAATCACAAACCTCACTGCCTCAGTTTCTCTGTGTACAAAAAAAGGAAACTTACCTCACTTGGTTGTTTCAATTAGATAACATTTGTAAAGTGCTATATAAGTCCTAAGTGCTCTATCATAATCATACCCACATATCGTCCCACTTCCTTCATATTAATTCTTTCATTACTGATTATCTTCAATAGCTCAATTCTGTGTTAATGGCTTTAAAATTGTTTCTACAACATCTGGACCAGAATTAATTTTATATTTAAAAAGTAAAAATATTAGGCTCCCCATTTTTATTTTTAGTAAGATGTCCAAGGACATGATTTTGATTTTACATCTGCAGGTACATTTTCACGAACACCAGAAGTTTCTGTATGTATACAAACTTAATGTTATAAGATATGCAGGAAAATGCATGTGAAATCATTCAGGCCTGGACTGACAAGAAGACCCAGAAATATTGCACATGTGGAAAGATGGCTGAAACCAAAAAACACACAAGGGGACTAATTCATTTTACCACTGAAATAAATGGAGTTACACCAAGGAATAATTTGGTCCTTCACATATGTATTTTGTACAATTAACTGAATTTTTTTTTAAATAAAAGCAAAGCACTCTATACTTTAACAAGAGGAAATCTCCTTTCCTTCTGTCCTCTTCGGAATTTGATTTTATATCAGATATCATATTTGTTACCTCCAAATACCGCCAATGTTATTTCATTGACACCAAGGGGAGTTGGATTAGGCCTTGCAATAATAACAGTTTTCCAGTATCAGTGTGGGGGTTAGGTGCTTGCACACATGTACATTTTGCTGAAGCTATATTTATGTGGTGTTATTTCTTTAGCAAATATATGCTTATTGTTGAACTCCTATAATGGTTCATCATAATCTGTACTGTAGTGTATCTAGAAAAAGGTCCTTAAATAAAAATGGTAAAAAGTCAAGCCAAACAAAATGAAATTACTATTACTTTATAGCTACATTATAATTTATTATGGATTTTATCACAGAATTTACTACCATAATAGTGAGTTTCCTGTCTTTTTACTGAGTTTCTGGTATCATAGACATCCTCTTGCTCTCTGAGGGAGGTTGAATTCTCACCTCAGGGTTTCCTCAGGCAGAAGGGTGATGGCTATGTATTTTTCCTGGGTCCAGGTTTGTGCAGTGTGCAACTTCCAGGTCTTTGCTGGGATACAGAACAAGTTTCTTTTAAAATTTTGTGCCAAACTCTTTTGTTTGGGAAAGCCATTGGTGCGGCATCAAAGGAGAGTCTCAATATTTGTACTTGTTTTATATACGTGCAATTTTAAATAGAATTTTGGCTGCACTGTTTTACCGTGAGATGCCTAGAATGGTATGAGGGAAAGCACCCATAAGATTACAGGCTCTGTCATATATTCCTAGTGCTCTCTCAATTCCCATTAAAGAAAATGGCCCCAGCTCCTTGGCTAGTGTACATCAGCCATGCTTCATTGACTTCAGTGGACTGACAGATTTATATTAGCCAAGGATTGTAGTCAGTAGGCCTAATTCTCATATCATGCTGGCATCAGACAGATTTAACTCCATTGATTTAAATGGAATAATTCTCATGAGGTCACAATCAGGCCCAATGGGAAATGTGAACATTCATCACCTTGCAAAACTTGGCCAATTCAGTACATATAGGTATGCATCTTTAAAAAAAAAAACCTCTGCTTTTCCTGAGTCATCCTCCTTTGCAATAAAATAGCTGTTGAGAGCAATACTAGCTTTATGTAACTCACATTTCCATAGTTGTACAATAGGGGATATTCTTGACAAACAAATGAAGTCCTCAGGAAATGAAGGCGTCCATTATGATGATATATTCCATGATTAATAATATTTTGCAATATCTAAATTAGAGTACCTAGCCTTGTATGATCATTAATAGATGTAAGAATTGGCCCAGGAAACAGTAAACATATAGTTATGAAAAAAGCTGAGATGAACATTTGTTAATATCCTGAATTTAAATCATGCTGTAATATTTACCATTATGATTTATTCTGACTTTCAGAGACACAAATCAAAGCAATTGAAATCCCAGTTTTGCTGGTTTCTTCTACACCCCATCATCAACAGTAACCGAATTTTCCAAGACAAATGCATTCAAAGGAGGTAAATGTGGAAACAGCATAAGAATACAGAATCCTCTGCCTGTACAGTTTCCTCTCTGTTGGCAAATTAATTATTCATTAGGGGTGACATTTACCCCTGGGCAACGGCTCAGCATAAAGCCCATTTAAGTTTCACTTCAGCCCATGAAATAGGACTAAAGTGACTTATAGGCCTTGAGCTGGCCTTGTAGTAAATGTTAATTTCACCTATAGACATTTTATACTCTTAACTCACTGACGGATTACTGGTCATTTGCAGATGATTGAATTGTATCACACTCTGTTATGACCAGAATTTGATGTTTAATGAAGTTATGAGGACAAAATATCCAAGAGAAATGAGTTATTAATACCAGTTGGGGAGATGATGTAAAGGTTACAGTAAATAAGCAAAAGTACAAAAACATTGTTAATATTGTAATTGTTATAAATATTACTTGAGAATTGAATTAACTAGAAAAATTCTGTTTTGCAAACGTAAATAGTGAATTCCAGAACAACCCCTTAAAAGAAATGGAACATTCTTATGGTGCCCACTAGATGGCGCACACTAACTAATTATATGTATTACAAGTCCTTGGACATAGGAATCCCGCCTTATGTCGGATGCCACTTACACCACTTTTCAATTGACTGTTTGTTTCGCCCCTACCGATTCTTGTTTTGCCCTTACAATGCTCAATTTGCATAAAGTTTGCTTAGAATCACTTTTTGATTGTGTTATTGTGTATGGAAATGGGAGGGGTCGCTTCTGATTGGCTTCTAGGCAGCAAGGTACATTGTTGCCAGGTAGGGTTGCTGCTTGTTTTTGATTGGCTGAGCCCAGCATCAGGAGCCAATCAGAAAGTTTGAACAGTGATTGGCTGAGGCTCAGCATGTGTGCTGGTCTCCTTGGCTTTCTGAGCCTGTGTTGTGGGCATTCTGAGCAGCAAATTTGAGTTTATATATTTATTTGAATGCTGTTTACAAAACAGAGTGTATAGTAAATACATTGATGCTGCAACATTAGTCATCTATAATTCATTTACTACAAAAATCTGGGTTACTGTGGTGAAAATAGTGTATCAAGCCTTGGTTTAAGAACCAATCCCACCTTCATACCATTGATTCCTATGCGAAAACCCGTTTAGACTTAAAACGCAATTCTGAGTAACGAACTCTGTCTTCAAACCAATTTTGAGCACTTCAATAACTCAGTAATGGGTTAGGGATTGCTATAAAAGTGGATGGGTAGGGTTCTGTGGCCTGCTTTGTGCAGGAGGTCAGACTAGATTATCATATTGGTCCCTTCTGACCCTCGAGTCTATGAGTCTTAAGTCCAAGGACTCCCTGTATATTAAAAATAAGGTTCCAGTGCAATGGCTTTTTGGTTCTCGTTGCTACATATAAGAAATTACAGGTGGCCTGTGATCCATCTGTTGACTGCTGCTGCTGTTTTTAATTTAACATTTTTAGTGGCACATGGCCTAGCTTCAGAGCACTGGAAGTGTCCAGTTTAGTAATCCTTGACTATGTCTTTCACTCTCTTCCATGCTTAATGACTACCAGAATTCCTATGCATCTCTGGCAAGATAGATGGGACTTTTGCCTCTCTCTGGAGTCCCGATATCAAATGAATGTGGTGCTCAAAAATCTACAATGAATGGGTCATTAAAATGCAGATAATGCCACTCCCTGACCTCACATGGGTGATGTGGAGAAAAACTAATGTTTGTGAAAAAAGGTGGGTAAGATAATATCTTTTACTGGACCAGCTACTGTTGGTGAGAAAGAAGCTTTCGAGATTACACAGAGCTCTTCTTCAGGTTTGTGAAGCACTCAGATATTCTAGTGGTGAGTACCATAGAGAAGCCCCTGAGGAAATTAATAATTGTATTCAGAGCAGGGTTTGAATGATGCAGAAGGGTATTTTTCATTCTGTGGCTTCAGGTTAGTGCAGTGCCAGAAATCAGTGTCTGTTAGAATTGTGTTCAGAGTCTCTTGATATGAAAAGCGATTGGTGTGACATCCAAGGTGTATATTTTTACTTATTGTGTTACATAGGTGGAATTTTAAATAGAATTTGGACTGTACTATTTCATTTTGTGGTGTCAAAAATACTCCGGCAATAAACTTCCATTAGATAAAAGGCCCGACCTGAAATTCTTACATATTCAGAACTCATATTGAATTGAACAGGACTTTTGGATACACAGGGAATGTTAGACTGAGACCTCAAATGCTTTAGCATTATTCTGATAAACAGTGATTCATTACAGATGGATCCCCACTAATCTCAGCTCTCATAATTAGTTTGATCAAAGGCCATCATGAAGTAGCAGCACATTTAAATTATTTACAAGAAACATATAACTGAGAAACTGCTGAGACTAAGCCTACTAAACACATTGACAAACTCCATGTTGTTTGTGAATAGAGAAGTACATTTTTTAATAAAGTGGGTGGAAAAAGTGCAAAATAAATCCAATCAAGTGTTTATATTTGGAAAAGTAACATGAATATATGAATGATACATACCAGGCAAACTAAATGATTAGTATACTAGCATATATTATGTTTAGAATGAAATGTTATTAAAGTTTTAGAACTTGATCCTGCCCCCACTGAAGACAATGGGTTTAAGTAAGGATAAGAAAGTAGGGTCAGGCAACCTTATACATTTACCATTGTATCATAACCACAGAATGGACAGTGTCTTTGAAAAAGAGACCATTTAAACAAGTGATATTTGTGCTACCTCATATGAAGATTTAAACTACTTTGGTTTCTGTTTGGGTTCTTATATTTCTGCTTACTCTTAAAATGTTTTTTTTAAATATGATGATGGAGATACTGCCTAAAATCAATGGAACATCTTTCAGTGACATCAGCTATCCAACCTCCATTGGTAGCACCGAGAACATCTTACCACTCAAATATAGAGCCTGAAATCATTACTCTAACTCTGGAGGAGAGCTAAACTTGGGTGAGATAATGCCATGACTCCTATTTATAAATAAGTACCTTCATTAATTGTATGAGTGAGACAACAGTTCAAACCACATAGGACACAGTAGTCTAATAGCTATGCATTTTTGTCAAAGTTTCTCAAGGGTATTCCACTCCATGTGTAACATGGGCACAGTAACAATTATTCAGTAAATCAGCTTCTCCATGATTGATAAGAATACTGGAAAGAGAAACATCTATTTATTTTTGCTGTTGGAATCAAATTTCCTTTATTCAATTAACAGAGGTCCAAATCCTGCACTCTTTACTTTTTGAAAACTCTGCATTATGGCAATAGGTGCTTTGAGAGAAAAGTGCAGGATCAGCCCCTAAATGACTGACCCTACTAGTTTTGTGTCTGTGCTCTGAAATAGAGGAAACAGAGTTAGTGCTATCTCAGCTAGAGCTATTTATACACTAACCCTAAGAACTCTTTTTAGACCATTTTTCTTCTGTTTATTTGAAATAAATTGAAACCACAAAACAAATAATTGATAAAATTGTTAGTCCTTCTTCTCCAGAGGTGATCCTGGCAATTACAGGCCAGTGAGCCTGACTTCAGTACCAGGCAAACAGGTTGAAATTAAGTAACAAACAAAATTGTCAGATGCATAGATGAACATAATTTGTTGGGGGAAAAGTCAACATGGTTTTTGTAAAGGGAAATCATGCCTCACCAATCTACTAGACTTCTTTGAGGGGGTCAACAAGCATGTGGACAAAGGGAATCCAGTGGATATAGTGTACTTAGATTGTCAGAAAGCCTTTGATAAGATCCCTCACCAAAGGCTCTTAAGCAAAGTAAGTTGTCATGGGATAAGAGGGAAGGTCCTCTCGTGGATGAGTAACTGATTAAAAGATAGGAAACAAAGGGTAGGAATAAATGGTCAGTTTTCAGAATGGAGAGAGGTCAATAGTGGTGTCCCCAAGGGGTCTGTACTGGACCCAGTCCAATTTAACATATTCATAAATTATCTGGGAAAAGGGATAAACAGTGAGATGGCAAAATTTGAAAATAATACAAAATTGCTCAAAATAGTTAAGTCCCAGCAGACTGAGAAGAGCTACAAAAGGATCTCTCAAAACTGGGTGACTGGGCAACAAAATGGCAGGTGAAATTCAATGTTGATAAATGCTAAGTAATGTACATTGGAAAACATAATCCCAGCTATAAGAGACGACTAAAGGGGGATATGATGGAGGTCTATAAAATCATGATAGATGTGAAGAAAGTAAATAAGGAAGTGTTATTTACTCCTTCTCATAACACAAGAATTAGCGGTCACCAAATGAAATTATTCAGCAGCAGGTTTAAAACAAACAAAAGGAAGTATTTTTTCACACAATGCACAATCAACCTGTGGAACTCCTTGACAGGATGTTGTGAAGGCCAAGACTATAATAGGGTTAAAAAAAGAACTAGATAAATTAATGGAAGATAGATCCATCTATGGTTATTAGCCAGGATGGACAGGGATAGTGTCCCTAGCCTCTGTTTGCCAGAAGCTAGGAATGGGCAACAGGGGATGGATCACTTGGTGATTACCTGTTCTGTTCATTCCCTCTGGGGCACCTAGCATTGGCCACTGTCAGAAGACAGAATACTGGGCTAGATGGACCGTTGGTCTGACCCAGTATGGCTGTTCTTATGTTCTGTAAATCCCATCACAGTAAGAAATCTTTATCTACTTCCTAAATAATATACTTTCCTCCTTCCCCCACCCCCCGAGTCTTTCATTTCATTAAAATAGGAATTGGGTATCTGGATAGCTAAGAGAAGAGTTTTCTAATTGTTTGTATTTGCATTACAGTTTATACCACTTAGTCCAAGTTATATTTTTTAAGTAAATAAGAAACACTGGTGCCCGTGAGGCTGTAAAACAATATCGGCCTGTTTTAGGGTTTGCTATGTAAACTCCTTTTCTGGAACTTTTTGCATTCTTAGTACAGATTGCAGATAAAGACAGACATACCACTTTCTCCAGTGCCATACTTTACACAATATCCTTACAAAGGTTCCTTTCATTTGTAGAACAGTTTGACTCATACTCACTGTTTCCTTCTGCATTCAATGGCTCTATCTATCCTGAACTCAGGTAAACTGATGAATCCTTCTGCTTTTTCATCCTATCACGAGAGAAGAGGAAGTGCAGGTGAAGATGAGTACATTATTGAGAAAGAGAGAAATGAGGTGAGAACTGTACAGCTGTGACTTATGGTTCAAAGGCAGGTCAAGTCCAATTAATAAAGATAAAGAATACATTGTTCCCACACCATTAATTCATGAAGATAGTTTACTTAAACATATGCTGTTGACAGTTTTTTATAAAGTGACTGACTTGTCAGTTCTCTAACTATGTCACAGTAACACCAGCCCTTCTGTGATAAAGACAATACAGAGCACATTCAGATGTGAAAATTACTTTAAACATCATACTAGGTATTTGAACCCATTATTAATAACTCTACAGAGAGGTTCTCAGATTTTTTTAAAGAGTATATTACATCTTAACAGTGATTGTATTGTGGACACTTCTCTTCCTAATGGTGACTGAAAACATTACTGTGGTAATTTCAACAATTGTTTGCATGGAAAAGTAATATTAGAAAAGTATTTCATGTAATTTTCATTTCCTTAAACATGATTTAACCGTGGAAGAAGAAGACCAGCACAATATGACCGGCCAGCTTTCTGAAGACCACCCATAAGCGCTGCGCAGATCACTGATAGTTCATGTATCACAAAGCGTGGGAACCACTGGCACACATAAGGAGCACCATCTAACATTTGCAGACACATCAGTAAACCAGTATACACACAACACAAGCATTCACTCAAATTGTTTTGCTATTACCCTCAGCATAATTTAAGAAAACCTAATTTTAAAAATAAGTCTCCATGACTCAAATCAACTGCTCTCCCGAGTCAGGTTTTCACATTTGGTTTAATTTTTAGAATGTAGGAATTAACTCATCCCAGGTGTAACTCATGGCTGAATTTCCCCACAATGCTGATAATAGGGCAAGATGACAGTGAACACCTTGTTAACAAATATGGCAAAGTAGTACTGTTTATTGCTGACACTTGTAGTTCTTGAAGAATGCCATGTAGCTTTTTTGCTATTTTATTGTTAGACTCACACATAGATGATTGAAGACTTCAGCTGAATCATTGCAGCTGAATTTTTTTCCTGTCCAGACCTACGTATCACAGACTCGTGTCCAAGCAGAAATACAGTAAACTCTGTGTATTTAACTACTTATTTAAAAAGTAGCAAAATTTAATGTAGGCTGTTTTTTCTTTCTTTCAAGTGTAGCATATACTTACATTCTGGTTTGTGTACCAGTACAGTGAAGAATCCTTCAGAATAAACCAGTATTTTTTCCATTTCTGTGTAAAGTAACCTTTGGCATCTTTTTTCTTCCACAGCCAGCCCTCACAATCTCCATGGCCCAAGTCTTTGCAGGAAATCCGCCTCCTGCTCCCACTAGTCAGAGAGCTCCCTGTAAATGGGAAGATAACGTGAGACACTAAGGGATCCTGTTGCTATAAAAATAAATACAATATCTTACTTTTTAAAACTAATGAGCCAAAACAGGAACCTCTAAATGAAACCCTTCAAATTTCAGGGTGGAAGGTGGTTCAGATTATAATTTCTGAATCTAGACATGTCCTATTATTTTGGTTTCCAGATTGATGAAAAGACAGAAGAGGCGTGGTTTGTAATTCTGGTTTGAATTGAATAAAATCTTATCCAATTATTTAATCTCCAAGGAGTTCTGCCATATGGGGCCAAATTCTCATGAGAATAGTTTGTGATATTTTGGCATCATCTAATCCAACCAAAAACCTTGTCCTGATTTGGCCTTTAAGTGGCATAAACTTAAATCTTGATCCAAATCCAAACACCACTTCCTCAGTCTGTTTTTAGCTCTTCATTTTAACAGCCCTAAAATAAATCAAATTCTGGTAAGGAAGTTTATCATCATTCCATAGGAATCATGGAACAGTATATGCCCACAATACTTGTATTCTGATTTTAATTCATCAACAATATTTTAGATTTACTGAACTTAGTTTAAACACATCCTAGCTGATAACCCTGAAATGTCACTCTGTCTTAAAGATATCACTATCAAACAGAATTTTTTCTTAGTATTGCATAATTTTTCCTTAAAAGCCTACAGCAAAGTTAGTTAAAACATTAGGTGCTTTACTGTGAAAAATCAAGTTTACATTGTTACATAAATTATATTTATTTGACAGTTGTGAAGCAGTGTCAGAAGGTTAGATCACATTAAATTACTACCCTTTTCTTGATAGTATTCGATTGATCTTAACATTTTGTTCTCTTCAAAATAAGATACTGCATCCTGATCAGCTTTAGAAATACTATAAATGTATTGACTGAGTAAAGGAGAAGTCTTTAGGCAGTGAGTTAAAACTGCAAACAAAATAAAAAGGCCAGTTTGCATGTACTATATATAAATTATACCAGATTATTTCTAATTCCCTAAATATATTATAGAATGACAAAAGAAGTGCCTTTTTATTTTATAATTTTTTATCAAAGGTTTGTTTTCTTGCTATTCTCAAATAGTTTATGTTTTTTTAAAAAATAAAGTAGTAAGAAATGGCATAATATATGTCTTTCTCCCACTGAAATCAAAGGAAGTTTGAACACTGATTTTAATGTGATAACAGGTCCATAGTACGGTTCCCTTGAGTATTTACTAGCAAACGTAGATACATGTATATGATATCTGGAAATACATGAATTAGGTCTGATCCCAAGAGTGAATCTGTATACGTGACCCACATACGTCCCATTGCCATAATAGGGCCTTCATTTTCTAAATTCTGAGTATTTATTAACTCCAATGATTTACCTTTGGACCATTTTTTGGTTTTTACCCTCAGGGAAGCGTAGTGGAAAGACTATAAGGAGAGAAAAAAAGTATGGATGAGTACCAGTGCATAAAATATTAAACCATGTTATTATGTTGATATACAGTAATCTCTTCATTAATTATTGTTTGTGCCCATGATCTTCCTATCTCTGCCATTTCAAGCATAAGAAATTCTTAATTTTTAATAATCATTATAAAATATGGTTACAAAAGTAACACAAATTGCAGTTATTGGGCAGCAACAAAACAGTAGTAATAACTGGCACTACTGAGCAATCACTAGAATCTCCTTTGGTGTTATTTTGTTTTATAATAATAGGAAGATAAAAACAAACAACAAACAAGCAGAACAATGCAATGCTAAATAAATAAACATACATCTTTATTTTCACAGAGCTACCTGGGGTATTTAGCAACATGCCTCCCCATTAAGTCAACAGGAACTTTCTGACTGAATCCTTATGCAGTAGTGAGGAGATAATTTCATGGGGGCTTCACAGGCATTATATAATAACAAAGTCACATATTCATTCATTTTAAGAATAAATTAAACTCTTACACCACAACTAATCAATTCAAGGAGAAATTTCTGTCCCAAATCTTATAAAGTTAATACGTGATCTTAGCCTTTGTTTAATGCCATATTAGTGGAAACTCGTATACAAGTACTTTAATTATATCCATGTACATGTCTTCTGTAGCAATGAAATGACACCCAACATTTAGTAACAGGGTATCATTTTATTCTTAGAGTGTGAATAACTACCATTCTTTTGTCACCGCAGAATATACCATTAATTCTGAAAACAATGGAAAGCAAGTCATGTTTATATATTTTAAAACATAAGTATTATTTAATGGAGAGTGGGGAGATTTTTATGCATGGGAATGGCATAGGAGAAAGAACAGGCCAGCTTGAGGGAGAAGTGGACTGCTGGCAGCTGAGGTTGTAGTCACTGGCAGAGCAAAGGCAAGGAGTTTATGGCATCGCAGATACATATGTAGGGCAGGGTCACGTGGTGAATGAAAGGCAGTCTTTTTCATCCATTTTGTCCTGTCTGACATATAGATTGTGAGCTCTCTGGATCAGGGACTGTCATCTTTGCTATTTGTCTGTATAGTGCCTAGCACATTGTGGTCCTGATCCTTAACAGGGGGTTCAAGGTGGTACCATAAAGCAAATAAAAAAAAATAATATAACGTCTACCTCCATCACATAAAAGTACACGGTATTTCAGGTTTTTTTTTACTATATTAAACATATATTTGTAACACTCGAGTAACTTGAAGAAGTTATTGTGGTTAAGCAGCAGGTTTTTTTAAGGAAGTAGATCATAACCATAAGCAATAGATACAATAATGTAAGCAAATCAAGGTGCAAGAAACTGTACAGTCATTGAGACTTAGCTGTACCGTGGTTGTTTCCCCTTTTAGTACAATTCTTTGGCTCTGCTTGCCTCCAAGGGGTTGATTTGTCTTAGAAGGGCTATTTCTCAATAACTGTACAGTATGTGAATCCCTTTACTGGGTGACACCCCTTCCTGTCAACTGTGCAGGTATTTGCATAATCCCACTGTACTTATTTCTCAGTGACCACACTGCACTGCTCTTTGCTCTGGTTTGCTACTATAATCCCTTTCTGCCCAGACTGGTTCTTGTTCTCAGGATTTTCAAGCTAATTACCAGCAAAAATGACACCACTGTAGCTTCTTATTTCCTTCACGTGAAACAGAAAAACATCACTACTTATATGAAAAGTAGAAAAAACAAGGAAATTCATCTTTTCCAAAAACAAAGAAACCCCTCAAATGCAAAGAGAATGGGGCTGAGAAACTGTTTAAAGGGAAACTGTTTTCTAAACATTTTAAAAAACCAAACCCCAAATCCCTTTGAATCATTACCCTCCCTCAGGCGCAATCTGCTCCCACTGAAGTCAATGGGAACTTTGCTACTGTTCAGTGGGAGCAGCCTTGGATCTTTTATCCCATTCTATTCCCATCTCACCCTACAGGCCAGCAGGGCTCTTCTCGTTGGTTTACATAATCTCTTCCTGCTAGTTCAATTCTGGAACAAAATGAAAACAAAATATACTACAGTCTGAGAGGCGAAGAGCCTGGCTGGAGCACAGAAAGAAAAGGGTGTGATGAGAGGAAAACAGATCTGCTGAAGGCTAATGGGAGAGAAGGGGCATGGATTGCAGGAAAGACTCAGATATCAGGATGATGACCATGACATGCATGCCTAGACATGAATAATATAATCAGTACAGTAGCCCAGCACTGTTATTTATTTTGGTATTAAATTCATTTTATGTCTCCACATTTTCATTTTCAACATGTTATGTAATTTTGAACTGATAATGCCTTATTTCATCTCGGAAATTGTCATAGGGCTAGATGACATTTTTGCAGATGGGTAGGACATAGCTATGACTTCTGGTCCCTAGAGAAGTAGGGGAGGAAGTTTGAGATTGTGAGAAAAGCACATTAACTGGATATTTCTGCTCAAATGATCATCATTGAGACAGTTATTTTTAATATTAACAATGTTATCCTTCAGCTTCAGAGTTAACAACCAAGTGGAATACATGGGGCAGATATTACCTAAGACCTATTGTTTCAGCCTATATGCATATACAGGCAGACATCAGTTTATACTCCATTTCTGTTTTCAATGTTATCTCTGCAGCCAGTATAGGCTAAAAAATGGGCTTTTTAGAACAGAAAATTTAGATTCTGAAGCTCAGTTGTGCGCAGCAAGTTCCATAGCCATGAAGTGCAGAACACTTGAAGCCCTGAATATAATATTAGATCATAATAATAAACAAATGTGGGATTGCAGTTAATTTAGACTAACTGTTTACCGTTTTAGACCACAGTGAAAAGTTTAAGATAGTACCCTAAATTGGTGAACTTATATTTTTACTTCCACACAACCAATTTAAACATACAAAACTGAGTATTCTTAAATTTGTTGCAAAAGTACTGTTTTTGGGTTGAAGCTTTGTGCTGAATTTTAATTTTCATCAAATTCTTACTGTTCAGTTATTTTCCCCTGAAAATAGACATTTATTACAGGAAAACTGACAGAACTCAAATTATATTGGCCTAGATTCCTTCCATTACCATTTCTTCTATATTATAAATATTGTATAAAATGAGACATGGTCATTCAGTGCTATATTAGCTTAGCAAGATCTTTCTGTTCAGGGAGGACATTCTGTAAAAGTAGCATTTTTCTGAATAAATAGACCACATAAAAGGCCAACAAATACCACTGCAAATATACCCATTATGCTGGTCTTTTCATCAGAAATTCTCCTGACAGTCTAGCCTGAAATGAGAGACAAAAATAGCTGAAAAGTTACTCAACAGTGCAAGACTGTTTGCAGATACAGCAGATATTCTGAGTTAGCTCAGCAGAAAGCAAAGATTAAGTATAAATCCCAACAAGATGGCATTATTAGACTGTAACTATAGTTTGGGCCACAGAGGGAAGCTGTAAATACCAACAGTCCTTTGTAGCTATGAAATAACAATGAGAACCTGAAAAAAACTGTGCAGTTACAGTTACAAATAAGTGCAACTATTTTTTTTTTATTACTTTAACAATTTTTGATTGTATTATTAGACAGTGGTTTGGGTACAGAGGCAATTGCAGTTTAGTGGTTAGAGCAGAGGACAGGGCATAAGGGACTTGGGTTCAACTGATGATTCTACCAGTGACTCACTGTGTAACCTTGTATGAGTCACATTTCTATGTGTCTCAGTTTATCCTTCTGTAAAATCAGAATAATGCTCACCATACTTATTTTTAAAGGACTTTCAGTTTTTCTGAGAGAAGGTGCTGTAATAAGTACATAGTCTAATTATTATTCATTAAGGAACATCCTTCTTATAAGTAAGGGTTGAATGGTGGAGTATAGATTATAAAATTTACAGTAATTAATTTAAAAATATTTAATGAGGGTTATAATTTAAACATTGCACAAGCATACCACATAATAACAGCATCTGAAGACAGGATTCTAAATGTTGGAGAGGCTTAAACCAGGCATAATTTTAAAAGACAGTGGTGGATGGGAGGGATTGTCTCAGCATCACCATAGGCCTCTTGTTGTCCCCTTAAAATTCCTCTTGTTGTCCCCAGAAGTGAATTGCAATTTGGCAGCATGAGCACTTTCTCGCCCTGAATCTCTTGCAGGAATCAGCTACGCTGTACTCATGTGAAGCCTGGCTCATTGCACATCAGACCAAGTACCCACAGGCTGCCACTGTTTATAGCAATGCTCCAGAGGCAGTTGTACACTAATGTGTATCTAGAAATTCTTCTAGCCCCTGAGTCACTCTCTCATTTTTCTAGGCCTGCTCCATTTTCTCTTTTGTTCTGGCCACTCTCCCAGCCAACAGTACGAAGTTTGACGTGCTGCAGATAGACAGAGTTGAACTCTGAGACTGACAAAATCCATAAATGTAACGGGTATGATGTCATGCAAAGACTTAGTAAATTCTCTCCATCTGCTGGATGGGAGACCTGTATTTCAAGCATGTATGGAAGATCGGAGAGAGAAAGACCAGCAGTATGTTTCTGTTTGTAGGAGAAATATTGGAAACAAGAACAGAGAATGGATGTTAAATGGGAAAAAGTGGCAAAGATTAAACAATGTATTGTGGCTTTTATGTATTTATTTTAAACTAGAGCAGTGAGTAAGAAGTGCTGTGCAACCAGACTGCCCAAAGAGACACATTCTCTGGTTATGCTTCTTGTGAATGGGGATGAATCAGGATGGAGCAGGCTGCTCCCTCTAATACAGTGGTTCTCAACCAAGGGTCCAGAATCCCCTGGTGGGCCACAAGCAGGTTTCAGGGGGTTCGCCAAGCAGGACCAGTGGTAGACTCATTGGGGCCCAGGGCAGAAAGGCTAAGCCCTGCCACACAGGACTGAAGCCCAGGGCCCTGAGCCCTGCCACCCAGAGCTGAAGCAGAAGCCTGAGCAACTTGGCTTCATGGGGGCTTCAGGCAGTTGCCCTGCCTGCTACCCTCTAATGCTGGCCCTGGCTTTTATATGTAGAAAACAGTTGTTGTTGCACAAGTGGGCCATGAAATTTTTAGAGCGGGGGGAGAGTGGGGGGCGTTTAGAAAGAAAAAGGTTGAGAATTCCAGCTCTAATACACTGTCCCTTCTCCGTGGGCCATTGCAGGTGACTGTGTCATGGCTCTTGCTCCTCTCCACCCCATTTTCAGGATCTAGAGTGTGCAATCCCCACTCCTCAGAGTGCTGAGCACAATGACTGCTATTTATAGAAGCCTTTTTACAGCCATGCAGCTGTGACATAATGACCCTGGGTGGGTCATATACAGCAAGGAATGAACCTGAAATTTCTGAATCTATAATCAAGAGCCTCTATGCCTGAGTTAAAAGACCTACATCTTTAATTTCAAAGTCTGTAGCAGACACATAAATCTCCAAGTGGTCTAGTCACTAGAGTCAGGGGTGGGGGCAAAGAACCACACTCTGTAAGCATCGGTTACACAGTTTGAGCTGAAATGTACATTGATAAGACATGACATCTAAAATAAATAAATGATATCTTCAGAACATTCTTAGAAATGGCTTGACTGCTTACAAATCCTTAAAAATTCAAACAGAACAGGTTGAGAAGCAGAGTAGTAGTACCTTAGAATGAGCTGGAGAATTCCTATGTCAAATTATTCATTATCTATTAAAAATCTCTAGATCTGATTCAACATAAAATAGGGTGAGAATAGAAGCACAACAAATCAGAGAACAGAAGGGACTTCAGTTTTAAACTATGAGTCAATCAGCCTCATTTTCCTTCTTCTGTGTGCTGAACAGCATATAAAATCGTATTGTTCAAAAGAACAAAGAAAAAAGGGCATGAGCAAATACAATGAATACCTGAGCAATGAATGCTTTGGTAACTTGCAAAACTCTAGATTCAAATTTTAAGATGCAAAGGTGCCAAATAATCCACTTTATGCTACACAGTATAAGTAAACATTTTAAATTTTCAACTTCAAAATGATTCATAGAGTGGCTATGGGAACCAGCCGGAAGATGAGAGAATGTACCGTGGTTGTCAGCATTTATGGCCTCCTCTCAAAACCACAGCATGAAGTGTAATGTTAAAAGAGCAGCAAAAACATGGGCTGACAATAGTCTGCATTTGTGAAGTTCCAGCAGCGACACAAACCTCAGCATAACCACAGAGAGAAACGTAACGTTCAGCTGACACAAAATTACCTAACTGAAAAGTTGCACCTATGTTTAAGTAATAGTACAGAGATCAGTGATTTAGACTAGCTGAAAGGATTTAAGGAAATTAACACATTGAAGAAAATCTGGTTGTATGCACCTCAGCTATCCTCACCCTCAAGGGCTTTCACCTTAATCCAATAACTGAACGCAATAAAAACACTGAAAACACACAAGTAGATGCTCCCACCTGCAGTGCAGCCTTAGAGTAAGTATGTGTACATTATAGTGCCATATTCCTGGGGAGCAGCAGTAGAAGAGGGGGATCAAGTGTTTGTCAGTAGTGGCGATATTTAAACTGGAGGATAGGGGTGAGCAAGGAGGAGATGTAGTGAGAGTTCTTCATAGACCGTATGGAAGGTAGTGATGCACCAAGGGCAGCTCCTTCCAGCATTTTCTACTTTCCTTAGCTTGACTGGGGAGATAGCAAGCAGGTATAAGTGACACCTGGAAACAATTTGTCAATAGCACAGGTTTATGCCTTTAGTGAGCAGAGGTCTAATTTCCTCAGTGGAGTAGGTAGCAGCAGGAATGGGCTTCTGGGCCAGGATGAGAGAACAAGAAAAAAGAGGGTGGAAGAGGTCAACCCATCATTCCCACCCATCTGAAACATGTTCCACATGGAACAGATTTTCTAAGAACATGTGCTTCAAGGGAAGGCCTATAAATCACAGCAATTAGTTCTCATCCAGTATTTGTGTGCTATCACAGTC
Organism: Chelonoidis abingdonii; assembly: GCF_003597395.2. Classification (NCBI taxonomy): domain Eukaryota; kingdom Metazoa; phylum Chordata; order Testudines; family Testudinidae; genus Chelonoidis; species Chelonoidis abingdonii. Next base: position 76,751,653 of record NC_133776.1, read on the forward strand.
ATTGGAATGAATGTTTCATTATGTGTAACAATAGCTTGTCCACAGCTGTCACTGTAGAAGGGAGACTCTACTGCTACTATATCAACAACAGCACAACTACCTGGGGGACAAATCAGTGGGGACAGATCAGTATCAGTAAGTAGTGCTCCAGCATCTGTCAAGGGCAAGGCATATGATGCTGAGAGAGTTCCTTTTGGAGTAAGTCCAAGTGGCCTACCAGGTCCAGGAATCACAACTACCTCTCATCACATATTTATCTGCTATCTCAGACAACAGAACAGGTGTTTCATGAAAGGTCAGTATTTGCTGTACATGTACATTCAAGAATTAATGTTTATTATGACGGCCACTATGGAACTCATGCTTGCTGTATCAAAAGGAGAAAAGGTAAAAAGGGGCGTGTGGTCAGAACAATCTGGTGTGTGTGGGGGTGGGGGGTGGGGTGGGGTATGGGGATTAAGGACGCTTCCAATAGTTTGTAAGAGCAGCAAAGAGTCCTGTGGCACCTTATAGACTAACAGACGTATTGGAGCATGAGCTTTCGTGGGTGAATACCGACTTCGTCGGATGCATGTCAATAGTTTGAGCAATGAAAGAATAGGTTCCCTCTACATTTAAAATGGCAGAACTATGGTATCTGTTTCAGAAGTATCCCAAGGAGTATATATCTATTGGAAGGGTGTTAAATTTAGGGTATGTCTATACTACGGGATTATTCCGGTTTTACAGAAATTGATTTTTGGAAACAAATTGTATAAAGTCAAGTGCACGCGGCCACATTAAGCACATTAATTTGGTGGTGTGCGTCCATGTACCGAGGCTAGCGTCGCCTTGTGGAGCGTTGCACTGTGGATAGCTATTTCATAGCTATCCCATAGTTCCTGCAGTCTCCCCCGCCCATTGGAATTCTGGGTTGAGATCCCAATGCCTGATGGGGCCAAAAATTCATTACAAGTGGTTGTGGGTAAATGTCGTCAGTCAATCCTCTCTCCGTGAAAGCAATGGCAGACAATCATTTTGTGCCCTTTTTCCCTGGATTGCCCAGGCAGACGCCACAGCATGGCAACCATGGAGCCCGTTCAGCCTTTTTTCACTGTCTCCGTATGTCTACTGGATGCTGCTGACAGACGCGGTACTGCAGTGCTACACAGCAGCATCCCCTTGCCTTTGCAAGTTAGCAAAGATGGTTACCAGCCCTACTGTACCGTCTGCTGCTTTGCAAATTGACAAAGATGGTTACCAGTCATACCGTACCGTCTGCTGCTGTCATGGGTGCTCCTGACCAGACTCAGTGAGGTCGGTCGGGGGTGCATGGACAAAAATGGGAATGACTCCCCAGATCATTCTCTTTTTTAAGTTTTGTCTAATGGAGAGTCAATCTGCTCTGGTATCAGTGCAAGCCTACTAAAAACCAGAGAGGCAACGGCAGCTCTGGGTCAGAGCGCCAGACATCCGCAGAAATGATGAGCTGGTGCCATTTCAGGGGTTGCCATCTGCAAACACCCCACCCATGCTTCCTCCTCCCCCACCCTCTGAGCTACTCATGGCAGTTATCCCCCATTTGTGTGATGAAGTAATAAAGAATGCATGAATAAGAAACAGCACTGACTTTATTGCCTCTGTTCAAGCAGAGATCAAAGGGGGAGGGGAGGGCGGTTGGCTTACAGCAAAGTAGATGAACCACCATTCTGCACTTGCTCAGCCTATAGCTGAAAATGGGAATCTGTGATAAGCCACTAGGACAGAAGGCACAGGCAGGACTGAATCTCATTTGTGTGTGGGCGTGTTTGTCATTGGTAAATACAAATGTCCTAGATATGTTATGTTGGGGCAGTTCTAAATGGCAGCTTAACTTTTTTTATTTGCAGCAAATTTAGAGGTCTAAGTATCTGATTGTTGAGCCTTCTGGTAGCAAGGGTAGGCTGGGGTAGACATGACTGCGTCGTGCTGCTGATTGGGGAGAGCAGCCTGGGCAGAAGCCTCCAGCTGCTATGATATTCCAGAGCAGACTGAATCTCCATTAGACAAACTTAGAAGAGAGATGCCCTGGAGTCATTTCTAATTTGCCAGCACCCCGACGACCTACCGAGGCCAGCAGGAGCACCCATGGATGACGATGATGGATATCAGTCATCTGTACCATCTGCCGTCCGCAAGGCAAGGCAAGGGATGTTGCTGTGTTAGTGCTGCAGCACCACGTCTGCCAGCGCATCAGTAGTACATACAGTGTCATTGAAAAAAGGCAAGAAAATATTTTTTTTCCCTTGCTTTCAAGGCGAGGGAGGCAATGTTTTTTGACCCTTCAGGCTTTGGGAGCTCAGCCCGATTCAAATTGTTTTCGGAAAGTGCGGAATGTGGGATAGCTACAGTATCAGTCACCCGTCCCTCCATCAGCGTCATTTGATTCGTTTGGTCTTCTGGTACACTTGTCTCAGCTCCTTAAGTTTCGAGCACTCCTGTTTAGTCCTGTTTGTGGCCTCTGTCCATCATGACCTTGAGAGATTTTTTCAGTATTTTGGCATTTCGTCTCTTTGGAACAGAGTTCTGATGGAACAGATTCACTCCCCATACAGAGATCAGATTCAGGATCTCATACGGTCCATGCTGAGCTCTCTTTGGATTCTGGGACTGCATGGTCACCTGTGTGATCAGCGCTCCACGCTGGGAAACAGGAAATAATATTCAAAAGTTGCGGGCTTTTCTGTCTACTTTGGCCAGTGCTTCCGAGTTCACGTTGCTGTCCAGAGTGGTACAATGGGCACTGTGGGATAGCTCGGAGGCCAATACCATTGAATTGCGGCCACAACTAACTCTAATTCCGAAATGCAATGTCAAATTCAGCCTACTCCCCTCGTCGGAGGAGTACAGAATATGATTTTATATGGCCCTTTATATCGAAGTAAAGGCTCTTGTTGTGTGACAGGTGCAGGGTTAATTCGATTTAACGCTGCTAAATCGACTGACTCGTAGTGTTGACGAGGCCTAATTACACATCTCTTATTTAGACACAGGACACACGGGAGGGGGGCAGGAATTTGAATCTTGAAATCCACATACAAAATGGTGCATCTGGTAATTTCTGAAATGGTTACAAGTGGTGAAAGTGAGCTGATCTGTGGATTCTTTGACCCACTCTTTAATTCCACATCTGAAGATAATTCCACAAAAAGTGTTGTTTGCCTGTGTGTACACAATAATAAAATTACCAAAGTGACAAACTGTAGAAGATGAATATACAGGTTTTTCATTATTTTAAGATCGTTAACAATTGGTACCTTTTTTATCACCAGCCTTTGAGAATCTTGCACTTAATCCCCCTTCCCCCCCCATATATAAATATATATCATACAAAAAAAAAAAAAAAAAATTCCCCTCTCACCCTATGGTGGTATGTGTCTTCCTCACCTCGGTCCTCTACCTGAGCCTGGGAGTTGAGAGGTTTGCGCAGTATCTTAGCTGTTCCTAGCACTACACCTTCTGGACAGAGAGCTCTGTTGTTGTTCCTGGATCTGTTGGAGCCATCACCCAGCTTAGGAGCCTACAGCCCCGAGGGCTCCTACCAGCCACGGGACCACTTGGCTTCACTTTCCACATCCTCTCGGTTCCTCTTTCAGGCCCGTACTTCTCCACTTCTCATTTCCTTTCTTCCTGATGTTGACTGTCACTTGGGCGTGCTATATCTATCACCACGCGTGTCTTCTTCTCCTTGTCTTACCACGATGTCTGGTTGATTGGCCAGTACCATGCCTGTCGTTCGGATCTGGAAGTCACAGAATCTTAGCCCTGCTATTCTCACAAACCATCTGCGGGAATCTCCATCTGGTCTTGGGAGGGTCTAGCCATACCTGTGCAGATGTTCCTGTACACAATGCCAGCCACTTGGTTGTGCCGTTCAGTGTATGCTGTCCTGCCTGCATCTGACATCCTGCCACTATGTGTGGACTGTCTCTGAGCCTCTCTGACACGTCTGCACCTTGGTCCTTCTCTAGTGTGGTAGATCCTGCTCAATGGATCTGGTGCTCAGTGCCTGTTCTCTGTGCTGCTATGATCAGTGCCTCAGTGCTGTCTTTTAGTCCAGCCCTTTCCAGCCATGGACTGGATTTCCCTATGTCAGCACCTCAGCTATCTGTCGATGGTACAGTCCATGAAGGTTTGCTTGCCATGGCACTTCTGTTGGTCTTCCTCCCATGTCTGCTGCTGCTCAGGCATTCTCTCAGCAGCTCATCTTGGGGCCATCTTACTGGATGTACTCTGATTTCCGGGTTTCATCCAGGATAGTGGCTTGACGTCACCAAGCCCCGCCCGCCGTTCTTTCGGCTGGTATACCAGTCTCTGTGTGGGACTGGGTGGAAACCTCCGTGCATTGTAGGAGCTTCCGGTTTTCACGGCAGCCTCATGTCCTCCTTTGGCCCAGTCACTCTATACCGGCAGGGTATTGTATGACCGGCAGGGCGTATCCGTTGATGGCGTGGATCATTGTTCTTCCCAACTGAGCTGCTCTCAGGACCTGTCCTTATCCTTTGGTGATACTTGGATGTTGCTGTCTTCCTGTTCTCATCGTGGTTTTATATATATATATAAAATCCCCTCTCACCCCTATGGTGGTATATGTCTTCCTCAAACCCGGGTCCTCTACCAGAGGGCCTGGGAGTTTGAGGTCTGTGCGTTATTGCTGTTCCTAGCACTGCACTCTTCTGGACAGAGAGCTCTGATGTTGTTCCTGATCTGTTGGAGCCACTCATCCAGCTTAGGAGTCACAGCCCCGAGTGTCCTACCACCCTGGACCACTTTGGCCTTCCTTTCCACATCCTCTCTAGTTGCTCTTTCAGGCCCTGGTACTTCTCCAGCTTCTCATATTCCTCTTCCTGATGTTTGCTGTCACTTGGCACTGCTATATTTATCACGCACCGCCTGTCTTCTGCTCCTTGGTCTATTACCCGATGTCTGGTTGATTGGCCAGTACCTGCCTGTCCGTCTGGTTCTGGAAGTCCCACAGAATCTTAGCTCTGCTATTCTCCACAACCTTCTGTGGTACTCTCCGCATCTGGTCTTGGAGGTCTTAGCCATACTTGCTGTCATGATGTTCCTGTAACCAATGCCAGCCACTGGTTGGCCGTTCAGTGTATGCTAGTTCCTGCCTGCATCGTACATCCTGCCTACTCATTGTTGGAATGTCTCTGAGACCTTCTACTGCACAGTTCTGCACCTTGGTCCTCTCTAGGTGGCTAGACCCCTGCTTCATGGATCGGGGGTGCTCAGTAGCCTGTTCGTGCTGCATATGATCCAGTGCCAATCAGTGCTGTCTTTTTAGTCCAGCCTTTCAGCCACTGGTAGGATTTCCCAATGTCAGCCACCTCAGCTATCTGTCGATGGTACATCCCATGCAGGGTCTTGTCTTGCCATGGCACTTCTTCTGCTTGGTCTTCCTCCCATGTCTGCTGCTGCCTCAGGCATTCTCTCAGCAGCTCATCTTGGATAATATTGCCTTTTTATTTAAAAAAAAATTCCTCAAGGACAACCATGCAGATTGATTTGTAATTTAAATAGTGTGACAAACCAAGATTAAGCACACCTAATTTTTCATAAAACAAGGCTCAGAAAAGGCTTAATTAAGAATGTGATTTTAATAGTGCACTGTATAGGACCCACCCTACTCTTCATTAAGAAAACCAAAAGCACAACAAACTAAAAGCAATGCCCCATTAAACTATGATATGGGTGAAGGAGATTTAAAGGATAATTCCGAGATTGATATTTAAAATATGAGAACCAGCCTTAGGGTACCTCAGTTCTTGAAAGATGGTAACAAACAGCAATTCAGGGATATACAGCTAATATGATTAAGTGACTGGAGCGACTGAATTATAAGGAAAGATTAAAGGAACTAAATGTATGCTGCTTAGCAAAGCAGTGAATAAGGAAGAAATGTGAGAATCTTTTACAAATATCTGAATAGTGCAAACACCAAGAAAGAAGAAACACTGTTGAGGGAAATAATCCAAAAGTCAAATCCTGCTCCCTTTACTCATCTCAGTACTCCCACTAATGCCAATGGAATACTAGGATGAGTAAGAGGAGTAGGATTTGGCTCCATAAGTAATGGGATGAAACTGGATTGCAGATGAACTGGAGTCTTCCATCTCTAATTTCTGTGATTCTGTTATTTACATGTACTTTATGGTCACATTTAGACTAGATATGGGATTATGTTTACAAACACATGAATCACAACTCCCTGTTCATACATGCAACGCTGAAAGAAAGCCGGGAAAAGAAGACAGAACATGTCTGAATAGCATATTAGCTAATTTACATTTATACCACATTATTTATGATCATATTATCTTAGTTTCAGCACATTCCTTTTCCACTAATCTAATTTTGCAAGGAGATGTCTCAAGTGACCTGCACAGAATGTGAGCAGTTGGCATATTAATTAGAACCTATCCAAGTACTTTACGGCATCTCTCTGCAAAGTCAGTTTGCCAAACAATCTCATTTTCCACAGTTGTCTCTCCAGAAATCCTGTGATTCTCTCAACTTTTTTAGACTCCTTCTCTCCCTTTTATCTCCATACTTTGTCCCTCCTGAATATTACCCAGTTCCCTGAGAAAACCACGTCTTGCTTTCCCCTCCTCCCATCTGGTTCTGTGTCCTCACTCTTACTCCATACACTTCAAACATCATCAACAACTTTTTCCTCTCTGCTACTCTCCTCAGCTCTGTAAAAATCTATTATCTACCCTCTTTTAAAAAGCTTTCCTGACAGCCTAACTTCTACCCTATATGTGACCTTTCATTTCCCAATAAAACCTTCCCTCATCTCTTCTTTCACCTTGCACTCAATATCTGTCCATAGCACAGAAATCATACTCCACAGCAAATACAGGCAAAGGGAACCAGACCCGTAACTACTGTTCCAGCCCTCGGTTCAGTCTTGCCCTTCAGAATAAAGCCTACCTCTGTATCTCAGGGTTATGGCCATGGTTTCTTTGTAATAAAAGATGGGTACATATTTCCAACCCTCCTAGAGAGGCTAATGCAAGTGCAAGGAAAGAGAAGACATTAAATAGTTATGCACCAGCAAAGGCAGAGACTAGTGTCCTCCATTCTAGTTAACAACAATTAAACTGTCTACAATGCAGTTTAAAGGTAATCCACAAAGGGAAAAATATGGAGATGTGCCCAGTTTTACTTATTTTTCATGTTGATAAAAGGCCTACAACTTTTGTTTTTTCAATTTTTGCTTAATTCTTACATTTGTACCCTGAACCTTAGCTCCCCTTCTTATTTTTAACATTGTTTTGCCTGGGAATTTCTTTGTTTTTAAAAATTATTTAAAACATCCTCCATGCACACTAACTAAGAACCCCATTGTGAGTGCAGCTTTGAGACTGTCTGTAACCAGTTGAAGATACCTATTTTTTTTAAATGTAGAGCCAGATTTAAAAGAACTATCTGCTTTGTGCCACTGTAGTAATATAAATTAGCCATAAATTGGAGGAAAGATTGGTGAATCTTGTCATTAATTGGCAACTAACTTATTGGTTTCCTTTTCCAGAACATTTAAAAAAATACATTTAAATTATTTTCTGTAATACATAGACAAGCTTAAGAAATAAACTTCCAAGACATGAAACTGTAGAATTTCACTTCTGAAATGTCAAGAAAATAGATATTAATTTTTAAAAGGTTGATTTGCTGTGAAAGCTTAGAGACAGACTGGGCAGCTAGAGGTATGGAATGGGTGAGAATGGGCTGAGGCAAGTGCAGGGTAAGGAGAATAGGGAATAAGCAGAAAAGTATATGCATGTGGTTACTGGAGATACCAGGAAGGGGAAGGGTTTTGGGGGGGTACAAGAGAGTCACTGAGAATGTGGCAGGGGAAAGAATATTTGGTGGCAACATTGGGGGTGGCACTAGGCCAGAGCTATAAGTAGAATTTAGAGGAAGCGTGTCACAGGCAGGATACTTGTATTGAGGGGATGAAGGCTGTGCCCACTGAAAAGCAAATCACAAGAAGCTATTTTCATAACTCTTTGGCAGGGATTCATATGAAATGGGACACACAAAGGAATTCAACGGCCATGTAATTAGGTGGGACACAGCTTTAGTGTTAGATTAGAAATGGCAGGGATGTGTCCTTTCTAGTGGTATAATTCATTTGTGATGCTCACTTGTCTCTCAGACATTCAGTTTGTTTTTCACTTAGTGCACTTGAATGCTCAGAAAAACATAAAAATGTCAGCAAGTTTTTCCAAACTTTATTATTGCCGTATTTCATATACCCACAAGCATTTATTTTGATGGAGTATTTTTATATATTCTACAACAGAAGAATGAAAAATAGGCTTATCACAGTACTGATAGAAATGTTTTCATTAAATCTAATTGTCCAACTGAAGGAAGAAGTAAACAAATAGGTGTTTAAAGTGAGATATTAATAACTTACGTACGTTTTTTTATAAACATATTCGATTTATGAAGAGTCCCCTTAAGAGCTTTTTTGTTTACTTTATTTGCATCTAACGGTAGACGCACGTGATGAAACGCCCCTCCCCCGCATATAAACGACAATTATGAAGTAACTTCCATGGATCTTTTACAACAGTGCTACAATCAGATGTTCATTGGAGATATGACTTTTTGGAGAACAAGTCTGTCCAGTCTCCTGAGTTTGCTGCCGTTTGTTACTGAAACTTGTAATAAATAGCAAGTTGGAAAATCAGGCCATGGAGCTAACAGAAAAATTTGAAGTGTTCAGATTGCAGGCGCTAACAGTGCAGCTGAAACTGTAAGAACAAGAACACTCTTTAATTTAGTATTAAGATGTTGGTATTGTGTTCTCTCTCTTTGGTTATGAGGAAGCTGTCCACAGTCTGATGTGATGAATCAGGTCATATGAGGATTTTCTTGCCTAACACTTCACCAATTAAAATAACAATTTCACAGCTGTCTGCTTTTGGATTTCTTTTTTCACCATGAACTAATTAAAGTAACAAAAATTGGTAACAAAAAAAATCAGGCATCTGGCATTTAAACTCCAAACAAATTTTCTCCAGGATTCTTCTTTCCCCATTTGTTCTATTACTTCTCTAGATACTGTATTTTTCTTAGCTCCCTACTCACTTCTAATTACTTTGTTAGCCTTTGATGTTTTTCTAGCTTTCCCCCTATTTTACCAGAAGTGGCTTCTCACTTCTAACTGAAGAGAGAGACTCACTGGACATCTTCATGTCAGAGGAGTCCAGTATAATGCTGTCCAATGTCAGGTAAGCAACTTCATTCATAACTGTGAAAGCCAATCAGCACTGAGTTTTTGAAAAATGTGGAGTTGGGTTCAAATTGATATAATCTGCCATTCTGATTGTCTATTCAATACTCTTTTGAGGAACCTAAATTTTGTCTTGCAGAAGAGGTAGTACTCTTCTCTCCCAGTGTCTTCTCTGGTGCATAAATTATCAAGAACATGATGGAGGCCAAGGTTTTACACAATTTTTAAATGGCTAGTTTAATGTAGGGTTGTTATTCCTAAATTCACGAGTTAATATCTCATTGGTACTAGAGATAAGAGTACCTGAGTAACTCCAGCAAAGACTTACACATGTGATTAACTTTATGCACTGTGAGCAGATACATAACAACACTCAGTCAAATACACAATCACCCTATGAGCAGGACTGCTGCCTAAATTAGTAATTTCAGACAGCAGACTATCAATTATGTTTATATCTTACCAATATGGAGCAGCTTGAGCAGCTTTTGTCATGAACTAGACACAAGGGAGCAGATACTCAGATATAGCTGCTCAGCTTCACTGGAGCTACACCAGTTTTACACTAGCAGAAGATCTGTCTGCAAAAACTTGATTCTCTACTCCTTGGCACCTGTGTAGTCAATTACACTGCACAGTGGGAGACACCTTATCAGATCAGAATTGTAATATTTTTACTCACTAGGATATTCACTTTGCATTGAGGTAAATTACTATACAAGACACACGGCAGTGGAGAATCAGGCCCAAAATAGTCTAGATACTCCCCATCTTGGATATCTATATTGGATATCTATATCGGATAAGAAAAAAAATGTTGAATTGAAGATTAAACCCTAAAATTAATTTTTTATGCAAGGCATTGATGAGTACATTTTAAAACAGTGTAGCTCCCATTTTGAAAATAACTATAACAACCAACCAGTATCAGAGATGAATGCCAATCCTAGGAACTTACCTCAGGCCTCTTTAAGCCATTATTCCTACTGTCACCTGAAAACATCCAAGTAGTAGCTACAGTTATAGCTGTTTGATTTATTCCCTTTCTTTTCTTATTGTTCCTCATCCATTAAAAGAGATTTGTGAACCATGTTTCTGTTTCTCTGTAAAATTATTTACCCTGAAACTACCAAACCTTAGGTCTGTGTGGGAGTATGATCATGTAGAAAAAAAAATTTTTTTTTTAAATAGTGGTATGGAATTACCTAAAGTAACTATTTTTAGTCAGGTAATAAAAGATCATCCTTAAACTAAAGTTGCACAGACTAACAGTAACATTACACAGATATTTGTGTGTGTATATATATATATGCGCATCTGTTTTTGCAAATTATCACTAGTTTTATATGCCAGATAGCATAGAAATTCTTGGAAATGACATGTTATCTTTCCATTTGTTCAGAAGGTAATGTGTTTTTTATGTTCTGAAATGTCAGACTAGGACAAAAAAGGAAAATAGTTATTTACAGTGGTCCATGAGACTGGTGACACTGTTTCTGTAAGTCAACGAAACACACACAGTATATGTCCTTGTAGTGGGCCAGAAGTGTCCAGTGCATCCCTCATGGCCTATAGGCAGCCTGTCTCATTTCCCTTCTTGGATTGTTCAAGAAACTAAAAATCACTTGTCTATTCCCATCTGTTCTCTGATTGTGCTTTATTACTTTAACAAACAAAAAATAAAGTGTTCAAGTCTATCCAAAAGTCCACAGAAACAAAAATGTTTCTTCTTTCTCCCTGGGGCTTCTTTCTCTCCTTCCTGCCTGGACTTCGCCTGCTTTGGAAGGCCACTCCCAGGCCTCATCTGGCTGGAGTCTGAATCCTAACTCCCAGGACTCCCTGATAGAGCCCATTCACTCCTAGCTGTCTCTAATCTCTCAGCAACACTGAGTCAGCTGTCTTGATTTGAAAAAGCATCTTTTATCTGGTCAAGACATATGGCCTCACATGTTTAGCTGTTAAAACCGGAAATCTGGCCACAAAAAACATGTCATCTACTCAAAGTCTTCTAGCTACTTGCATACATGCCTATCCTTGCAGATGGCATGTTATCCTCTCTCAGGTTTTTCTAATCCTCATTCTGAGATATAGATATTAAACAACAATGAGTTTAATTGGGAAGTCTTTCAGTCTTATAAATGGTCATCATTCTTACAGAAAATCACAGTACCAGGAACTAGCCCTTTATACATTTTCAGAGGCCTTATCTAGACTAAGATTTAAAGGTATGATGTTATCAATTAATTCTTAGGAGCCTTTAAAAGTCTGTTTCTTGTTTCAAAGCTTGAAGAAAACTTTAATCACCAAATCCACTTGTTTATACAATTTGCTACAAATGCTGATCTTAATTTGAACAGAATGCAAATTCAAGTAATAAGCAAAAAATGATTTGACACCAAGGCATTTTGTCCAGTGCACTTTAGTTCTATTTATTAAGTATGTGTGCTATGCAGTGCATAACCGGAAGGAAATGAAAATTCATAGCAGTCTGGCAGAGGACTATATTGTGCCCTCAGCTATGTGCATGCAACTTCCAATGAGTTCAACAGAATTTTTGCATGTTGTATCTGAAGGCTGAATTCTGACCAAAGAAACCATGGACAAAAAACAACAATGAAAATCAAATACAATTTTCTCTTATGTAGACATAATTTTAAAGCTATATATTTAGGTGGATTAAAGCTAAAGTGCCTAGCAGACAGCTTAGGAATCAAGAGAAGTGGATTCTACTCCTGGCTTTGCCACTGATCTGCTAAGTGACCGTGGTCAAGTGGCCTCACTGCCATTCTGTAGTTTCCCTGTCTGTAAAATGGGATAATGATACTGACCTCCTTTGTAAAGCACTTTGAGATTTACAGATGAAGTAAGTATTATTTAAATTAAACCTTATTATCTATTACATTTAAGTAATTAATAAACAAAATAAGCGAAGTAGGGCTTGATTGTATATTTACCACAAGCTATGGGGCAGCATAATTACATTAACCCAGAAAGAGACTAGGAACTGAATTGTGGTGCAAAGTGAAAATTTCCTCTTCTCCATTGCTGCTGGGGGAAGTAATTTGGCACAGATGTGCTAGCTGGTGTGTTAGGAGGAAAAGTTAGGGATCCTCCTACTCCCAACCCTCTTTTGCATGGGGTTGGAGTGGTGAATAGTGGTCTTGCAGGAGCTGCTCCCCAGCCCAGCGCAGTAATCTGTAAGGCAGACAGACAATGTAGGAGACTGAGGGGTCCTTTTTATTTCCTGAGTCCCTGTCAGGGCATACAGGGCAAGCCAAAACTTTAGCCTAAAGAAGGGAAGGGAGACATTTTGATATAAAAATCCTGGCATTGTTTAAAAATCACATGCAGTGAAGAATTTTAGAAATATAAGGACAAAATAAAGTAAACCTCTCTCCCAATGCTCCTGCATGGCTTGGAAAATTTACACGATTCCTTCCAATGCCTAATCCACCATCTTTGCAGGTAATTTGAAAGGACTTTCAATGTTTTGAGCTTTAAAGCATGCCCTGGACTACTTGTTTTTTCTGTAAATATAATGTTGCCCATTGTTTCTGTATTACTTGAGAAATCTTGACTTTTCAAATCTTTCATCAGTATAGACAAAAGTCAAAGACTTTAATACCTTGTGTGTCCTTTACATCAAGATATGACAGTGAAACTTAGATTGTAAGCTCTTTGGGGACGGGACTGGTTTTTCTGTTCTGAGTATGTACAGCGCCTGTGGGGTCCTGGACCATGACTAGGGGTCTCAAGCATTATTATAATATAAACAAATAAATAATACGTAATAATGAAATTAGATTGACTGGAATATTTCTGTTTTTAAGGTAGTGCAATAATTATTTACCTTCCTCATGGATGTGCTCCCTTGACGGTCACTGGCAGAACTAGCGTACCTATGACAGAGATGAAGATTTTAGAATGTAAAAGAAAACAAACAGAATATGAATAAAAATGACATATTCAGGCATGTGTCGTGATTTAACTGCATGACTCCCAGTGATGGTAAATGCAATCATGTAGCTAAATTTCTGTGCAGCACTTTGAAAATATACCTAATATATGCAGTTTATACAACTGAAGTATTAAAAATGAATCCAGGTCCATCTTCAACATTCTGATTTACAAGCAGACAAATTCAGTGTAAGAAAGTCTGATCCCTTTGCAAGCCTTTGTCCTAACAATCTTCAAAGTTAATAAACTGAGGTTTGGCTAATGCAAATATTGACAAAAATAAGATTTAAAAAAATTATTTGAAGTGACTCTTTCCTCTGTGTCTTTAGTGAGTCTTGTATGTACTAGGTTATAAATTCTTTACAGTATGCATCACCTTGATATCTGTGTCTTGTACCAATGGGACTTTATATGGCTGGAAGAGGGCCATACCAGCCATTGCAACCTTCAGGCCAAAAGAGGGCACCAGAAGATATAGTTAGTTAGTTGCTTGGTTGGTTAGTGTGATGCTGACAGAACAGTTTCCAGCTCATGACAACACCCTCACTGAACATTTGCAAATGCATTGCTGGAAACCTGTCTTACTTACCTGTGTGTTAGCATTATTAAAATAGATATTAGATAAACACATTCTTATCAATGTAACAGTGTTTAGACTTGATAAAATGCTTGTAGGATGCTGCATGTATTAATCTCATTTGTAACCTCTGTAGCCCATGGTGTAAAGTTATACTGAGTGTTTGCATTGCAAACCTCTGTTATTGTGTAACTCACCAAACAGGAAATGAAGCATTAATGCAAAGGGCTCATCCTGCGTACAAAATGGCCTATTGAAGACAAAGGAGGTATGGTGTAGCATCTAAGGAGAGAATCCCTATTGACTGCTTTCCTAATTACCTCCAAGGAGGACAGACCTATGCATGAACTCATCCCATCAGTCTGGCCCCTGGAGTACAGGGGATAAAAATCCCTGACAAGGAGAAACTGAATCTCCTTTACGCTGTCTGTACTGTGAGGGGCAAAGATTTCTAGACATAAGCAAAGAGATCCCCATGCTGCTTGGCATGGGGTTAGTCCTGAAATAAATTTTGATCTGACAGATTACTACAACTGTTACCTTTTGAATCACAGACTGAAACTCATTGCATATTGTGGCAGAGCTCTGACCTTGCCCCCCCGTGCGTCCTGCGCTTCTAGGCGGTTTATGCTAGCCCCAGTGGCTCACTGTGACCCTCCACATAGCCCTTCTCTCTCTAGGGCCAGGGTTACAGTCTACTGAGCCCTTTTCATCATAGGCCTGCAAGGAGGTTGGTGAGAGAACTCCCACAGTCTCTGTTGTCCCTGGGGGCTTATTTCAGAACAGTTTAGCCTCCTATCCTGACAGGGGCCTGACTTCCCCTCCCAGGAGATGTTCCTGTAGTGGTAGATTGGGGGGAACCCGAGCCCACACTCTACTCCGGGTTCTGGCCCAGGGACCCTAATGGTAGCAGCTGTTGGCAGCCAACCTTTCACTGCCTGAGTTGCTACATTTCCCTGGGCCACTTCCCCACAGCTCTCCTGCTTCTCCCTTCTTCACCCTTACCTTAGGGCTCCTTTAACAATGGTCTGAGGGTGTCTTCAGTAACCAGCCCTTCAGCCGCACTTCCTCGCCTCCTCGTCCCTGGCTCTCCTCTGCCTAACTGGAGTGAGCCCTTTTTATAGTGTCAGTGGGGCCTTCATTAGAGTCAGGTGGTCACATTAGCTTAATGACCTCACCTGACTCTTTGCACGTTAATTAGAGTCAGGTGTTCTCATTAGCCTGGAGCATCCCCTGCTTTGGTCAGTCAGGGAACAGAAAACTATTAATCCAGTGGCCAGTATATCTGCCTTCTGCTATATCCAACTGGCCTGGGTCTATCACAGTATATATGCTTGCTTGTTTTAACCTATAAATAACTTTTTCATTTTCCTAGTTAATAACCTTTTACTTAGTTTACCACAGGATTGGCTACAAGCATTGTCTTTGGTGTGAGATCTAAACTACAAATTGACCTGGGATAAGTGACTGATCTTTGGGACTGGGAGCAATCTGAACATTTTGTGATCTTTGGTGTAAGTGACAATTTATCACACAGTTCATCTTACCTGGGTGGCAAGATAGCCTGGAGTGTCAAAGGGGACTGTCTGTGACTCCATTATAAGGCTATTGTAGTACTTCAGGAGTTCACATTTGTTACTGACTTGGTGAAATCTAATTATAAAACATTTAATCAATTTGGGGTGTCTGTCTGCTTTTTGACAGTCTGCCCTGAGGTTGGCAATCTCAGTTATGAACTACTCCAGACATCATGACAGGTAGATGGAACATTTTTATTCACATAAAGCAGCATTTTCTTGGCTTCTTCAGAAAAAATACAGTAATACCACTCCAAATTGTGAGTTTTGCTTTAAATGTCACCTATGTTTTATGATGTTAGTCCGTAGACATGTTTGATTATGCCCTGTATAAGTAATTTTGTTCAACACACTAAGCTGTGTAAATTTGTCATTTTCTCTCATATAATTATACAGTCATAACAGGGATAATTTGTGTTATTTCCTGTGCCTTTATTTTAGCAACATGTAAGGACACTTACATATACACTGATACTAGCAATTGTGGTGCCAAAAGAACTAGTTTGACAGGACTGGTAGGTAACACTTTTTTCACTGAGAGATCTTAAACCTTTTCTCTCATTCTGATCATCCTGTATCAGACTTTGTAACACTGTTTTATGAGCCCTCAATCTGTTAGACAGTCGACACTTCTCTAATGTGCCATTCAGCAACTCTTCCCTCACATTATAGCTGCTAAAACACTGCTTAGTAGGACATGTAATAACACAGATGGTGACCTCTCTGACTTTTCCTCTCCAAATCTTTCAGTTTGAGTTTTTCAGAGAATCATATTATCACACCAACAAGGCATATATAAAGCATTGACCCATACCTAAAATAGGTTCTCTGTTCTCTCCATTTTCATAGTAAATAAACAAGAATCCATGTGTGCCTCTCATCTCCTTGATAGAGAAATTGCCAAGAATATAAAACAGACACTCCAGAGAGATCAAAATAAGGAAGTCCAGAGAGTGAAAAACAGTATAGAGATTCAGAAAGCCCCAAACATACTCTACCACTGATGACCTAGCATTATGTTCTTGGCTGGCAAACATGGTATGCAACTGTCACATCTGCCCTCAGAAAACAGTGGTCATCATGGCCAGTTCTTCCAGATCTAGAAGCTGCCTATGACAGGGAAACTGGGGACTCGCTTTTAGATAGAAAATGAAAACTGAATTAACTACCACAACATAATCTCTGTTTAGGGTCTTATTCCTGCTGGTATTGAACTCATTGCTATTGCTGTTATTTTCCACAGGTTCTGTGGTACAATTTTCAGCCTTTTGTAGGGTGCAGCTTGGAGCCACACCACACTGGGGAAGCATCAGGAGGATTTGCCTTTCAAGAGGCAGAATCTCTCTGAGGCTAGTGCACACTCTGCACCATCCATTAAGGTGGCATCAGTTAGTGCCTTGATGCACTGATCCTGCTTGGCAAGTCAGTGAAGAGAGGGAGCAAGACTACCAATCCATGCACAGAGAGATTACTATTGTACTTGGCCCTGGTACAAATAGGGGGAGACTTCTTGCCCATCTCCCCGCACAGCCTCCCTATGAACTCACACATTGCTAAATTACAGGTAGCATATTTGAATAAAGCAATGTTAGCTAATGCATAAGGTGCTTTATGTGAACAATTTGGTGTGCTGAATTGACATTACCATACTTAGGAACAACTAAAAGGACTAATTGGTATCAGTCTCATTTAGGATCCTGACAAGGAGCTGGCAACAACAAACAAGCCAAATCAATCACAGAATTGGGATTTAAGCATGCTGTCAGTCACTCATGCTTTACTACTTGGCATGGCATTGAATAGGAAACTTGCTGCCATGAAAATATGCAATATCTGGTGGTCTGTGCCCTCAAATATCCACATATACATGACAGGTTTCAGAGTAGCAGCTGTGTTAGTCTGTATCTGCAAAAAGAACAGGAGTACTTGTGGCACCTTAATTAGAGACTAGCAAATTTATTTGAGCATAAGCTTTCATGGGTTACAGTCCACTTCATCAGATGCATAGAATGGAACATATTACAAGAAGATATACATACATATATATAGAGAACATGAAAAGGTGGAAGTTGCCATTCCAACTCTGAGGTTAATTAATTAAGATGAGCTATTATCAGGAGGAGGAAAAAAACTTTTGTAGTGATAATCAAGATGGCCCATTTCAGACAGTTGACAAAAAGGTGTGAGGATACTTAACATGGGGAAATAGATTCAAATTGTGTAATAACCCAGCCACTCCCAGTCTCTATTCAAGCCCAAATTAATAGTATCTAGTTTGCATATTGATTCAAGTTCAGCAGTTTCTCATTGGAGTCTGTTTTTGAAGCTTTTCTGTTGCAAAATTGCCACCTTTAAGTCTGTTACTGAGTGACCACAGAGATTGAAGTGGTCTCTTACTGGTTTTTGAATGTTATGATTCCTGATGTCAGATTTGTGTCCATTTATTCTTTTGTGTAGAGACTGTCCAGTTTGGCCAATGTACATGGCAGAGGGGCATTGCTGGCACATGATGGCATATATCACATACTTGTGGCTAGCTCTTTTCATCCAATTTACTTCCTGCTCCTCTTGAGTCTGATGTTGCTGAGGAGACAGACTATAGGCTTTTAATTTGATGGATTTCTGTGCACGAAAAATTGGAGCCGTACATGCTGTGGCTTTTTCCCACAGATTGTACTGTTAAATTTGGTTTCCAAAAAAGTGTCTTTATTAATTATTATTATATTAAACATTTATTAAAAATGTTTAAAACAATTAGTTACATAAAGCACAGACATAAATTTGCCTTACACAGGAAAAATACCATTCTGAAAGACAGTCTTATGTGGAGATTAAGAATGTTTTCTTAGATTCTTGACTGGATTCAGCTTGAACTCCTTGGAAGATCATTGATCATGTTCAGCCTCACAAGTTATATAAGAAACTGGAATAAAAACATAGGGCCAAATTTTACTCTCACTGAATTCAGTGGGATTCCACCAGTGTGAGAACAGAATTAGTCCCTTCACCTTTATCTCATATAGTTAGACTCATAGGCTACGTCTACACTACCCGCCGTATCGGCGGGTTACAATTGATTGCTCGGGGATCGATATATCGCGTCTCATCTAGATGCGATATACCGATCCCCGAGTGCGCTTATATCGATTCCGGAACTCCACCAACCCCAACGGAGTTCCGGAATCGACAGGGGGAGCCGCGGACATCGATCCTGCGCGGTGAGGATGGGTGAGTAATCCGATCTTAGATATTCGACTTCAGCTACGTTATTCACGTAGCTGAAGTTGTGTATCTACGATTGATTTTTCCCCGTAGTGTAGACCAGCTCATAGACTCATAGACTTTAAGGTCAGAAGGGACCAATATGATCATCTAGTCTGACCTCCTGCACAAAGCAGGCCACAGAATCCTACCCATCCACTTTTATAACAAACCCCTAACCTATGTCTGAGTTATTGAAGTCTTCAAATGGGTTTGAAGACCAGCAAGCGCAGGTAAGTCACACCAGCTACAGTGACCCATCCCCAAGCGCTGAAAGAGGAAGCAAAAAACCAGTCTCAGGGCCCTGCCAATCCTTCCCCAGAACGGAAACATTCCTATCCCAACCCAAATTATGGTGATCGAGCTAAACCCTGAGCAGGGGCAAGACACTATCACCAGCCAGCACTCCCCAGGAGAAAGAATTCTTGCAGTAACCAGAATCCATCCCATCACATGACCATTGGATACTTACCTGTGTAATCAAGATCAATGCCAATTGCCAAAATTAGGCTACATCATAGCTATCACGTCATCCAAACTTTATCGCTTAGGCTTAAGCCTAATATCTTTGCCCCATAACTCCCCTGCAGGCTGTTCGAACTTCACATCTCTAATGTTAAACTCCTTCATCTAAATTTCAGTCCTAAACTTCTAGTGTCACAGTTATACCATTTTCTTGATGTTACATTGGTCTAAGCTTAAAATAATTCCTCTCACCTCCCTAATATTAATCCCTCTGATCATTTATAAAGAGACAGACCATATCCCAATCAACTTCTTTTGTTAGGCTAAGACAAGCACTCCTTTGAGTCTCCTTCCTAAGAAGGTTTTCCATTCCTCGAATCAATCCTAATAAGTAGCGCCGGCTCTGAAAACCGGTCCACTTTGAATCATCCTTCTTAAACATGGGGACCAGAACTGCCACACAGCTTAAGCAAGTATGAGGTCTCACCAGTGCCTACAATACAGTACTAACACCTCTTATCTTGCTTGAGCAAATACCTCGCCACGATCGTAACACCGCATAGCTTTTTAACGGCCATATCACCATTGGTGGCTCATAGTGTCATACACTGTGATCAACGAATACTTCCAAGGTCCTTCTGCAGCCTCTGTGCTGGTCCAACTAAGTGTCCCAATTATAAACTAAAATTCTATTATTACAATTCCTAAATACATATGACCATTAGCACTTTTCACTATAAATTTCATGCCTAAGTCACTATACTACAATACTAGAACCCAGTTTAAAGGAGTTCATCCAGATCTTCCTGTATTTATCCGAACTGCCTTCTCGTGTTAGCAAATAACTCCCAGACTTTGTGTCATACTACGCGAAACTTATGAGCAATTCCTGCTTTTGGCCAAAGGTCAGAAAAAAGAAAGGTAAATAAAGAAAGTGGTCCGCAAAACCTGCATCTTGAGGAACTCACTAGTAACCCCTTCCAGCCTGACAGTTACACCCTTCAGTATGACCCGTTGTAGTCTCCCCTTTAACTAGTTTCCTACCACAAACTCTTTCAATTTCACATTGATACCCACCCCATCTTTTCTCTAAATTTAAACTAACAATCCCCAGTGGAACCAGTGTTCAAATGCCCTTACATAGAAATGGAGGTAAAAGGTTTAAAGAAAAAAAATCAAAACTTACCAACTGCGCATTACTTTGGGATCAAATAATCTGCACCTTCCACGAAAGAAGGAGATCAGGATTGGTTTGGCAGATGCTACATAGACGCCTTTGTAAACCATGTTGCGATTTGATCCCAATTAAACAACAATTAACACACACTTCAATGTCTTAGCTACTACTTTCTGCGATCTCTTTCAAAATTTCCAAGACTTACATACTACATGAATGTCAAACATAACAGGCCTTTAGTTACGCGGATCAACTTTTTTATTTTTCCCTTCTTAAAACTAAGGAACTAATGTTAGCAATTCTACCAGTCCGTACGTACAACCCCTGAGTTTAACGCAGATTCAAGTAAAAATCCATGCTAATACGGCTATAGCAATTCATGCGCCAGTTCGCTTTAATAGTTCTTGATGATTCGGGCCTCCAGATTTTGTCCCATTAAGCTGTTCAATTTGGCTTTCTATCCTACAGATGGTTAATATCATAACCGATCCATATCCTGCATATCCCATTGGTCATCTTGCCATTATCCCTAAGCTCCTCTTACCTTATTAAGACTGAGGAAGTATTTATTTAGATATTGGACCATGCTAGGTTATCCTTAACCACCACGTCCATCCTCAGTGTTGACAGTCACCACTTCCTCTTCTTTGTTTTCTCTCTATTTATATCGGCTATAGAACCTCATTACTATCTTTGGTTTTAATTATCTTTTGCAGGGTCCAACTCTACATGGCTTTTTAGCCAGTTCTCACTTTATCTACATGTTTCTGACCTCTACTAAAGTAGCTTCCTTTGCATTCCACCCTCTTCCACTCCTTGTAGTTTCTGCTTTTCTTATCTGCCTTCCTGAGATGCTTGCTCATCCAGCTTGGTATACAACTCCTGCCTATGGTTTTTTTCCCCTTTCTTGGGATGCAGGCTTCTGATAGTTTCTGCAGCTTCGACTTAAAGTTGTTTTTACATGTTGCAATGCATTTAATTGTATGATGTCTTTGGAGACAGTTTATGTGGATCTAAACTATACCTTCAGGAGTATATTGATAATGAAGTCCTATTCCATTCCTTTAATTCCTTTTTGACTTGAGAGTTATGATGATCTCAGTGGAAGTGTTTAAGAATCTCTGTTCTATGAATGTACAGTTTTTCCCTGAAAAAGTGACTATGTAAAAATGGCCCCATCCTAATCAATCTGTTCTCCGTGCATACTTAGAAATATATCCACCAATTTTATAATTATTTGTATTATGATTAAGATAATTTTGACTACTAATTAATTCTACAGACTGACCTAAATTCTCTTTTGGTTTGCATATCAACAGTATTCCTAACTTAATTCTGATTGCAAAATCTTTTTTGTTGGTAATGTATGAACCAGAAAGAACTCATTTTGGTGTTCAGCTTATAGCTTGAATCTGCAAAACTGGCACTTCTCTTCTGGAGCAGGTTTTTAATAAAGTTACTTTTCAGAGTAGAACCATACTTAGAAGATGTTTCTTTGAGATCTTACAAAGGACACCTCATTCACAGCTGAAGTCAGTCTTCCATCATACTGCATTGCTAACCTTTAATCTTGTAGTTTTGCTTCCACCTACAGTAACGATGATTTTACACCCGAAACTTAATGTGATAAAATACTTTGAAAAACAGTCAATTCACACATGGAGTAACCACTCCTTAATAGTTTATATTGTCCATGTTAAAAACAGGGGATAGCCATGAGTATGCTGGGTGGGGCATTCATTAACAGGTTTTGGGTTTTTTTGGAACAACGCATCCTCATGGGGTGCAGTGCTGCCAAAGCAGTCTGGAGCATTGCTCTGGCACCTAAAATCCAGGATGGAGATATGTCCAGTCCTTTGGAAAGCTACGCTCTGGCAGCTCTGCCAGATCTTTCCTACCCACAGAATCCTTTGGCAGCATGGAGCCCAGGGAGAGCTAGAACCTTGGCAGCAACCTCTGGCTGCTTCCTCCCTCGTAGGCAGTGTGTGTGCATGCATTGTTCCTGTAGGCATGTGTGTATGAGCTGTCTGTGTATGTGTGCGTGTGTGCGCGCACTCTACCTGCATGTGAGACAGAGCTGTCCCTGTGTGTGTGTGTGTGTGTGCATCTTTTCCCTGTATGCGTGTGTTAGCTGTGTGTGTGTGTGTGTGTGTGTCCCTGTCCATCTCTGCAATGTGGTGGGAGGAACACTAGCTAGGCAAGATAAATTCTTTATGGACTTTCATTATTATTACATTTTTGTTGGTTTGGTGACACTGCTTGCTTGACTAAGTACATTTCCTGCAGATTTATGTAGACTCTACATTATGTTATGTTAAGTGGCTGTACATGGACAATATTTAATGCATGTGGAGGCTTAATTGTTTTAAGTCATTTGCAGCATAAATGATTTGCTGTGATATCAGACCTTCAGTCACTGCTCATCCACCGTAAATTGGGGTCCACCTAATTTTCCATTCCTAGCTATGTCACTGATTAAAAGTAATTTCTTTTCACATTCAGTGGCAAAGAGTCATTAATGACCATGTTTCAAAAACATATGTAGCATGAATTCCACATAAGTCCTGAAAATTTACCATCATGTACAATTACACGGGTGAAGTTTCAAATTGTTCTTTCTTTTGTTTTGGCAACGGTTTCTTAGTCACACCATGCTTATAACGAAAACAGCACTATCTTCTCTGCTAAATTCAGATTATTATGAGGCTTAAAAGTAATTAGTAGTTACAGAAGAGTCAATATCAAAGTGTAGGGAGCCCGGTAAGAAAAAAATTACATTTTGGAAATGAAACTGAAAGCATATGTAATGTGTGGGTGAGATAAATAGAAATGTCAGAAGCTTAGCTACATAGGACATAAATGTAGCTTACAAAGAAAGCACATGTAAGGCAAATTGCAGAGACAATGCTCACACCATGTAAAATTCACATTCTCTCAAGCTTTCTTTGGCTTATCTACCCATAGATAAGCCAAAGAAAATAGAAAAGCTGAGGAACAAAGGTCAAAGGAAAATTATTTCTGATATTTAAACTTGATAAATTTACAACATTTTGATTCATACGTGTACTAAAAGCAGCTTGGGATAGACAGAAGCAGAGGATAATCCTTATTAGAAAGTCATAGTAACATTACATCCAGTTACAAAGTACTATTTTTAAAGTAAATAGTTTAGAACAGAATTTTGTAACTTTAAACAAAATGTCCTAAATCCATTTAGTCACAAAATTAATCTTTCATTTTTATAGCAAATTCTCATGGAAAGATACTGAATCAACTAATTAAGGGATTGAAATCTTTCACGTATTCACTGAACTTAATACAATTTGGGCGGGAGCAATAAAAGCTTCCCTTACCATAACTCACTAATGTGCCTAATCCCTGCTCTATACAGATTGTTGTTCAGTCTCTATTATTGGGCCTCTCTGCTGAGACTTACAAGGGTACCATTTCTGATGCTGACCAGTGCTGGTGCTAGCCCACTGGGGGCCCTAAGCAGGAATATTTTTGCTCCCCTAATACTAAAACCAGCAAGTTCTTATAATAAAAAGTTAATGGTGGCCCATTGAGCTGCTTGGGGCCCCTAAGCAATTACTTAGTCTGCGTATGCCTACTGTCGGCTTTGGTGATCCCTGTCCACTACAAATTGGAGTGATACCACAGACATTTTTCACATAATCTTCCAAAAACTCAGGCAATGGTGATATCTTTCAGTACAAGTTGCTGAGTGAGCTTTAAATGTTTTGATGTTCAGTACAGGAAAGCCCCCTAAAACATGGATCTGAGGCTAGTCGTAAAGGAAACGCCACTAATTCACTAAGTTTTATTCTAGTGTATTGCCACCAGTTTTATAGATAACACCAGTGTCATCAATGATGGCAGTGGAGTTCTAGGAACCGTGTTTGTTGGGATTTTAAAAAAGTGTATTGGGAGCAGAGGAAAGAAGAGGGATGGGAGAAGGAAGTGGTTAGGTGAGGAGGGCGAGATAAGAGGTCATACAAATAATTATGTCAAAAACAAGAGAAAATGCAGAGAGTAGGCTTCAAAAGATATAGATACATTACTGAATAAGCACCCAAATTTTTACAGGATCTATTAGAACAATACATCCAAACCATCTGAATTTCACCCATTGCTAATAAATATATCCAAACATATTGCATCTAGGAGCTAGACTGCTGACTTTAGATATAGATGTTTTCATACAGACCAAGTTACATGTGGCTATCCTAAAAAGGAAGGGTGTAACTTAGTCCACAGCTTCTATCAACACCAGGACACAGTGCTACAATCACATTTGGCTTCAGTTTTAATTTTGCCCAAGTAATGAGTGCAGGATGACTCAAATGACTCCAGCCATCTGAGCTTTCACCTGTAAAACATCAGATATAACTGAATTAGCAGTAGTAAGGATTTTTCAGACTTGTGCAGTATAGTAGAAGAAAGCTAAAATCATGCTGAGTTGACCCAAATTGAGCTGCTGTTTTCTCTTAGGCCACGTCTACACTACAGGATAAATTCGAATTAGCTTAAACCGATTTTATAAAACAGATATTATAAAGTCGATTGTGCGCATCCACACTAGGCACATTAATTCGGTGGTGTGCGTCCATGGTCCGAGGCTAGCACGATTCTGAGCGTTGCACTGTTGGGCTAGCTACTGTAAAAATAATAGGCAATAGTGTCAATTTGCATCCACACTAAGCCTAATCCGAATATGTATATCGATTTTAGCATCTACTCGTTTCGTAGGAGTACAGAAATCGATTTAAAGAGCCCTTTAAATCGATATCGAAGAGCACTGTATAGTGTGACGGGGGCAGCGTCTAAATAATTTAAAAAGCCCGGGCAAACATTTAAACGCGATAGTAGAGACCCAGGCTCAATCACAGATGGTCAGGAGAATCCCCACAAACTTTTCCCCTTTCATTAGTGCCTTTTTGGCTTTGTGTCACTGACACTATTCCTTCATCTCAGAAAGAACAGAACACAATTGAGGCCCATCAATGCTGTTATTTAATCAGCCAAACAGGTGTCCATGGAGTGATGTGATGTTGCAACCTCCGAAACTAAGTGCATTGCCTTTGCAATATGCTGAATCACTAGAGAATGAAATGATGTATCTGAAAATCATACAGAAATCTCAGGAATGGCAGTGCAGTGTGGTACAGGAAATCCACAAAATTTGGTCCAGCTGATCAGCTGTATTTGATTGTGTAGCTGGAATAGTCTGAAGGATAAGAACTAGAATTTACAAACATATTTGACTGTGTAGCTGGAATAGTCTGAAGGATAAGAACTAGAATTTACAAACATATTTTTAAAAAATATTCCCAGTAGTTATGCTACATAGGACTCTTCTGCAACTAGCACAGACTTCCTCAACTTCATGCGCACACCTTACAAGCCTAAAAAAAACAAAAATAAAAATAAAAATGGAAGTGCAACTGTGTTAATTAAAACAGTCCATTTTAAGTGGCTGATACAAATAGATCTCTAAAATTCCAGATCTCTCTGATAGAACAGCAAAAATCCAAGCATCCTTGATGTCAAAGTCAAGTATATCCATTTATGAGTGAAGAATCACTGGTACAGCGATTAACCCATATTTTCTATTTATGCAAAAAGAAATCCTACTTACAAGAATTCCTCTAACAAATTGAAATAATTTGTTATTTCTGCATGTACCAGATATCACCAAATGAATGCAACTGCTAACACAGAACCACCACATAAGCGCTACCTGAAGAGCTGTTCTACATGTGGTGCCACTCAGATAAATTCATAGTCTACTCTGATTTCTCTTTAGCAACATGATTTTCATTTTTCAATAGAGAAAAAGTTAATAAATAAATTGCGCTATAAATATTATTGTGGGCCAGCTCTTCATCTGGCATAAATTAGCATCACTTCATTGAAATCCAAGGAGTTGCACTGATTTATACCAGCTAAGGATTTGTGCTAATAAGTTAAGTATTTCTTGGTCATGTGACTAACCACTGAAGAAGTGGAGCCTCATAGCTGGCGTTCACAGACACCAGGGAACAAAGTTTAGTTCACCTAATTTTATCATCCGATTTCTCTTTGTATCACCTTCATGGTCATTAAATCTATCATTAAAGGAAAAGTCACAATTGTGCCAGAGCAACCTAACCCCCTTTCTAACTCCTAGTAAAACTGCTATCATTTTGGCTTCTCCACAGCTGACAGGCTGCAGTTAACAAATCTTGAAATAATGGCCATGAGTTTGGTCTAGAAGATAAGAACATTACCTTGTATGTTGCAACATCACATCACTCCATGGACACCTGTTTGGCTGATTAAATAACAGCATTTGATGGGCCTTAATTGTGTTTCATTCTTTCCGAGATGAATGAATAATTAGTGACACAAAGCCATAAAGGGACTAATAAAAAGGAAAAAGTTGTGAGGATCCTCCTGAGCTTCTGTGATTAAGAGAAAATGACAGCCTAATTTGGGTCAAGTCAGCATGATTTTAGCTTTCTTCTGCTATATCTTATTCTCCACATAATATTGCAGAAGTCCGAAAAACTTCCCTACTACTAATTCAGTTCCACCATTTATCTAGTATTGGTATATAGATTGGATGATGGTAGCAATGTATCTTGTTGAAATATACATTTTAATACCTCTGGTTAGCTACTGCCTACTCCACTGCTAATGGATAAAAGTTTAAATGATTATTAATTATTGTCCAAAAGTAATAAACATTCTCTATAGTGCATTACAAACAGCTAAGGTACGTTCTCCAATAACTCTGGGATCAAACTGGAGGCTAATCCCTTCTCTTATTTTTATTAAATGATTTGACCAATGAGCAAGACCCAAAAGTATTTACTGATGACTCCCGCTTGTAGTTTTCTCTTATTTATGGAAGTCACAAGGCGAAAAAAGCTGCTAATCGAGGTGGAGGTGACTAAATGTTATGTGATCAGCTTTTTAAAGAGACTGGTTTTGTTGCATAGTTTCTGAATGGTAACACTATAGTACAGGGGTCATCTGTTGGAAGAGAGAGAGAATGGAAAATTGGCACACAAAACTGAACTAGTTTCTAAGGGCACCATTGGTGAAAAAGCAATCTTGGGTCAGTGGACTCATCTTTCTAGCTTTTATTTACACAGTTCCATGCTCTTAAAGACAGATATATCATATCTAGGTGTGGTTGCAATAATTTCAGATAGAAGCTGTCATAAACAGATAGTTAAGGGTTAATGTCTCTTTTACTTGTAAGGGGTTAACAAACGGTGAACCTGGAACACACTGACCAAGGACCAATCAGGAGACACGATACGTTCAAATCTCAGTGGAGGGAAGTCTTGTGTTTGTGTGTTGCATTTCTTGTCTGTTGTTCTCTCTGGGATCTGAGAAGTGATCCGGACTGTGCGCTACAGGCTCTCTAAATGTTCTGTTCTAGTAGTAAGTACAAGTAGAAAGGCGGTATTAGTCTTTTTGATATAGTTTTTCTTTATTTGCAAATGTGTATTTGGGCTGGAGAATTTGTATCTCTGTTGCATTTGTATGTATGGTGGGGGGAGGATTCTCTCTAGTGTCTATAAGCTGAAAGACCCTGTAACATTTACCATCTTGATTACAGAGACAACTTTTATGTTTTTTTCTTTCTTTTATTAAAAACTTCTGATTTACAACATCTGAGTATTTGCAGGGTGACCAGATGTCCCGTTTTTAATGGGACAGCCCTGTATTTAATTCCTCCTGCAGGTGTCCTGACTTTTTCTTAAAAACTGGCAATTTGTCCCATATTTTCTGTCTTCCCCCATCAGTACTGGTGGGGCCTGCTGCTGGCCAGATCCCTGATCGCCTGCTGCCCTCCCACCACCAGTGAGGGGAAAGGACCCAGTGGCTGATGTTGGGAGTGGGTTTCCCAGGCTGGGGCTGGGGCAAAACAGCAGCATGAGGGGCTGGCTGCTCCCCATGCTGGTTCATCAGCACAGCCCCCACTGTGTGCCAGCTCTCAGCCAACAGGGCCTCTTCTCATGTCTCGTTTGTGGCAGGCATTGGCTGCATAGTGATCTTCCAGGGTAACCCCAGGGAGGGGAAGTCTGGGGGAGACAACGGTGGGGGAAAGGGTTTACTTTCCTTGTGTTAAGATCCAAGGGATCTGGGTCTTGGGGGTCCCCTGGGAAGGTTTTGGGGGGACCAGAGTGTACCAGGCACTGAAAGTCCTGGTTGGTGGCAGCCTGTCAGACCTAAGCTGGTAATTAAGCTTAGGGGAATTCATGCTGGTACCCCAACTTTGGACGCTAAAGTTCAGAGTGGGGCTAGAATACCATGACAGAAGCCAAAAAGGTTTTTGAATAGAAGATCTAAGAGTGTTCAGTAATTTTTAAAAATGGAGCCATTGATCACTTCTAAACATTTTCTAGATCTGATAGCATTTGGCGGGGTGAGGGTGGAGTGGGGTGGTTCAAGTTCTCATGGACAACTAGGCAATCATTTCAGACCAGGCTCTGATAACAGAATTGGCTATAAAAATATTGGTTTCACAGGAAGAGTCATAGTGCATTGGTAAGATGTGGATGATTCAGAGGAAGACTTCGATATTTTGGTAAAATATGGTCGACTATAGTGAGGGCTGCATCTGAAAGAATATGGATTCTGGGTCACTATCGCTACCTGGGCATTTAAAGAACTAAAACATGGTGGGCAAACTTCCTCAAACAATGGAGGTAAAATAAGGTACAAACTTTATCATGGTATAATCCAAGTTGAGTCTCAACCAAGTGACCCTCATCCAAGACCTAATCTGGACCATCTGCACAATTTAGGACAGACAAAATAGAGATGTTGAAAAGGGTAACAACCACACACTGAAGGCAGAAGAACCACTTCCTTGTACCATTATAGCCTTATATTGTCATTGACTTGGAAGGGTTACAGAACAGATTCCTGTGAAACCTACCACAGGATAACCTCTAGGGCAGGTGACTAATTGCCTAAAACTACTTTGGGATAAGTCAAAAAACAAAGGTCAGAGCCAATAAAGAGCTAATGTCAGGAGATGGTTTCTTGAGAAGAGACTAATAATTGCTTCTTTAAGAGATACTGTCATCTTGTGCTCCCAAAGAGAGGCAATGACAATCTCCCCCAATGGTGGATTCAGTACATTCCATCTACAGACCTTCACTAAGTGAAGAAGTTCATGGGTCCTTGCTGAACAGGTTTGCACATGTTCCTGTTGTTTGTATGCAGATGGCTGTTATGTGTCTTTCTTCTCTACAAGAGATCAGCCATATGAATGGCTAATACAAGCTGGAAACAAAAACTTGCCTTTTGATCTGAAAATATATATCAGATGGCCAGCAAGTTAAATGCTGGTGACCAACAGAAGGTAGGCTTTAAATTTCAAATTGGGGCACAAAATGGAGCAATGTGACTTCTGATCTGGCAATGGGGAGTTGTTAGGATTTACCAATATTATCTATGAACTTCAGTGTTTTTCCCCTTCAACCTGGTATGAAAATTAAAATCAAGTGACAGGAAACAAACTGTAACAAAGGAAAATCAGAGCATCTACTTACGTATGATGTGGTAAAATTGAACTGCATTAAAACTGGCAGGACAATATACATCTCTGGCCAGATCCTCTGGTTCGGTAAGACTGCTTGTGCCGTTTCAAGGGCAAAAGGCAACACTCATGCTGGCTTAACTGGCAGTTCAGGATTCCCCATCAATGGGAATCCTTAAGTGGTACACAGTCACCATAAGATGGATATGGCTGAGTTGTCCCTGAGCCCTGGTGATCCATTGGTGCCAGAATACCCACTCCCTTGAGGCTATCAGAAACCAATGTAAAATTGTGCATCTCTGAGCGTACTCTTTTATACAAGGGACCAGACTTGTGACCAGATGGCCTCAGGATAAGGATGTGTGTGCAAAAGCATTCTCCAGCTTTTGTGCCTCATCTCCTGAGCTATGCTAAGTGCAGTTTGGTCCCAGCTGAAGATTAAGACACTTAAATATAAGTTAAGAGAGATGTACAGATAGGTTTTTAAGCACTTTCAGTTTTTCATTTCCTGTGTAAATTTTGCTCTATTCAGATATAAAACTAACAAGGGATCTAAGAAGAAAAACTAACCTTTTAACATTAGGTTTATTTGTGCCAGAAGTCACAAGCATGGCCAGATTTGCAGGTGACCAAGGCAACCGCTTGGGGAGCTGGGCTTGGAGTGCTGTTTTTGTTGTTAGTGACAAAAGGGAAAATAGAATGTTTGAAGTAAAATGTTTCTGGTATTCTGTACGTGGATTAATTTTTCACTATCCTCCTAGAACGTTCTAGACCTATATCAAATCTTGTGGAACCTTCCAGACTCTGAGAACTATATTTTCCTAGAACCTTCTAAAATGTTGTCAGCCGTGCCCTCGTGGGAATATAAGGGGCAGGGCATCAGCACTCAGTCAGTGAGATATAAGAATGAAGTGAAGTGAAGTGAGAGCCCAGCTGCGATACTGTGAACCTTGTTTTATTGTGTAATTGTGAAAGTGTAAATGTAACATCTTATACGACAGGGATAGATCATGCATGCCAATCATGCATCAAAGTCATGAAATGGGCTACAAAGGCATTAAAAATAAGGTATTCAAAAGTTTAACCAATTGGGGGGGAGAGGTGCCGAAGATGCTCCTCACCTGGGGCGCCATTTGGTCTAGGGCCCTGGTCACAAGCACAATCTTAAATAATTTAAAACTGCTAAAAATATCTGAAAGGACATAGAAGATACAGCGTTGTCATTTAAAACCTTCATTGCAGCCTGTATTTCAGGTTTTCAACTTTTGACATTGAACACAAGTAGTAACATATTGCTCACAGCACTTGATACCAAATGTTTTCTTTCTGCCTTAATGGATCTATGATTGACTGCACTACTCATTCTAAAGTAGTGAAATGGAACCCATTAAAGTACAGACAAAAGGGACCAAATTAATTACTAGTGTGATTCCATTGACTTCAAATTTCATTATACAAATAAATGTTTGTAATGAGAGATACTGTACTGTATATGAAATTTTACTTCTTGCTCAGAGGAACATAAAATAGCAAAAGTATCTCATTTTTAAAATGCAAATATAAGAAAATACTGTACACGTAAAAAAGTCCACAAAATATTTCTCCCTGTTTTTCTCCTGAAAATTAATCACAATGATTGAAATAGCTTATTTTTTTAAGCATGCAATATTTACTGAGGATATGATTAATACCATTTTTAGATGAACACTAGTGAGTAGTTACTGATATTCACTGAGTAAAAACACTAAGAACAGTTGCTATGGAACTTTGTGCTGGCAATAATTTTCCCACACCGCTGAGCATTCCCTTCCCCAATAAACAAGATTCCTTGTGTGTGGAATGACAGTTCATGAGAGCTCTGTGGAGACTGTGGCTGAAATTGGAAAACGGGGATTCCACTGCACTTTTGTTACTTGCAGCTCTATTGAACTGTAACATCTCCATGCAATTTGATGGACAATATAATTTTCTTTCCTTTTGGTTTGAATACTTGGGCAACAAATAAAGGATCATTTTCTTCTGCTTTTCTACCTGGGTGTTTTGCAGCATGAAGAAACAGAGGAGAATGATGATGGGGAAAAAGGGGGGTGGGGAATCAACGATCTCAGTGATCCAGACATAAAAAAACCTAACCATACGTAACTTTCCACTATACTCTGCACAGAGCAGTAAAACATGGCAGGAAAGCCTTTCAACACGTGGAATGGGGAGCTAGGTGAAATGGTAGAGCTAGAACTAAGAGGGAATGGAGACAAGAAGGATTCCTACTGAGAAACGTTCAATAGTTTTTATTTCTCTAAGTAGAAATAACTCTTCCTCTGTGCCTTCTATAACCCTAACAGGGGAGACAAGCAGAATAGCTCTGAAGGGCTCTTTGCCTATACTCTTTGTAGTGATGGCATGGCTCTGTGGTTACATTGCTCACAGATCACTAGGATCCACAGAAGCTGAGGATTCTATTCCCTATCTTCTCAATGGACATGCACACTTCTCCCTTTTGAAAAAAGAAGTAGGCAGGAACTCTGAGTTACATTCAGTGTTTCTACTGAGTTTTTACCCTCCCACAGATTTTTCCCAGGGAGATTATTTTGTGGCCTCATGTCTGCATCGTACTGCTTGACAACCTCTTTCTGTCAACAATCATAGCTAGAAAAAAAAAGAGCAACCCAGGATCAACCACAAGGAACTGCAACCTTCTCCCTTGGGCCTCTGGCTTCCAGAAATCAGCTATTATATAGATAGT
This sequence comes from Chelonoidis abingdonii, assembly GCF_003597395.2. Lineage (NCBI taxonomy): Eukaryota > Metazoa > Chordata > Testudines > Testudinidae > Chelonoidis > Chelonoidis abingdonii. The sequence goes on from NC_133776.1 coordinate 76,784,228, forward strand.
CACACACAGGGTTCCAAAGCTACAAGAAATTGCAACAAAAGAGTCTGAGCACTTTCCCAGGCCCTTCTTGTCAAGGGAAATAAGCAACTTAGGCTCACTTGACAGCCTACTTACTTGAAGTTGTTTTCTTTAATGGATAAACAGTGCACTACATTGTAATCAGTCTCATATTTTGCACATAACAGGAGTGTTTTTCAACATATTTGCATGTGTTCTTTATATGTATCTATTCTGTTATACATTATAAACAATTTGTTATAAAGGTCAAGGATCTGCATGGGCAGATGTCTATGACTGTGCAGAGCCCAAGTGAAGTCGACGGTGCTTTCCCAAGGCATATGGGTCTCATCACATAGTTGTCTTTGAAAGATCTGACCCATAGTTTGTATAGCATCTGGGCAGGTAGTTTTGAATATATTTGGGGATGGGCTTGTCATTTGTAATAATTATTGGAGGAGCTGAGAGCACTGGTGGGAGTTAAGGTGCCTGACACTTTCCATTACAAAATGACGCAAGTTAGGGGTCAATATGGTTCCATGTGAAAGAGGTTTATTTTTGTTTTTAAAACAACACATTACAAAAAAAACTATGTTAAAAGAATGTTAAGGTTGCAAGATCAAGCACCAAAAAGTTAGGAAATGCCATTATAAAGGTTGCCTGTGGAACCTTAAGTTGGCCACTTTGTGTGTATGCATTATGATACAGTCTTTACTTATGCAATCATAGTTTTTATTCCTTTTTTTACCATGACCTCTGTCTCATTCAGTGCACAGAATAGACAGTGCTCTGGAATGAAACAGGGTTATACAGTGAATGAGATTCTTGTCTGTCCCATTTGTTGCAGAAGTTGGAAGACAATGAGGCAGGTGATTGCATGAGAGGGGGGACAGTCTCCTAATCAAGGAGGCTGAATGCCACATTAGAGAACTGGAGTCTATCCTTGCCACAGAGTTCCTATTTGATGCTAGACATAACCACTTATGCCAAACATTTACACCACAGCTGGTAACAGATTATATGTTCTTCCTTTAATAGTGCGTAATGTGAGACAGCTAAGGCCAGGCTTGCAGAAGTGCTAAGTGCTCATAACTGCCATTGAAGTTGACTTGGGGCTGTGCTTTGAGCATATAAAGTGCCATAAAGAACTCTGAAAACACAGGCCCCAGGTGTCTCAAGTTAGGACCCCCAAATTAGTGGATACTTTTGACATTACTATTTCTGTGTCTCAATACCCAAGCTGTGTAATGGGGACAGGAATACCACCACACCTCACATGGGTATTGTGAAAATAAATTCTTCAGTGCTTATTATAGAAGCATTTGTATACTATTTTGAAAGTATCATTGAAACAACCATGAGAAAATTATTTTTTATTCAGTGGAAGGTTTGGATGATTAAATAAGGCTTAGTGCCACATAATGAATGAGAAGGATAAAAAAAAGTTGAATAATTATCCATAGGCTGAGCCCGAGGCCGTGTTTCTATAGAAAAAATAGGATGTGATCATGTAATTAAAGACTGTATCATAATGCATATGCAGAAGGGGACCTCAACTAATGTCTCATGGACAACCTTAATTCTGGCATTTCCTAACGTTTAAGTATTTGATTTTTCAAACAATGTTCTTTTAACGTAGTTTATTGGATGTAATTTGTTATATATTTTGTGTGTAATCGATCTAATTGTAAATGAATCAAAGATAGTGTCACTGTTATTCGTGTGTCTCTGTATTCTATTTGACCAAATACAAACACTAAAGAACAAATTGAACAATAATTGCTTATCCCTGCTATTTATTAAAAAGATAAACATTAGTTCATATATTTGTGTTGATGGAACAAAAATATTCACAAAAAAGACTATTTCATTGTTGATTTCCAAAAATACTACTACTTAACATTTATGTGACACTTTCATCTTCAAAGTGCTTTTGAAACATTAATCCTTATAAATAAGAAATGAGAAAAAGAAAGGGGAAGACATTTGCTTTCCCAACTTAGTATTACAGCTTTAATTTATTTTCATTTATATCTGATACTATTTTAATTTAAAAAAAAAGTTCAAGAAACCCTTTAAGTCTAAAAACTATGTTCATACTTGAAGCAATCAGCAGGGGAAGCCGTTAACTATATTCATCGAGATCAATGTTTTTCTCACTAAAAGCTGGAAATTACTTCAGTCTCTCAGAAAAACAAAACAAAAAATACCCCTACAAAAGTGAAAAGCACAACTAATTTCTTAAAATATAATGAATATGGACCGCAACACTCAAATGCAAGATGACAAAAAAAGAAATTACCTTTCAGAATCTCCACCGATTGTCTCCCCTGCTCTCTGTAGAGAAGAATAAAAAGTAGTATTTAGTGTCTGGTTTAAAAAAAATACTTCCTCGTGTGATCAAAACCACACTATCTGTAGGAAAATGAGGTCACAGATATAAACCATAATAGCAGCTCAGTAACGCTAAGAGAAAGGAAACTGAAAACGTAGTTAAATTTCAACTAAAAGTGATTTCACAACAGAGATATAATGTTAAAAAAATCTGAATTTATAAAATAATCCTCAGATGAAGAGGTTATTGTAATGAAGGCTCTTTAAAATACATTGTGTGCTTTAGGGTTAAGAAATTGTATTTTCTTCAGAATAGGGCATATACTATAATATTTGCATTTGCAATGAACTGAGTGGGGATTTTAAGGAAAAGGAGGAAACTGTCAATTTAACTTACTTTGCTGCAAAGAAATTATCCATATGAGCATTTAGATAAATATATTCCAGAAGTAAGTGATCCATGGATTAAAAAGAACACCTTCTGCAAAATGTTTTGTTTATTAATAACTTAAAACAAGTTTCCCTAAGGGGGAAGAAGTTTTCTCACCAGTTAAGAAAGCAATGAAATAATTTATTCTCATGAAATCAACCAAACAGCTTGAAACCACAAACATATAAGTCCTAATATTTTCATACCTTTTATGTATTTGAAAACACAGATAAATGTGTAAACGTGGCAAAGAGTCCTGTGGCACCTTATAGACTAACAGGCGTATTGGAGCATGAGCTTTCGTGGGTGAATACGAAATAGGTATTCACCCACGAAAGCTCATGCTCCAATACGCTTGTTAGTCTATAAGGTGCCACAGGACTCTTTGCCATTTTACAGATCCAGACTAACACGGCTACTCCTCTGATAGATAAATGTGTGAAAGTTTTAAAAAATGAACCCTGAAAACTTTTACAATTTAGCCAGCAACAGTAACAAGCAGTATATTGTAAGAGCCTAGGCATGTACTAGTTTTCTTCCTCTGAACTTCCTCTGTAGTAAGATGTATATGCATATAAATACCACTACATTAAAGTTTTACCATGATGATATCAAGCACATATGGGCTCAGAGAGGAAAGAGATTTTTGATCAGTCCTGGGTGCACATTTCAAGTGTAGGGACAGGAAGTCTTCAAGTGAAAGGCACATTTCTTTGACCTTGTCTTCTTGAACGTAAATACATAGCAATATGAATATTTAAAAAACAAACCAACAAACCAAACCAACCTACCAAGACAAGACATTCCACGGCATATGCAGTGGGAAGAAGAAGAGAGAACAAACAAGTGACAGATGCATAGTCATGTTGCTAAATGCCTTACTGGAAGGCACTCACATGTTATGGTGATGAGTGCTGCATAACAACCTACACAGAATAAAACAAAGTCTGTTGGTTTTCTTTAACTATCTAGGTTATGAACAAAAATGTCAAAGAGAATTTTTAAATAATCTTGCTCCTTTATATATAGGATTTATGTGTAGAAGCAAAATTGAGGAATTTGTGCATGCTATAACACCTACACCACATTACAGGAGAATCTAGTTTTGTGTTGAAACTGCACAAAGTTTCACAGGATTTTGATACAAAATTCTAAAGAGACAGATCCTGCTCTTTTCACCTAGCTCTGCTGGAAGTGCTGGACAAATGCTGACCTCTGTTACAAGAGTATAAATCTGGAGTAACTCCACTGAATTAACAGAGTTACTCTGGATCTACACAGGTGTATCTTAGATATGAAGATATTCCTTTATGTCTGATCTGGGTTCTGTAGGCATAGCTGGCTCACTTCTGGCCACCTGATCTGACTGCTGTGCAGTGCTCTGGAAAGCCTGCTTAAACTCTACATAAGGGGACTCCCTTGGAAGCACAGAGCAGACGCAGTGGCTGTCCTTGTCCCTGGCATAGGGGAATTGCCTGAGTGCCTCTGCACTCCAGCCGTTCCCAGCTGATGAAATGGCCTTTTGGAGCCAGAGGCAGCCAAGCATACATTAAAAGAGCCTTCAGACTACTGTAACTTACCCACAGAATCCAGGGGATATAAGGGTGACATACAGCCAACTTTGCCCTACCACCTTGAGCTGTGCTGAGCATCCTTTGGATGCAGCTCAAAATCTGGGCCAATGCCTCCCTAGCCCCCCAGAGGAAAAGTGCTCTGAACAGGAACCAGGGGTCACCCAATGAAATTAACAGGCAGCAGGTTTAAAACAAACAAAAGGAAGTACTTCATCACACAATACATAGTCAACCTATGGAATTCATTGTCAGAGGATATTGTGAAGTGCAAAACTATAACTGCCTTCAAAAAAGAATTAGATAAGTTCATGAAGGATAGGTACATCAGTGGCTATTAGTTAAGATGGTCAGGGATGCAACTCCATGCTCTGGGCATCCCTAAGCCTCTGACTGCCAGATGTTGTGCCTGGATGACAGGAATGGATCACTTGATGATTACCTGTTCTGTTCATTCCTTCTGAAGCACCTGGCATTGGCCACTGTCATAAGACAGGATGCTGGGCTAGATGGACCATTGGTCTGATCCAGTATAGCCATTCTTATGTCCCCCCTGACTCTCCTATAGTTCAGCACAGCCTGGTAATGACTTAATATAGCCATAAGAGCTCAATTCTGTACTCAGTTAAATTGGTGGGACAAATCATAAAACTAGGCTCTTAGATCTTTGTCACAGTGGGCTCAAAGGTGTTAATAGAGTGCTGGGAGCCAGCACTCTGATCACTTAGGCACCAATCAGCTCCACTGGAGAAGGCTGATTGGAAATATGCAGCTAATTAGCTGATCTGGTTGGGAGGCCTGATGAATCAATTATCTGAGGGATATAAAAAGAAGAATCTGGGCTAGCTGAGTCCAGTATGCTGTGAGATCTCAAGGCAGGGAGACTGCTGTTCCCCCTGGCCCTGTTCAAAAGGGCTAAAGGACAAAAACCACTATAAATACTTTGTTGCACGAGATTGTGTTGGTGCCGGTGATGGGTATATAAATATATTCACATGAAGTTGCCACTTATGGAGAGACTGAGAGGTTTCTGGGACATCAGAAGATGGTGATGGAGTGTCCCCATTTACATCCAGCTATCAAGGGTTTTATAGCTTTATAAGTACCTAACACAGTACAAGATGAATTTACAAAAACGGATGAGAAGATTGTTTTAAAATAATTTGTGGTTCATAAAATTGTATTTAACAAACAGGACATTGTGCCATTATTTACACAGAATGGGGCATGGTTCTGATCTCATTTACACAGTCTAAGTCAAATGGAATAATGCTAGTGTGACTGAGCTACACCTACACGCAGAAAGAGCTCTGTATTGTCACAGTTTCTAATGATTTGCTTAAATTCAAAAGTAGGTGAACAAGGAATGGGATTGCCATTTGAGTTCCAATGTCAATTTGATATTTAAAAATGGGGTTGTCTATTCTACACAGTTTTTGTACTGATTAAATATAATTCCATAGATTTATAGAAATAAGTTACCAGTAAAAGCACCTTTATACAGGTATTACTATATGGGGGTTGCACCAATTTAGCTATATCGGTTTCTAAACTGGTATAGTTAAACATAGTTGCAAACTGGTATAAAAAGTGAGTGTAGATCAGCTCAAAGAGAGATGATGATCGTTGGTGAGATCTGTAATTACCCACTTCATTACTTTAAGGCATTCCTTGGGCCTGATTCTCCACTACTCTGTTGCTGCTTTGAATATAGAAGGATCCTACCAGAATTTATGGATTTATTAAAAGAATAAGCCAACAAATATGTCACTAACTAATTTACTTTAATTTCTCTGAACTAATCAAATGATCAAATTAAGGTTACAACTGAAATTCAATCAATAAATGAATGGTTCAATTCATCTGGCTTGTCAATTAGTACACTCAATAATTAAATCAATGTATAAGATGAACACAAGAATTATTTTAATACTTTACAGGAAATTTAAGGAAGAAGAAGCATCTGCTAAAGGCACAAGCTGTCCCTTGCCTTTGTTTTAAAGAAGTCTACCTCTTAAAATTATCTTTATAGCATCCCATTTTGGTGTCCACCTTAAGTTTCTCAGAACATACTGCCTATATTAGACTATTTACTTATCTTATTTCTCATCTCTCATTAATATGTCCACATCTTTCTGAAACACATACACAGATGCAGAAGTGATTAAGTCAAGTACATAGTTTTGGAATAACACACTTGACCCAAAATAATTTATTAATTAGATAAAAGACTTTGGGAGTTTTAGTGTCTACCTGGGGAAACAGTAGCATAGAAAACCGCATAATCATGGGGGCGGTGGCAGGGGTAGGGGTGACACAGGCCTACCCAACTCCACTGCATCCTGGCCCAGGACCCTAACAGTGGCGGGATCCTGACCACACTACTCTGACCTTATCTTAGGCAGTGCTGCAGCCAGACTAGGGTCAGCTGCCTCTGCGCCACTTCCTGTCTCCCACTCGGGATGTACCTTGATCTGTAGTGGGTCCTCTGGGTCATCAGGGTAGAAAGCCCATGGCAGTCCCGGCAACTCCTCTGTGGCTTGGTCAATGGCTGGCTCTGGTAGCACTGGCCAGTCCTCAGCTCCAGGGGTCTGCAGGAGTCTCCCAGATTGAGAGCAGCCGGGAGGCATCTGTCTCATTTGGTGAATGCAGCCCAACTGAGCTCTAGGCCTCCTCTTTAATACTTCCTGTTCCACTCTCTGACTTCCAAGGGGAGGGGCAGGCATGGCCTGGCTTCACCCATCTGGATTCACAGAGTTTTCCCTCCTCTTCTGGCTCAGTTGGAGGCCACTCTGCCTCACTACAATCCCCACTGGCCTCCTGCCGCTCTAATTCCGCTGCTGCCTCCAGCTCCCCACTCAGTCTCCCCATTCACATTTTACAGTGCCCGCTTCTCACAGTCCCTGTGTCATAACAGTGTCCTGTCTAGCCCCCCAAAAAATTGAGTGGCAGCTATTTTGACTGTGGGCATGGTTTCTGTCTGTTTGAAAAGAGTGGTCAGTGGCAGCCCTCTTTATTAGGGGTAGCCTCATGTCCACATGCAGATAGATTGTAAGGATATAGCAGTCATCTTGCTGGCTTCAGCTTCATTGAGAGTAATGGGAGATTGCAGCCATTTTGAATAAAGGAAAATCCACAACTTGGCAGGCTTTCATTACGTTTTCATGAGACAGATAAACAAACAATCCAACATCAATACACTCATAAAAAATATCATGAGAGTCTGCAACGATGTTACAGTCTTGAGTGTCTAAAGTTAGCCAAAATAGATTTAGATGCCTGATATGTTTTGCATTTCTATAACACCCTCCACTTGAGAATCTCCATATACTTTTCAGACTTTAAATAATTTAGCCTCACAATATTTCAGTGAGGTAGGTAGTATTATTTCCAACTTATAGATGGGGAAACTTAGCCACAAATAAGTTAAGTGATTTGCAAAAACTGGAATAAAATTGAGATCAAAATTTCTCATTCTCACCTTCATGTCTCTTCTGTCTACATCTCATCTCCCCTGTTCTCCTAACTTGTCATGCCACATTGCTCTGCTCCTCCCACCAGCAAGGACAACTTTCCCATGCTATTCCCTATGCTGGTAATATCTTTTCAGATCCTTTGTACCATTCATTCTCCTTCATTCTTCAAGAGCCACTTAGCTTTCCAAAGCTAACCTCCTCTCCACAGCCCCTGCCCCACTTTACTCCCTCATACTACAAATATATCATATTAATATACAAAAAATAGGAAACTACAATATCTACCCTCATAAAATTCTAAGATGTTCAAGTAATAAAAGCATGTAACACAATCCTTTACACTTGTAACTCTCTTTGTTCATATAACCCATCATCATCCCACCCAACCATCCTTTGTTTGTTACCCTTTACTGTGCCATTTCTACTAGTAAATTTTAGACTAAGTTGCTCAGGACAAGGAACTTTCTTTTATTATTTATCTGAAAAGTGCCATGTTTATCTACAGTTCTATGTAAGAAATAAATAATAAAAAACTACAAGACTGTCCTTCATCCTTATATGATACTGTTTTAAATTTTGATGAAACATTAGGAAACGGAAATAAATCAAATACGATTCTTGAGCCTGAGTTAGGAATGTGTTTATATTATGTTATGAGTCCAATATAGATCCAGGCTACAGATCTGAAAAAAATTTTAAGGGAACACCAAAGCTCAAATGCATCCTATGTATACACTTTCAAAAAAGGTCATTCATTCTAGTGATGTTCAGGTAGGGTTTAAATATTCCAGACATGTACTGCAAGCTGTTACTATCTAGAAAGATATCGGTCTGAGGCTATCCTGATGTTACATGTAAGAATTTGTATACTATATCTATTAGAATTGGGTGCCAATTAGGTTAATAAATTTTTCTTCCTGACTGTTTACCTTGGTAAGGTTGGAAAGATTTCTGTTGGGAGATATTTGCATTAGATATATATTTTTTGCAGTGGCTCTCCTCACCACCATTTTTCTTAATTACTCCTCTTGTCATGTCCATAATACTTCAAACAGCCAGTCTCCTTCAAGAGCAAAGTGTGCAATGAATACACATATAAATGGCACTTGCTATCACAAAAGGCATTAATGACAATGCCATTGCGCTTGTTTAAAATATGAGAGCTGACAGTCCAAACCAAAGTCATGCTTGGGGTACTCAATTAGCATGTGAAGTTTCACAAAGGTCCCACAAAGATTATCAGGATTAATAAAATGTATACATCTTGGAAAATTTACATCTTTCCAAGTTGAACTGTTCTCTTAATGATTAGCAAACAGGACTGGGAATTAAGAGTCCTGCACACTATTGCTGGATCTGCCACTGCTGCACTCTAAGACTATGCATAAGTTATTTATGCCAAAAATATCAAACTTTTGGTGTATAAAGTTAAGCACCTAAGATATTATTTAGGCACCAAAATAAGTTGCCTGATTTTTACAGTGACTTCAGTTACTTCAATGGCAGCAGCAGATGATCAGCTTCTCTGAAAAAAGAAAGACATTTATTTAGGTTCTTAACTATAAGTACACAGTTTTAAATTTTCATCCCTAAACTCTGTCCTTTGGTTTTCTCATTTATAAAGTGGGGCCAAAGAAACTACCTCCTTACCTGACAAAGGTATTATTAAACTCTATTAACGTTTGTAAAGAGTGCTTGGAGATCCTCAGATGAAAAATAATACATAATTGCAAAGTATTATTGTCATTCTGTACCTACATTTAAATAAGAAATCATACTCACCCTCTGATAAAGTGTCTATTTCACAAAATGAGAATGAGGATTGTGCTATTTACCTTTACATAGGCAGTGCATTATGGTGATCAGAAGGATACTTTTTGCCCCCTGCATGCTACATGTATAAAGCATTTTAAAAAGTCTTAAATCTTTGTTCAGTAAAGCAAGAGAGACAATTTTACTGAACCCTCCAATGATGCCAAGTCACATGTAAATGTCTCTAGAAATGTTTTTAATGTTAATTTCTTGCACATCTATTTCCATTGATTGACACAACCACCTTTGACAGAACAAGCAGGACGATTGCAATCAGTGACTGATACTCTATATTTCAACTGCACATTCTGCTTCAGATGTGATTGACTGACATTCAAATACACAGCAGTGACAAATGTAGCTGCATGCTTTGCCAAGATGTTTCAACTATTCTGTGGAGATCCTGTATAATTATTATACATTAGTTTCCATATTTGATTTATGGAATGTCTTTTGGATTAAAATGTTGCCATGGTAAATATGTATTTTTAATCAAAATCAGTGCACATGCTATTATAAAACATCTGTAGTACAATATAAATGGCAAGACAGTAAGTAGCATCTTTATTCTATATCCTTTCCCCCCTCTTAGCTTCCTAGCTATTTTGCATTATATTTCATTCAGAGTGATAGGTCTGTTTCCTCTTGTTGCTGTACACAATGCCACTCTCTCTCACTGATCGAGTTACAATAACTTATCTAATGCTGATATCAAAGACGGCCTCCCTTCAAATAAGATTTTACAGTGGATGAAAAGTACTTCTATGGTAACAATGTTGCACCCTTGCCCTAGGAAGTGAGGGAATTTCATTGTCTGAAATGATTGCATTCAGGGTTAGTAATAGTGCATGAGCCACCACTCAGCATAAAATTCTTTAATAGCTTTTCCATTTTAAGCAGGTGAATACTAAAAGTGACTTCATTCTTCCCATGCCCCCCCCCAAGTAAATTAGGAGGGACAAGCCTCAGTGCCTACAAGAAAAGAAAACTTATGTTGGAGCTATCTAAAGGAAGAGTAAAGTATTCATCTACATTTTCTTGAAACATAATGTGAAAGATCATTGAGCATACCATACCTGTCAGCAGCACAGTATCAGTTAAAAGGGTCACAATCAAATCCTGATTAATAAATGTCAGAATTTCTGCTGCAGTACAATGTTATTAAAATATGTATGAACCAAGCTGATCTCTCTAGAATTACACTGGACGGCTACAGCAACCTAGTAAAAGAACTTTTAGAGACAGCCACATCACCATTCCAACCGTACTACTGCCATCCATGTATGATTTATTCATATTAAAAGACTAAATAATTTTTTTATCACATGCCTCTTCATTCTGGAGTTATTAAATTGAGACCTTGAAAAATGGAAAACTCATTCAATCCATTTAACTGTTTACTGCATTTTTTTCCAGAAGTGTTCCCAATGTACACAAAGCATATACATGCTGGGATGGTAAGGTCACAGTAAGGCATTGGCTGGGGGACCTGGATGGAAAAAGAGGGGAAGCCCCCTGGCTAGATACTGAAAGAACATGGGGTACTGGTGTTTCTAGATTTAGAAACACACTGAAATAACAAACAAAAATTTAAGAATATGAGAAGTTATGAGGACAGCCTCAGTGAAATAGATCACCCTGTAGACTCATAGACTCATAGGTCAGAAGGGACCAATATGATCATCTAGTTTGACCTCCTGCACAAAGCAGGCCACAGAACCCTACCCATCCACTTCTATAACAACCCCTAACCTATGTCCGAGTTATTGAAGTCTTCAAATTGTGTTTTTGAAGACCTTCAGTATTCAGTGGGTCTCACCACTGCCTTATACAATGGTAAACACTCCTTATCTTATGCTGAATACCTCACCTGATGGCATCTAAAACCGGCATTGCTTTTTTAGGTATCGCACTGGCGGCTCATAGTATCCTGCGATCACCAAATTCCAAAGGTCCCTTCTCCGTCCTCTGGTTTTTCCAAACTGTGTTGTCCCAATGTATATATAAATTTTATTATTACTTCCTAGGCATGACCTTGCACTTTTCACTATAATTTCATTCCTTATTACTATTTACTCCTTGACAGGTCTCAGATTTCTGTCTTGTTCCCGGCGTCCTTCTCTGTGTTAGCAATACCTCCCAGCTTTGTTGTCTCCGCAAACTTTATTAGCACTTCCCGCTCTTTGTCCAGTCAGTAATAAAAGTTAAATAGATTGGTCCAAACTGTCTGGGAACTCCACTAGTACCTGCCTTCCAGACCTGACAGTTACCCTTCAGTATGACCCTTGGATTCCCTTTAAACCAGTTCTTATCCACTTATATTTTACATTGATCCCCATCTTTTTCCAATTTAGCTACAATTCCCCTCTGTGGAACAGCGTTCAAATGCACTACTGAAATCGAGGTAAATTCGATCTACGGTGCATTGTCTTTGTCTAGATATCTGTCACCTTCTCCGAAGAAGAGATCAGAGTTGGTTTGGCACGATCTACCTTTTGTAAAGCTCATGTTGTGATTGTCGCCCAATTCCATTTGACCTTATGTCCTTAACTACTCTCCGGTTCCAAGTTTTTTCCAAGCACCTTAATACTAAGATGTCAACTGACTAGGCCGATAGTTACTCGCGATCACTTTTTTCCCTTTTCTTGCAATAGAACTATGTTCAGCAATTCTCCAGTCGTACAGTACAACCCCTGGTACGGATTCATTTAAAATTCTGCTAATGGATTGCATTTCATGCTGCCAGTCCTTTATATTCTTGGATGGAGATTGTCTGCGCTCCGATTTTGTCCCATTAAGCTGTTAAGTTATGCTTCACTATCAGATAGTGGTAACTATCCACTCCATCTCCTCTTCCGTTTATTCATCTTCCATCGATCCTAAAACATCCTCATTAGCCTTAATAAGACTGAGGCAGATATTATAATTTATTGGGCCATGCCTAGGTTATCTTAACTCCATTTCCATCCTCAGTGTTTCTTGTTTTCTTCTTATTTATGTGGCTATAGAACCTTTTACTATGGTAATTCCCTGCAAGGTCCAGTGTCTACAATGGCTTTAGCCTTCCTCACTTTATCTTTTATCCCTATTTGTCTTGACCTCACTGAGTAGCTTCCCTTAGCTAATCCCACCTTTCTTCACTCTTATAGCTTTCTGCCTTTTCTTAATCACCTCTCTGAGATGCTTGCTCATCCAGCTTGTTCAGATCTGGGCCTATGGCTTTTTCCCTTTCTGGATTGCAGGCTTTGATAGTTTCTGCAGTGTTTGACAAAGTTAATTCCAGGCTCCTCCGCATTTAGGTTCCACAATGATTCTTTCAGTCAATCCACATTTCCCTACATTTCCTTAACTCTTTAAATTAGCCCTTTGAGAAGGTCAGTAACCCTAATCCCAGATCTATTTTTGTTATCCTTCATCTAGTTTGAACTGAATTAGGATCTGATCCTCGAACCAGGTTGTCCCTCTACAACCATTTACTATCTATGAGTCTCCCTGCTCACCAAAACCAAATCTAAAATGGCATCCCCTCTTGTTGGTTCTTCAACTACTTGGTGAAGAAATCCATCTGCTATCACATCCAGAAAAATCTGGCAAACCACCTCTGATAAATCAACTGACGTGTGGGGTGTGCTGCTGACATAGTTACAGTGGAACACACAGCTATAGACAAGCAATGTTTTCTGCACCTTATTTATTTCAGTGTTCATATGTTTTTTAGTGCAATAAGGCGTTGATCACACACTCATTGACATTGATGACAACACTCCCATTGATGTCAATGGGTAGAGGATCAACACCTACATATGAAATATGCACCTAGCTTTCAACATAAGCACCACATCACTACGCCACGTCTCTCTTTACTTTGAGATAAGAATGTATTGTTATTTTGGTGAAGCACTGCTTTAAACTATAAATGAACAATCCATCTCAGTGCACACAAAATGATGGTACAATGAAGTGCTGGATGTACTGTCCACTATAAATAAACAAATGTATAAATGGGCCCAGACTAGAATTCCTTTGAAATTTTGGAAAATTGAATCTGCATCTGAGCTTTGTAGCTCAAGCTAAACTTTCAGAAATTGTTGTACACTAGACCATACCACACCTTTAAGCAGAAGGAGGAGCCGTTGTCCGGCTTTCAGGGGAGAGGGAATAGCTCCTTACAGCCAGGAGGGGTGCGAGGCTCAGAAGCACCTGCAAAATGGGAGAGTGGGTCAGCGTGGGAAGGCTGCCTCATCCCCATGGAGCGGACTGGCTGGGGAGTTCAAAAGGGGCAAGGCCAACCGGGAAAAACCCCTTTTCCCTGGACCAGGAGGAGCAGCACCCACCTTCCCTCCCCTTGAGGTGTCAAAATACCAGGTTTGATCAGGTTCTGCCATAGGCATTGTGCTAGCCACTCCTTTATGGGGGCTGGGAAGGAATTTTTCCATCACCACCAGATTGGCCTGGGTAGAGTGGGTTTTTTTCTGCCTTTCCCACAGTGGGTTCAGGAACAGCTTTGTTATGGTGAGTAGGGAAGAATGTTAAGTTATGATATCACAACTCATTATATAAGTGTGTGGCGGAGGTCCAGTGAAGGTAATTCATAGGGAAGGGATACAGTGACTGGATAAGTAGCTTGGTTAAAGGAGTTCAAAAGGAGGTGTTGGTTAAAGGAGCAGAACGGGGAGAGAGAGGTGGGGTTGGGCTCCTATGATGGGTACAGCAAGGAGACAACCTCCCTTTCTTATAGCCTACCTTAACCCTTGTTCGGGGTTGGGGAGGGAGAGGAATGGTAAGGTCCCAGCAATGGATTGGCTGGGGGATCTGGATGGAAAAAGAGGGGAGCTGGCGGAAACCCCCTTGGTAGATAGTGAATGAACATGGAGTTACCTACACTGTACATTTTATCTGCCAAATAGTCCCAGACATCTTCTAATAAAATTGCGGCCTAATTAAAACCATATCTAGTGTCTCCTGCCTTTCTTTCGGTATAGCCGGAAAATGAGCATGCATCCTCTAGCATAACATACATTTCTCACCCAGGTATTACCTGGTCTAAAATTTTGGGAAAAAACCCTGCATAAATTATGTTTTATTTCCATGATTCAGAACTAGTGATCTAATTGGTGACATTTAAACTTTACATCAGAGACAAGAATGCACTGTAAAATTGAAGTCAATAGATGTGCATCAATCTAACGCCTGATTCACTTGAAACCCCTTTTCTCCATCTGCACAAAACCAAACTGAATTGGTCAAAATCCAGGTAAAAAGGCCTACATTTCACAAGAGTGGGTGTTCTGAAGTAAAATTAGATATGTCTAGTTAAACCTATAGCAACCAGAAAAAAAAAACTTCATGTAACGCACGTGAGTTACTAAATGTTTGCTTCACAATTATTAAAAAGAATCTGCTCAGAATTACTTTAAATAATTTAACTAGCCATATTTTGGATACTATTATATAGTTGTTATTACATTAATCAGCCTCTCTAATATTCTGTCTACTGAATGTCTTCATATTCTAACAAGGAGTAAATATAGATGTATAGTATGTATCCTACACAGGCTGATTTTAGTAAGAAATTAATTGTCTGTTTCCAATCCACAGAATTTTCATGTATCTTTTAAACTATAATTATGTAAACTGAAGCAGAAAATTAGTTGTCAGCATAAAGCTGGGTTTTCCCCCAATTCTAAATATGAATAATCTTTTCTTAATTACATTAAAATTAATGAAGCACCAAAATGCCTTGCAAATAAAGGAATAATAGCATCTAAGTACCAGTGAATATTATATCAGTACATTTTTATCTGTATTTTAAATGAGTACTTACTGCATTTTGGATCTAGTCAGAACACTTTTGATGAAACAGTTTTTCATTTGAAAATGCTGTATCAGTTAAACAGTTTTTTCCAATGAAATCATATTGATTTTTATGAAATTTCCCACAAAATAATTTCAAAATGAAGAATGAAAAAAATTTCATTTCAGAAAAATGTTTTGGAAAATTTTGCCTTCCAAAAAACATTTTATTGATACTAGAAA
The DNA here is from genome assembly GCF_003597395.2 of Chelonoidis abingdonii. Lineage (NCBI taxonomy): Eukaryota > Metazoa > Chordata > Testudines > Testudinidae > Chelonoidis > Chelonoidis abingdonii. The sequence continues at coordinate 76,799,884 of NC_133776.1, forward strand.
TTTAACTCCAGGATGCCCTGTGAAGAAGGTATTCCAATTTTATATGTGAAGAAACTGACACAGAAAGAGATTATCAGGAAGGCTAAGGCAGAGCCAGGGAAAGAACCTTCCTGCCTCTCACTGTTGTGTCTTACCCACAAAGTCTACCTTTCTTCCGTTGGTAAGAACTAGGAAATAGGCTTTGTTTGATTACAAATTAAAACATAAATAATGGTAACTTTATCCTGATTATTTTATTTATGTTTCAATTGAGTTTAGAGAACAGTAGTTCTCCCATAACTCATTTAACATATGTAATTTCCCACAAGTGAAAATTAAATATGATGCATGCTAGAAGAAACAGAATTGCCTTGTGGTTTGGCAGAACATGGACCTATAATTCTAGAATTGCAAGAGAAGTGGTTTCAAACCCTGGGTGGGTTGTATATTTTTATGATTCATATATTGGCTAATTGTCAAAAGGTCCTGAGAACTCACAACACACACCAAAGTCAGAGCCAAAGGCACACTACAACTCTGAAAATCAAGCCAATATTTTATCTTATTGTCAAAAGAATCAGTCTATTTCTATTTGTTTAAATGGCTCCCACTTCTTTAATATTGCTGATATTTTAGATACTACTTCTTCATATGGATGATTGACTCTTTGCTTAACTTGGCTTCTCTACTCCACTGCAAGTGAATTGTTTTTATTTCATTTAATCTCAGCCACTGAAAAAACAAAATACGGTACTAAATTGTTAACATACATTCAGATTTTTAAATAAAATACTACTAGTCTTGATCAACACTAATATTACTGTTCTATTATTAATTAAAAATTTAAACTTCTGTTCTAATCAGGTTCTTATACAGCCCCAGCACTGTAACATCTCCATGTCTTGAAGAAGTGCCATAAGCAATGCGACTAACCTGTCTCAATTGTTCTCTCATCCTCTCCCCAAAAAGAAATTGTGTGGGGTTTGTTTGGAGTTTTATTTCATTCAATTTTTCTTAAATTATAATTTAATATATTTTATGTACTGTGAGCTACCTGTTTACATTAGCAAAAGCAAAGTCCAGGAAACACACTTTGCACTTTGAGCAAAAAGTGATGAGGTTTGCGATGGTCCTTATTTCCAGCGTGAGTTTGTTCCAAAGTCTTGGACCAGTCCCAGAGAAAGCTCTTATCTCCTGCACAGGCAAAATTTGTCTTTACAATGGACAAATTGTAGGGAGGAGATAATGTGCCTGAGGAGCACAGTTGTCATCTGTGGTCCTTGTCATGGAGCTTTAGCAATTATGTAACCTGGACTCAGAGTGCTGCATGCCTTGAAGATAAGAATGAACACCCTGAATTTGACCTGGGAAGGAAAGACAGTGTAAAAAGCAGAAGACAGATATGATGTGTTCATGGTAACCTGAGTTATTAAGGAACTAGGTTGCCATGTTCTGTATGGCATAAATTTTTATCAGTGAGGGTAATTAACCATTGGAATAATTAACCAACCGTCACAGTGGATTCACCATCACTGACAATTCTTAAATCAAGATTGAACGTTTTTCTAAAAGATCTACTTTAGGAATTATTTTGGGAACATTCTATGACTGGTGTTACATATGAGGTCAGACTAGATGATCACAATGGTCCATTCTGGCTTTGGAATCTATGTATTAGTTGGAGTTTTCTGAGGGTGGATGGTTTCATGACCAGGTAAATAGCTTTGCTGTAGTCCAGATGAGAGGTGACAAGAGTGGATTCAAACTGAGGTTAGGTCATCATCTGCCAGGATGGGATGCAGTGTCCTGGTCTGCTGTACGTGACAGAATGCATTACTTGCAGATACACATCAATGAAAATGCGGGAGCACTCAAACTGCAGACTGAACTGACAAATTGTGGTTGTGCATCTTCAACCAGTGGAAACTGTGCCACTTCTGCAAACTGTTCAAAGTGCTTCCATCTTGCTTATATTCAGTTTTAGCCAGCTGTTTTTCATCCATAAACTGATCTCATCTGAGCACTATGCCAGGTTAGTGACAATGGTGCTGTAATATGCTGTCAAGGATAGGTAGAATATAAGTCATCTGCATATTGTTGGCACTTGGGTTCACAGTGTCTACCCACTTCTCTCAGTGGTTGGATTTCGATGTTGAAATAAAATTAAAAAGGTTGTAGAGCAGTTTTTAAATGAAGGGCTGGGGAAAGCCAATAGGTGTGGAGGAGCATGTTGTTCGGACAGCGACATCCCTTAGGGGAGGATCTATTAATGGAGATTCTCTATGTCCTAGTAAGGAGGAGAGGATTGAAGATGATAAAATACAGGTAGGATCTGATGAGAAACAGTCAAATGAAAAAAATTCATTCAATTACATCATGTAATGACAGACAGCTAAAAAGTGACAAGTTTTCAAAGTGCTTATATACCAATGATAGAAGTCTAAATAATAAGATGGGTGAACTAGAGTGCCTCGTATTAAATAGGATATTCATATAATAGGCATCAAAGAAACTTGGTGGAATGAGGCTCATCAATGGGACACAGTAATATCAGGGTACAAAATATATCAGAAGGACAGAACAGGTCGTGCTGGTGGGTGAATGGCACTATATATGAAAGAAAGCATAGAATCAAATGGAGTAAAAATCTTAACTGAACCATACTGTACGATAGAAACTATGGATAGTAATTCCATGCTCTAATAATAAGAATGGAGCAGTAGGATATATTACTGACCACCTGACCAGGATGGTGATTGTGACTGAAATGCTCAGGGAGATAAGAACAGCTATTACAATAAAAAAAACCTCAATAATAATGGGAGATTTCAGCTATCCCCATATTGACTGGGTACATATCACCTGAGGATGGGATGCAGAGATAAAGTTTCTTGACACCTTAAATGACTGCTTCTTGGAGAATATGAACATAATTTGTTGGAGACAACATAGTTTTTGTAAAGGGAAATCATGCCTCACCAATCTACTAGAATTCTTTGAGGGGGTCAACAAGCATATGGACAAGGGGGGATCCAGTGGATATAGTGTACTTAGATTTCTAGAAAGCCTTTGACGAGGTCCCTTACCAAAGGCTCTTAAGCAAAGTAAGCTGTCATGGGATAAGAGGGAAGATCCTCTCATGAACTGGTAACTGGTTAAAATATAGGAAACAAAGGATAGGAATAAATGGTCAGTTTTCAGAATGGAGAGAGATAAATAGTGGTGTCCCCCAGAAGTCTGTACTGGGCCCAGTCCTATTCCACATATTCATAAGTGATTTGGAAAAAGGGGTAAACAGTGAGGAGGAAAAATTTGCAGATGATACAAAACTACTCAAGATAGTAAAGTCCCAGGCAGATTGCAAAGAGCTACAAAAGGATCTCTCAAAACTGGGTGACTGGGCAACAAAATGACATGAAATTCAATGTTGATAAATGCAAAGTAATGCACATTGGAAAGCATAATACCAACTATACATATAAAATAATGGGATCTAAATTAGCTGTTATTACTCAAGAAAGAGATCTTGGAGTCATTGTGGATAGTCCACTCAATGTGTAGTGGCAGTCAAAAAAGCGAACACAATGTTAGGAATCATTAAAAAGGAATAGATAATAAGACAGAAAATATCATATTGTCTTTATATAAATCCGCGGTACGTTGACATCTTGAATACTGTGTGCAGATATGGTCACCTCAACTCAAAAAAAGATATATTGGAATTGTAAAAGGTTCAGAAAATGGCAACAAGAATTGTTAGAGGTAAGGAATGGCTGCCACATGAGGATAGATTAGCAAGATTGGGACTTTTCGGCTTGGAAAAGAGATGACTAAAAGGGGATATGATAGAGATCTGTAAAATCATGACTGGTGTGGAGAAAGTGAATAAGGAAGTGTTATTTACTCCTTCTCATAACACAAGAAGTAGGGATCACCACATGAAATTAATAGGCAGCAGGTTTTTCACACAACATACAGTCAACTTATGGAACTCTTTGCCAGAGGATCTTGTGAATGCCAAGACTATAACAGGATTTTAAAAAGAACTATACAAGTTCATGGAGGATAGGTCCATCAATGGCTATTAGCCAGGATGGACAGGGATAGTGTTCCTAGCCTCTTTTTGCAGAAACTGGGAATGGGTGATGGGATGGATCACTTGGTGATTACCTGCTCTGTTCATCCCCTCTGGGGCACCTGGCATTGGCCACTGTCAGAAGACAGGATATTGGATTAGATGGACCTTTGATCTGACCTGGTATGACCGTTCTTATGAATAGAGCCAGAGAGAGAACTGATCCTTGTAGAACTCGACAGTGTGTGTGGAGGGGTGTGTGTGTAATAGTGGAGTTTTCCTCACTACTCCTTGGGTATCTGCCTACAGGTAGGACTCAGACCATCTTAGCACATTCCTCTGGAACCCTGCTACCTACCTCCAGCAGGAAGGCAATATCTCATAATGCACTGTATCAAATGCTGCAAGGGTCCAGGTATATAAGAACTGATCTCTGCTCTTTGTCCACTGATATAAGAAATCATTCATTAGCATCACCAATGCTATTTCCATTCCATGTCCTATCTGAATTGTGCTGGTTCTAGGATATTTTCTGTAGCAAGATGAGTTTGAAAGTGGCTTTTGTTCAGCTTCTCTGAGAGTTTGCTCAAGAATAGGAGGTTTGTGAGCATTAATTAGCCAGGTCAAATATATCCAAGGTGAATTTCTTAAGTGTTGGTCAAACTATTGCTGGACGGAGGGAAGGAAGATTCCTTCACAAAATGAGGCACTATCTATTTTCAGTCATGAGTGACCAAAGTCGCTTCTGACTCTCTTTCACCAGCAAGGGTATATATAGTTTAGACTCACAGATGTTTGATCAAGTCCTCTTTAAATGCCCTATACATCTTGTGGGAGTGAATGAACCAAACTCAAGGAGTCTTGCAAAATCTTCCCAAACATGGGTGATCTTGTCAGTAAAGTAGAATGACAGTTCTTGTAGTGCTTAGATTCAAAAAGCCAGATTTTTCTTATTAACTTATAATTTGAGAAAGATTACTGCACTGAAAGTTTTTGACAGCGCATTAATGTTAGACATGTTGGCATTTAAAATAATTATGTAGTGACCTGATCCTTCTCTCTCTGAAATCAATGGCATAAAACCTTTTGCTTCAGTAAGGGCAGAATTGAGCCTAAATTGTAATTTACTGGGGTAATGAGCTTCGAAAGGTTAAACAGTGTCTTTTGATATCAGATCTAAGAAGTATGGCTTTGATCTGTAAATCATGGCAGTAAATTGAAAGAGTATCACCTGTACTTGGAAATAATTACAGTTATGTGAGTTTAGTCCAAAAATACTGAGATTTACACTGAGGGATCAAGGAGTTTCAATTCAGATTGGCCTGGGTTTCCAGACACAAGCTAATGCATTTCAAAAGGATTTTGAGTGACTGCTCTATTCCCTGTTTAGAATTTGAAAGAGAAGAGAGCTGAGATAATCGACCCTCCACAGTTGTAATTCACCAGGGGGATGTCAGCCCTATGAGTGGGGCAGTATGTATGTATGTACGTATGTATCACCTATGAGTTGGCTATTTTGAACACTATTTGTTAGCTGTCAGGATGATCTGACAACCTAATACCACTAATATTCTTTCCTTAACTGCGCATCTCCCTCCTATGGACTGGTTCTCTTCAACAGTCTTTTGACTCATATTTACCCAGTGAATCTGCTCCCATTCTTTCCAAGGTAGCCTTGGCTGACCTCCTCCCCTTCTCTCCCAGACAGAACTTTTCCAGCTCCACTCACCAGATAGGGCTAACCTGTTCCTCTCCGTCGGTACCTGGCTGGCCAGCTTCCTCTGTTTATATGGAAGAAGTGTTCATTGCCACTGTGAATTGATCATTTTTTAATTACAAAGAGCACCTACACATAGCAATTCCAGGCATCCATTTGACTAAAGATATTAAACTCTTAGGATAATTAACCAATTCTTTGGATTCAGTAACAGAACTTAGACATACAGAAGACAGAATGTAATATGAAATGTGTTGCTATTAACAATATTTTTTTGATTTCTATAAGCATTTCCTTTGACTCTTTGTAATCTTTTAATAGTGAAGATCAAATATTATTTTAAAAATGTTTGGTGCTTTGAATAGTGTAATTTAATAAAAAACTGGCTGTACTAGTGAAGTAGCGAAGCCAACATTTTCCACCTAAATATATGAATGCTGAGCCCTCACAATGTGCACTGATTTCAATAGGATCTGTAGAGACTCAGTGCCTTTGAAAAACACTTATTTAGGTACCTAAAAATGGATTTATGTGACCAACTAAAAGCTCTCAATGTGCTTAAAATAAGAGAAGACTGGGGTCCAAGTCTGTATACGTTTGAGTATTTAAAGATGACTAGTTCTTAAAGCCTAGAGGAGCGGTTCTCAAACTGTGGGTCGGGACCCCAAAGTGGGTCGCGACCCTGTTTTAATGGGGTTGCCAAGGCTTGTGTTAGACTTGCTGGGGCCCAGAGCTGTAGCTAAAGCCTAAGCCCCACTGGCCAGGGCCGAAGCCGAAGCCCAAGGGCTTCAGCCCTGGGTGTCAAGGCTCAGGTAACAGGTCCCCTGCCTGGGGCTGAACCCCTTGGGCTTCGACTTTGGCCCTGCCACCCAGGGCAGTGGGGCCTGGGCTTTAGCTTTGCCCCCATCCATTGCATGGAATGGCAGGCCTCAGGCTCAGGCTTCAGTCCCTCCTCTTGGGGTTGTGTAGTAATTTTTGTTGTCAGAAGAGGGTCATGGTGCAATGAAGTTTGAGAACCCCTAGCCTAGAGACTCTATTTTTCTACTGCTCAGGAGTGGTTGCACCAGTATGTAGGCCATTAAAAAGGCCTAACAGAATGCCGCAAATGGAAATCCGTTTGTGAGAGTGATGTCATCCTTTGTACCAAATATAGAATGCACTTAATTGTCTTATAAATCACTTGACACTTAGAGGCACAAAAGGCTGTATGTGGTCAGAGAAAAAATGAAGTAGAATTTCCTAAATGGAATAAAGAGCATTGCGCGTACATCACAAGGACTTCTTCATCTGTACCTAATAGTCTTCTGCAGGAACACATTCTCTCTTACATCTGACCATTGATCACAGATTTAGTATAAGGAAATGGGTTTTTAGAAGTCGTGGAAGGAAATATGTTTTTTTTAAACCAATTTTTTCATATCAGTTATAAAAAGGAAAATTATATTAAAAATGTATTGCAAGGTCATTCTTGCCTTAGATAAGAATTCCATGGAAAAGCAAATACTATTTGTATCACGGATCTATACAGTTAAGCTTTAAATTGCTGAGTTTCTAGCTGGCAGTTGAGTCAGATTCTGAATTAACTTACATTAGCGTAAATCAAGAGTAATGCTTCTGACTAACAGAGTTATGTTGTTATGTAGCGGAGATCAAAATTTCACCCAATGACTACAAGATGACATTTTATAATTTTTTGTTCTGACAACATTAGGATAATTCCAACATTAGGATAATTCTTGTCCAAGTGCTAATTAAGAGCACAAGTCTTCACTCATGTATTGGAAAATAGAATATGGAGCTTAATTCTTATTTGAGGAGACTGGTCCAGAACTGGGAAGATGCTCAAGAAGGTGTGTTTGGAAGCACAATTATTTCTCTGTCTATTGCAAAGTGCATTCAGATATTTTGTATGCCAAAGGAAATTTAATCAAAATTACTGAATAACTTGCTGGTAGGCCTGTAAATGTGCTTACACCACCATTGGTTAATCCTGGTCCCAAGATCAGGTAAAATTAGAAGGGAGATAAAGATTTTATTGATAGGATAACAGCAGAAGAGAGTTCTGCCATTTGGAATAAAGGGCTTACTGCTCAGCTAACTCATGGAACAAGAAATAGCTCTATTCTAGAATTCTGAGACAAAGATCTGACCCGGGGTCTGATCCTGCTCCTACTAAAGGCAATCACAAAAATCCCATTGAGTTCAATGGTACAAGGTCTGACCTTTGGAAAAACTAATAGCCAGTCTTCAAAGAACCATGACCTTCAATGGCAACACTATGGATTAAAGTAAAGCACAAGAATATGCCCCCATCTACAAGGGGTTACTACACCTATCTTTGATAGTTGCCTCTTGTACTTCATTGGCGCTTGCTGTAATTTGATAGATTTTTGGATGCTGAATCAGGACGTATCCCCTATGGTTTTGTTTGCTCAGTTTGTTTCCTCTGGTTTATTGGAAGTTAAAGTTTTATTTTTAAATATGACCAAGTAATTATAAAGTCTTGCTGTTTGTCCTGTAAATACTGTAACACATATAAAATAAAATGTTTAGCTTATTGTAATCCCAAATTTTTGCCTTTCTAATCAAAGCCTACTTTTTGTACAATAATAATATTGGGAGGGGGGCAGAAAATCACTTTAATTGTTGCAACTTACATTTTTGCTCTTAAGAGATCCCAACAAACTCAGGGATTGTTCTTGAACAAGGCATTGAGGATATAAACTAAATTATATCTGCTTATTTGACCTCCGCCATTTAAAAGACAAAGACTATGTCTAAATCAATAGATGTTACCTAAGGTGGATGTGACTGTTATAAGTATACCCTTGTATTTTTGTTGATATTTGCATAACTGAGTCTACCTTTTTTACTGGCTTCTAAATTTCTACCACTATATTTTCATGTATTTCAGAGGATTCTGAAATTATATTTCTGTTCCTGAACAGAGGATTCTGATTCAGTTGCTAACCCACAAACTACTAACCATATAAAGAAGTGGCCTCTGATTACACGTGTGCATATATCCACCCAAATATATTTACACAAACGTATGTGTACAATTATACACTTAATTTGCATGTGTAATTATGTCAACAGCATGCACAAATTTGGTATTTGTACACACTAATGACCAATTAGAAATCTGTCTGCAGTCTCAGTAATTGTATGCCCAAATTATGTGAGCAACTGTGAGCACATTCTTATTTGTGGTCCTATATTTCTGATCTTTTGAAAAAAAAGAAATAGCTTATCCTAGCTTCCCCACTATATTTTGAACTCTGTCCATCTGCCCAAAGAAGCCAGTCTGGGGATCAGTCTGGGCCATCAGGAAGCCCATGGGAACACAATTCCTGCATAAATCATGCTGTCATGAGGATTAGGGCACTAATCCCACACCATCTAAATTAATGGGAGTTTTGCTATTGACTTTAATTGTTGTGGGATAAGACCATTGGGTGATAAGGAGGCAGTGACATTTTAATATGAATATTAGGGCACTGTTAAACAATAATAGAATACCATTTATTTAAATATTTTTGGATGTTTTCTACATTTCCAAATATATTGATTTCAGTTACAACACAGAATACAAAGTGCACAGTGCTCACTTTATATTTATTTTTGATTACAAGTATTTGCACTGTAAAAACACCTACAGAAATAGTATTTTTCATTTCACCTAATACAAGTACCATAGTGCAATCTCTTTATCATGAAAATTGAACTTACAAATGTAGAATTATGTACAAAAAAAGGGCATTCAAAAATAAAACAATGTAAAATTGTAGCGACTGCAAATCTATTCAGTCCTGCTTCTTGTTAAGCCAATTGCTCAAACAAGTTTGTATACATTTGCAGGAGAAAATACTGATGGTTCTTGTTTACAACGTAACCTGACAGGGAGAACAGGCATTCACATGGCACTGTTGTAGCTGTAGTCGCAAGATATTTATGTGCCAGTTGTCATATGTCCCTTCACGCTTCAACCACATTTGCAGGACACATGCGTCCATGCTGATGACAGGTCCTGTTCAATAAGAATCTAAAGCAATGAGGACTGATGCACGTTCATTTTCATTATCTGAGTCAGATGCCAACAGCACAAGGCTGATTTTCTTTTTTGGTGGTTCAGGTTCTGTAGTTCCTGCATTGGAGTATTGCTCTTTTAAGACTTCTGAAAGCATGTTCTACATGTTCTACTTTGTCCCTCTCAGATTTTTGAAGGCACTTCAGATTCTTAAACCTTGGGTTGAGTGCTGTAGTTATCTTTAGAAATCTTCCATTGGTACCTTCTTTGCGTTTTGTGAAATCTGCAGTGAAAGTGTTCTTAAAATGAATAACATGTCCTGGGTCATGATCTGAGACTGCTATAACATGAAATATATGTCAGAATGCAGGTAAAACAGAGAAGGGGACATACAATTCTTCTCCAAGGAGTTCAGTCACAAATTTAATTAACACATTACTTTTTTAATGAGCATCATCAGCATGGAAGCATTTCCTCTGGAATGATGGCCGAAGCATGAAGGGGTATACAAATGTTTAGCATATCTGGCACATAAATATCTTGCAATGCTGTCTAAAAAAGTGCCATGCAAATGCTTGTTCTCACTTTCTGGTGATGTAAATAAGAAGAGGGCAGCATTTTCTCCTGTAAATGCAAACAAACTCGTTTGTCTTAGTGATTGGCTGAACAAGAAGTAGGACTAAGTGGCCTTGTAAGCTCTGAAGTTTTACATTGTTTAGTTTTTGAATGAAGTTATATAACCAAAAAAATTCAAAATTTTTCAGTTGCCCTTTCATGACACAAAAAGATTGCACTATAGTATTGTATGAGGTGAATTGAAAAATGCTATTTCTTTTGTTTATCATTTTTACAGTGCAAATATTTGTAATAAAAATAATATACCTTTTGATTTCAATTACAACACAGAATACAATATATATAAAAATGTAGAAAAATATCCAAAATATTTAATAAATTGCAATTGGTATTCTATTATTTAACAGTGACGTTAATTTTTTAATCGTGATTAATTTTTTTAAGTTAATTGCATGAGTTAACTGCAATTAACCAACAGCCCTAATAAATATTAAAAGTTCTGCAAAAATAACTCACTATAGCAAAATAAATGAACTGTTTCCATTCCACAATATTATTATTATTAATAGTCATTTATATCATGGAAATGCTGTATAAACACTAGTGAAAAAGACAGCCCTTCTCTGCACAACCTCTGGTTAAAAACCTCATGACTGGTACAGCACCTACAGACCTGATTCGCCCCTCACAATAGTTTTACATCAGTGTTGCTTTATTGATTTTAATGAATTTACCTCTGCTTTGCACCACTATAAGTAAGAGGAGATTAAGGCCTTGCATTTTTCTCTATGCGAGCTTAGCAACTAGAGTTGCTTGTGGTGTTCTAGTCAAAGCCTGTGAGAATTCTAATCTGTCTGACACATCTGTAAATTATTAACATCCCTTACTTTCATTTAAATTACAAGGATTTTTATGAAAAAAATAAATGTCTATGCTAAGAAATAAAACAGTAACCCAATCATAAAATAAAGAGTTGAACCTTGGAGATGGCATGAAATCTTTCGGGGTCCATTCCCTGCTCACAAAGACTAGAATTCTATGGAAATGAGAATTTGTTAGCAAAAAGCATCTTGATATGCCATACAGACAATCTCAAATGCAATATATTCTATCTAGATATGTCCTTTGCTTTAGATGCAGATGTAGCTTTCCTACATCTTTATTATAGTCACTGTTCTGCTACACTTGGGCAATTCATGCTCTATAAAAGATACTTTTTTTATTGCTTTGAAACCCATGTATTCTTTATCCTAAGCATTTTCTACAGTAGACTTGTTCTAAAGTGAAGAGGCAGCCTTAGTCCCAGAGGCTTTACATATCTCTCTGGTTCAGTAAGCTGATGCTTAACCCATCACAGATACAACACTGGCAAATTGATTATGCTCAGCTAAAAATAAAAGCTGCCTTTGAGGTTTTTCTTCTACTCGCTCATGTAGAGGGGTAGAGGTGGAGACAGGAAGATACTTTCCTGCAAGCTGCATATATCTACAATTCAAAGAGGCACTTAATTTCTATGCTAAAAAACATATCAAAAAGAACTAAGAAAAGAACAAAAGAAGAGGATCATTTCTAAATTCCTAATTATCAGATACTTTATACATATTATGTTAGTGTACAGTAAGTAACAGATTCACCAGACAGAAGCATCAAAAAAGAAACATTTAATTTCTTTTGATTTTTAAAAATGCACTCCATCCAGTGCCCTCGGTAAATTCACTCTTAAATGGCATAGCAACAATTTAGGATCAAAGTCCAGTTAACTAATTATTCCCAATAACCATATCTCCCATAACAGCCCCCCTCCCAATTCTTTCACCCCATCCACTAGCTCAGCCTTCTTCCCCTACGTCTCAGGAAAAGCATGAAAGAACACATGGGATTCACAATGTGATCTATAACAACAAACTAGAGCTTTGGTGAACCAAAGAAGGAAATGCATTACACAGTCAAGGACCCCTCAACTGAGAACACACAGCTTCCAACCTTATCACACAAACTAAGGATTAATTTGCCCCGGATGAGGGCAATCATCACTGTCTCTCACAGGGATATAGAGGAATGGAGTAAAACTTTTCTTTGACACCACAAAATATTATTATGCATCAGCACTTTCTACAAAATAAACAAATAATTTTCTGCGCTAGGGAGATCCTTGAAAATTTCCCACCTCTGTTCCATTGTTACTCTGATTTAAGATGTACCTGGAGATTCCAAGCATCTGTTTTGTGGCTGGAGATTGCATCTCTCACTTCTGGCAGAATATGCCCTCAAATAGATTTCAAACCTTCATTATGAAGGGGGTGCTGTGCATTGAGAGTTCATAACACCTTGGTTTGGAAGGTCATTGCTAGAATTATATTGCATTTTCTTCACCTCAATCCACTGATTCTAACATGCAAAGCCATTGTGACACATCTAGGTCTCCCCTTAATAGTTTTTATGTTGAAACATCACATCATGATCCACCCTACTACCTGCTATATTTTTTCCTGGTAGGAAAAGTCGGTACAGTACATGGGCAACAAATAGATATAATCTGAAATAAGCATGTATACGGAAAATGAAACAATAATTTAAAAAGAGTTAAAGGAAGAGTAGACACCTATGCCTACTTGAATCAGTAGAATATATGCAGATCATGAAAAAATGCCTAAAATAAGACAGAGCGAACAGGCAGGACACTTCCCAGCAATGGTTAAACTTCATTTTACAATAAGGAAAAGCTTAGTTTAGTCACTGATAATCAGAAACACCGTTTTAAACAAATTCATGTGCATCTGAGATCTGGAAACATGAGGTTTTGCAGCCCTTCTTCAAAAGCAGCAGAGAATCCTGTGGCACCTTATAGACTAACAGATGTTTTGGATCATGAGCTTTCGTGGGTGAATACCCACTTCATCTTAAGCATATAGGTGCTCTAAGTAAAGACTGCTCTTGGATGCTCAGTCAGGTGGGATGTGCTGATACGTACTGTTATAAATGGAATAAGCCTCTGAACTGCACCTTCACACTATCACACTTGCAAGAAACATGCGTTTTATTCTGTGAATGGGATTAACAAGAGCCAAACACGCAGTAGTAATACTTCTAGTTCTTTTGGGTTTGGGGCCCAGTTTGGCTGAATTTTATTGTGTACGTTGTCCCTGCCACTGAATGCTTTTTGAATTAATCAATCGATAAAATAAAATGAATACATCTATCAAAATGTGAACCTGAAATTTGTTGTTAGACCCATATGATAGTTGACATTTGCTTTCTTCGATTTTAAGGTTTAGGACAATTTTAAAGTACTACAGTGTCTGGATTTTCATCACTTGCAATATCAGGTTTTATTTTTAGGTACATATGTAACATGAGACCTACAGGGAAAGATAGTGTGCCTATACTTGTAATTTAAGTATTATTAACAAACATTTAGATTACTTCGTGTAACGTCTGGCTGCTCTTTAGTCTGTTTATAGATAGTGAAGTTCAAATGTATACTTTCACTTTCAGCTTGCCTTTTGTAGCCTGAGGTAGGAAATAATAAAACTGACTAAACATTTTATTAGCCTGCTAACATAATATACAGTAAATCTCAGCAATCTATAGACACTTGCATCCCAAAGGGCTCTAGAATGCTTGCCACCTCTAGGGAGGAATACAACTGTTGACACTGCTCAGCAACACTGCTCTACAGTTCGGGATGGGAAGCAAAGAAAATTATAAAATCAGATTGGCCACAGAATTTTCTCACCACCTAAGAAATCAACATATTGTAGGCATCCACAAAAACAGTTTTGTGTTCAACCTAGAAAAAGTTAAAGATCTTTTCTCAATCTGTATTGCACTGTATTTCTCTGATCCTCAAGTTAGTTTTTAATGCTCCGATTCAGCAAAATCAATTAGACTACTTAAATGTTCAAGTGCTATGATTAAGTGCTTTGCTGAATTGGTGCCACAGTCATTTTTAAAATGTAAACTTTCCCAGCACATTAAATCAGAAGGGGTAAAAAAAAGGATTTATCACCTATCACTTCTAGAAAAAAGGAGTATTTATAAAAGCTACAAAAAGATTTTTCTGCTTAAAAAAGATTTAATTCTAAGAGTGCAGAGACTGAAAGCTTTCACAGATTGCAATGCTTGCATTAAGGAATCTAAAGAATATGTGCTAAAACAGAACATAAGTCTGAACTATTAAATGGACAAATTTAATATATAAAATAAGATAGTGAATACTTTCATTTTTAACCTTAGTTGATAGTTTTTCGTGTACAGATTTTATTTTTGTGATTTGTTTGTTGATTTTCATAAAGAAACAATCAAAAATATAAAAAGGTAGACCATTTAACTTATATGTTACTAAAGACTGCACATTTCACAGACTATCCAATAGAATTATGCAACTTAGCAAAGCTCAAAACCAGACAATACAAAATTGAGTATCATCCCACAAACATACCATGTTAGGGTGGGAGTAACAATAAAAAAAAAATAGATGTACACAATTAGGCAAAAAATGGAAGGAGGAGACCAGTGCACCGGGGAAGAAAAAGCAGAATGGTCAGGTGGAATGGAAATCTGGTATTCTTTGCGCTACCTCAGCATTCTTTATTCAAACATATCAAGAAGTGGAACAAATTTATTCAAATAATTTTTCTATGCTGATAAGCTATTCTTGTTTTCGCTGCTAACTCAGAAAGGTTCAAGTATTACCACCACTTTGTTCTGGGCACAAATCTACTCCTCCATTTTTGTAAAATCATGTACTTGATAATCATTATGGCCCTCAAAAACCAAAGTCTTTGTGGTGTAGTTAAACCCAGCATAGTAGGTATATAATAACCTAGGGTATAATTTTCAGCTAAGGTTTGGTTGCTGCAGCCAAGCACTGTTTTAACTCTTGTATCTGCTGCTTCCCACAACTGCCCGACTGCTGATCAGTCCCATAACATATGCATCTCTTTATTACAGCACCAACAAATATCAGAGGAAAAGGCACCCCATCTTATAGAACCTCTGTGATGTCAAATACATTTTGAATAGAATCTTTTGATGTATAGCCTGAGATCTGCAGAAGCATTTTTAACATTCCTTAATATGCTCTGACATGGTGGTTCTTTTAAGGGCTGTAATAACTACTCTTCCCATGCTTTCACAAAGAACTCCAGACCAACAGGGTTCCTAATAATTAGTAAACCATACATAGTTGACATGGGTCTGAGGAGTTTATGAAGCATTTCAAAGGATCCCGGGAGTTCTGAGGCCTCTGGCACAACTAGGGCATCCAGACCAAATCGATACCTTAGCAAGTGGTTTAGTTATAAGTACTGCCACTCTGCTGAGGGTGGCAGGTCACATCAGTACTTTAGTGTTAGAAAAGAGACAAAGCCCTCATCCTTGACTAACTGGGAAATCCATGTGATGGCCTTGTTCAATCAGATATTCCAAATTACAGTTTCCCCCTCTCCTCCCAATTTCAAAGTCTGGGTTACTCTGATGCTTTTGAGGATTAAACTGGTACCTCTTAGCTAGGACAGCCCAGACCCTTCACGCAGCCACGACTGTAGGCATCTTATTTTTCTCCATCAGACAAATAGAGGAACTGAGTAGACCCACAGGGGGAACTGGTGCATTAATATCTGTTCAGTTTCCACTCATGTAGGTATAAGAGTGTTAGCATGTTGGAACCAATTTGTTTGGGAAGCCCAACCTGCCTACACCCCACCCACCTACAAGGGGCTGAATTTTTGTAAGTGTTAGTCATGGGCCCCATAAAAAGGCTCTAATAATGTTATTAAACTTTCTAAAATAAGGCAGAGGGATATATACCAGCAGGCAACTTAGAATATAGAGAAGCCTAGGCAGAATATTCATTTTTATTGTAAAAACAATGACGAATACTTGTGGCACCTTAGATTCTAACAAATTTATTTGGGCATAAGCTTTCGTGGGCTAAAACCCACTTCGTCAGATGCATGGAGTGGAAAATACAGTAGGCAGGTATAAATATAAATACCTGCCTATTGTATTTTCCACTCCATGCATCTGATAAAGTGGGTTTTAGCCCACGAAAGCTTATGCCCAAATAAATTTGTTAGTCTCTAAGGTGCCACAAGTACCCCTTGTTATTTTTGCTGATATAGACTAACACACCTACCAATCTAAAATCATTTTTATTGTAGTAACTCTTCCCACAGAGTCAGGAAGAGAGGATGCCACTTATTTATATCACTAGTTACAGGAGATAGTACAGGATCTAAATTTATCTTCATTAGTTTATTAATGTTTCTTGTTACTTTTATACCTACGTATTTAATTGCCTCAGTTTGCCCATGGAAATTCCACTGAGAAAAAAGACCACTTAGAATCATAGAATATTAGTGTTGGAAAAGACTTCAGGAGGTCATCTAGTCCAACCCCCTGCTCAAAGCAGGATCAATACCAACTAAATCATCCCTGCCAGGGCTTTGTCAAGCCAGGCCTTAAAAACCTCTAAGGGATGGAGATTCCACCACTTCCCTAGGTAACCCATTTCAGTGCTTCACCATCCTCCTAGTGAAATAGTGTTTCCTAAAATCCAACCTAGACCTCCCCCACTGTAACTTGAGACCATTGCTTCTTGTTCTGTCATCTGCCACCACTGAAAATACCTGTTTCTATCCTCTTTGGAACCCCCCTTCCGGTAGTTGAAGGCTGCTATCAAATCTTCTCTTCTGCAGACTAAATAACTCCAGATCCTTCAGCCTTTCCTCGTAAATCATGTGCCCCAGCCTCTAATAATTTTTGTTGCCCTCTTCTGGACTCTCTCCAATTTGTCCACATCCCTTCTGTAGTGGGGGGGACCAAAACTGGACACAATACTCCAGGTATCAGAGGAATACCCGTGTTAGTCTGGATCTGTAAAAGCAGCAAAGAGTCCTGTGGTACCCTATAGACTAACAGAGGTTTTGGAGCATGAGCTTTCGTGGGTGAATACCCACTTCGTCGGATGCATACTCCAGGTGTGGCCTCACCAGTGTCGAATAGAGGGGAATAATCACTTCCTTCAATCCGCTGGTAATGCTCCTACTATTACAGCCCAACATGCCATTGGCCACTTGGCAACAAGGGCACACTGCTGACTCATATCCAGCTTCTCATCCTCTGTAATCCCCAGGTCCTTTTCTGCAGAACTGCTGCTCAGTCAGTTGATCCCAGCCTGTAGCAGTCCATGGGATTCTTTCTTCCTAAGTGCAGGACTCTGCACTTGTCTGTGTTGAACCACATCAGTTTTCTTTTGGCCCAATCCTCCAACTGGTCTAGGTCAATCTGGACCCTATTCCTCCCCTCCAGCGTATCTACCTCTCCCTCCAGCTTAGTGTCATCTGCGAACTTGTTGAGGTGCAATTCATCCCATCATCCAGATCATAAATAAAGATGTTGAACAAAACCAGCCTCAGGACCACTCTGCTTGATAACGGCTGCCAACTAGACACTGAGTCATCAATCACTACTTGCTGAGCCCGACAATCTAGCCAGCTTTCTATCCACCTTAGAGTCCATTCATCCAATCCATACTTCTTTAAAGTTGCTGGCAAGAATGCTGGGGGACACCATATCAAAAGCTTTGCTAAAGTCAAGATATATCACATCCCCTGCTTTCCCCATATCCACAGAGCCAGTTATCTCATCATAGAAGACAATCAGGTTTGCTAGGCATGACTTGCCCTTGGTGAATCTATGTTGACTGTTCCTGATCACCTTCCTCTCCTCCAAGTGCTTCAAAATGGATTCATTGAGGACCTGCTCCATGATTTTCCCAGGGACTGAAGTGACGCTGACTGGTCTGTAGTTCCCCAGGTTCTTTTTCTTCCCTTTTTAAAATATGGGCACTATATTTGCCTTTTTCCAATCATCCAGGACCTCCCCCGATCACCATGAATTTTCAAAGATAATGGCCAATGGCTCTGCAATCACATCAGCCAACTCCCTCACCACCCTTGAATGCATTAGAGCTGGACATTAAATCTGCATTAGATCTGCATTAGATCTTCATGAAAACCAGGAAATATCTTATGTTAATATCTTTAGGTGATATACATAATTTACCATGTTTATCATGGGGGCCATAATTCTACATGCAGAAGTCTTTTGTCTTGGCAGTATGCCAGCAACTTGCAATCTTTTCCACTTGACTCCTAGAAGTCCTACTTGAGTTGAAATAGGACAAATTCAGCCTATACCAAGGCTTACTGAGTTTATATCTACAATTAATCAGGGATAGCAATAAATCTGGAAATGAGGCTGTGACATAAGACAAATCAAGCCCTTTTACATTTTTCTGAAGGGCTATCAGATTTTCTCCATTGCCTTTTCTTGGCAAATACAAAACTTACAATTTACCCCTCAGATAGGCCTTGAATGTCTCCCTCAATAACCTGCTAGAAGATGCTGGGGGTTCATTTATCTCCAGACATAGCCCAATTTCTTTTTAAAAAATAATTTGAATTGGAAATCTAATGAAAGTGAAGAATTAAATCTTTATCTATATGGTCATTTCTCAGCCAGATCTGTTGCTATTTGAAGAGTTATAGGGGCACAATCAGAGTCAGCACTTGTATTCATGGGGGAGTTAATTACAGAATTAACCAAGTCCCTGGAGATCAAAAAGAAATCCATATAGGAATAAGACCCATATATCAAAATATGAATAACCCCTACCCACTGGATGTGAAAACTGCCAGATATCACATAGTCCCAGATCTTTATTGTGCAACTCTACACCCATTCTAGTTTTGGTTGGTTTATGATTCTGCAGCCAAGATTTGTCCACAAAAAAGTCAAGCACCTCATTAAAATCCCCAGGAATCACAGTTGGGAATATGGGGTTCTCCATATCATTTAGTAAGAATCCTATGCAAAGTTTCAGGATCATCAACCTTAGGCTCATACATATGTAACACTGACAGACCCCGATCGTTGGCAAGCAGGATTGAACCTGGGACTTCTGGAGCTTAGTGCATGACTCTCTACTGCATGAGCTAAAAGGCAACTGGCTATTAGCTAAGGGTGTAGAGCAGACTCATTTTATCTCTCTCTTTAAGTGGTCTCGTTGCCACTGGATGGGACACAACACCACATCCAGAAGGTATTGGGTTACATACTTCCCTTAGCTGAAGAAATGGGTCCCAAGTTTCAGAGACTTCCCAGTTGAAATCCCAGCTGAGCCCCCACTTATAACACCAACAGACCCTGGTCGTAGGCAGGCAGGATCAAACCCGGGACCTCTGGAGCTTAGTGCATGAGCCTCTATTGCATGAACTAAAAGCCAACTGGCTGTTAGCTAAGGCTGTAGAGCAGACTCATTAATCTTTCTCTCTTTCTCTTTCTAAGTGGTCTCAGTGTCACTAGGTGGTTCAGAACACCACATCCAGGAGGTGTGTGGATTACACATATGCACAATGATTAATTAATATAAATTTATAATGATGGTAAGGATTAAAAATCTGCCCTGATCATTTCAAATTCACTCAGAGACTGTTACCATCAATGCTTTATGGAAAAGGATGGCTAACCTTCTAGATGTGGATGATAAGGAACAAGATACTGCTTTTCCTACCCAGTCACATTCTGATTAAGCCTCATCTGAGGTCAAGTGTGCCTCATGCAGAAGCTCTAACATCCTCATTTGCTTTCTTTATCTTTCTTTCTTTCTTTCAAAGTTTTTATAATAACTGAACGTTAAATGTCTTGAAGATGAAATAAGACAGCAAAATTACTTATGAAAATATGGCATAACTTTGGATCAAGGCAGATTCACATTTTCTGTGTTGCAATGCATTTTTCCAGGTTAGCAATTCCTGATAAACAAGGTATATCCTACAGGACTGAAAATAAGGAAAACTAAATAACCTCTATTTTTGTAACAAAGTGGCCAAACCAGGTGACCTTCCACTTTGTTGCTCAAAAGAAAATAACTCAGTCCAAATAAACTATTTTCTTTTGAAGTCAAAGATGCGTATATTTCTGAATTAGCATGGTCTAGGGCTCTCTCTCACTAGGCAGATGATGATCAAACTTCTGACCGTTTTGCAGATATAATATCACGGTAATTGCCATTGATTAAAAATTATTCTTTTCACTTCTACCATACAATTCATCAAGGACCTCCAAAAAAATAGTGGATGCATGCAGACATTTAAAGATTGTTGATTGTATTCAGCTAGCCCTAATCAATTTAATTCTTTCTCTTTCCTTTCCCTAATATTATAAAGGGTGAAAATTGTTTCCCTTTCACATCTATGCATTTGTAATTTTATGCAGAGTATGATCAATAAAATGACATTTTTAGCTAAGTTACGGGGGGGCACTATGTTATGGAACAGGCTGCATGGAGGTACCACCTTACTAAATTCAGTCATACCTCTGAAGGCTTATACTCCTGCTAATTCAAGCTCCTTTGACGCAGTCATGGTGTTCTACGAAAGTAAAATAGGATCATCATCTCAGCCAGTAAGAGTCACCTTGTAGTTATAGGGCCTGGAAAAACTCACATTGACTTCAATGGGCTGTACATCAGGCTCTTAACCACCTTCTAGAACACATGGGATATGGTGGATAGATGAATTTCAAAATCCCAGCAACTTAGGAAAGTGATATTAGCCATGTTACAGATAGTTTAACTAAGGGACAGAAAGGTTAAGTGGTTACCTGAGGCCACAAAACAAGTTCCCAATTACACTGGAAATAAAACTTAGAAGTGACTCTCAGTTCCATGCTTTGCCAAGGAGACAGTTCTCCCTTCTTTTCTGAAACAGGAAGTAAGAAACGAAGGGCCAGCGCTTTTTCAGTCACATGGAGCTAAACACATGAATATGTGATTTCCTTAGCCCATCTTATTGTTATAATATATATTATAGTAGTGCTCAGGATTACTAGCACCCAAAAGAGATGTTTGGTGCAGCTGGAACATCCCAAATTGCACATGTGACGACAAGAGCTAATGCTACCTTTTTTGTTCAACTATTTTACTGCACGTTTTTAGCTCTCAACATGTGCCATTAAACTATGTACCATTTGTCAAATTGGCTTCTGGCAGCTCCAGAAATAGTTTTGTAGCTTTTACTCCATTCATCTATAAAAGCTCTGTGCTAATGGGCATGTATTAACAGCTCTGCTTGGTCAGCAGACAGAAAATAAATTGGAAGTTAAGCAAGAGCAGTGTAACAATGATAAGCCCTAAACCATTTTAATACTGTGACACACTTAAAAAATAAACAAAGGCATCTCTGACGTACTATTTCCAGCAGGGGTTCTCAAACTGGGGGTTGGGACCCCTCAGGGGGTTGCGAGGTTATTATATGGGCAGGAGGGGAGGGGGTCCACGAGCTGTCAGCCTCCAACCTAAACCCTGCTTTGCCTCCAGCATTTATAATGGTGTTAAATATATAAAAAAGTATTTTTAATTTATAAGGGAAGCTGCACCCAGAGGCTTGCTATTTGAAAGGAGTCACCAGTACAAAAATTTGAGAACCACTGATTTACAGTGACTCTACTCTAGAATGGACATATTCTCAATTTCACTGTGTAGGGAGTATAGTAGTGAAAGTATCTATCATAAAATCTGTCAGCGGCCAAGATTATCTTCCACACATTACATACATAAATCAAAAACATGGGAAGATTTCATTGTTTATGAGCTGGTTTCTTTATTATGAAATACAAGTATATTGTTACTCAGTGGATACTGAGCACAGATATTGTATTGTGAAATGAAAACTCGTGACCCCTCAACCTTCTTATTTAGGGGCTTGATGCCAGAACAACTGGATTAAATTCTATAGCCTGTATAATGCAGGAGATAAGACTAGGCAGTCATAATGGTGTTTTCTGGCCTTAAATTGTAAAGCTATGGAAAAAAAACTTCGGCAATTCCAATATAAATATTTTAAAGGGTACTTATTCACATTGTGGCTAACCTTCTGTCTGTGCTCTCTTTGTCTAGGGTACCCTTGCCCTGTCTTACTGTTCAAATTTTTGCCTGGCACATTTTTTTTGTCTGCTGTTTACTTGCTGGTTCTTGATGCCACTCTATTATTCTCTGTACTGCTACATATCTTTGCATTCTCTCAGTCTCATTACTACTAAACTTTTTGCTGCAGAACCACAGCATGACCAGTGTGTTCTTAAAACCCACTTTAACCTAAAGGAGATGAAACAGTTTTAAAATAATTAAGTAATATGAAGTACTCAGACCTTCAAAACTAACTCATCTTGAAAACTGATCCAATTAATCAAGGAACTGATCACTGCTTTAAGATATGCAAAGAGCAACTTCCAACTGAGACATATTTTCCTTTTAGTTTTCCTAGTAGAATTGTGAGACTCAATAAAATTAATTAATAAATAAGAATATAATTTAAAGTCATTCTTCAGAAAAAAAAATCAGAAATTCTTGCCCCTTTTTCTAATATCTCCATAGCTAGAAATGGTGCTGCTGTCTGTCTATGTGAGCCTCTATTTTGTAATTCTTTCCAGGAAGTCCAGGTTGCTGACACTTGTTCTTGACAATTAGCTCAACATTTTTCTGTTTCAAACTATGTCAAACCGTCAATGTGGGAACTTCCTCTTTCATTGTCATTGTTTTAGCAGCAGCAGAGAATCCTGTGGCACCTTATAGACTAACAGACGTTTTGGAGCGTGAGCTTTCGTGGGTGAATACCCACTTCGTCACGCTCACGCTCCAAAACGTCTGTTAGTCTATAAGGTGCCACAGGATTCTCTGCTGCTTTTACAGATCCAGACTAACACGGCTACCCCTCTGATAGTTGTTATAGCAGGTAGTTCAAACATTTTTTAGGCATTTAATATTAATAATTAACGAACTGTAATGATCAGAAAGTCTTTTATTCCACATAGCAGGTTTCCTTCAAAGATACTGAAACTTCTCAAGTACTGATTTAAAGAAATTGATTGGTCTATTGAAGGAGGAATATAGTGACACTAAAAAGCCCCAAATAAAAACAAACAAAAAAACCTCCATCCAAGCACATATTGTTAAAACTCTGAAATTAGAATTCTAAACTTGCATTGAAGGGGTAGTGTTCCCTGACGTATTCCAATTAGCACAATCCTGTGCACCATTTTATAATCTGGGCATCCTACAATATTGTATTACCTACATATCCATTTTACACAGCTAACTCTGCATCGTCACAGAATTTATGAAACCACTCAATGTTTAGGTTCTAGTACCACACAGCTTTGTAAACATTTATCTGGCATGATCAGCCTGTGTAATTATCAATTTTGTAAGACTATATCTATGCTTAGTAGTCACAGCTGCTGTTAAATAAGTGTCATTTTGTTTACTTCTATGTAAACGTAGCAAGGAGGTGATAGTGGGGTAGCCAAATATTACTGGGTCCCTTGTTTTCTTATTTAATCATACTATATTTTATTATACAGAACACCGGCCATCACCCATGTTCATTAAGGGTGCATAACAATTTTCATTATCACACTGTCATTCCAACTTTCCAAAATATTTACCTTGACTGAAATGTTCTAAATCTGGGTCTTTGTCTAAAAGTGACTTTGGAATGTGTTGCGTGGGTGCAGGGAGAGGGAAAGCAGGAATGTAAATTTGATCAATATTGTTTTAGCAGTTTTTGAGTTCAGTAACCTTTCCTATTTTTTTAAATCTTATTTAAGGCCTGATCCTGCTACTGTCAAACATTTCAGACACCTGGGAAAACACAGAGAGACAAACAACAGAGTAGAACCACTTAGCAGTACCAAAAACAAATTATTTATGTATTTTTATAAGCCAGCAGAACACTTTCTTTTCACAACAAATTTGGTTTGGTAAAACCTCATAGTCACAGCAGCCGGTTATTCTTTATACAGTCTACTGTAAACTCTGAGTCTTGCTAACCTGAAGTTTCATTATATAGATGGCTGTATGTAGCATAAATACTAAAAAGTAGAAGAAAAAATCAGATAACATTATTATACAATAAGGAAAGAAGACAGTTTGCTCAGAGAAATTAAGCCTCTATTCAGAAATATAACCTTCTATAATTTCCCCTCTCTTTTTGACACCAAAATGCCATTAAATGGACCTTTGGTCTGACCTAGTATGGCCGTTCTTATGTTCTTATTGTGATTCTTATGAATAGACCTGAGTGCTGTATGTAGTATGATTGCCTGTAATTTCCTTAATTTCTTCCAGCTCATTCTACCTCACAGTTGACAAAACTTTATCTTATCATCTTATTAATGTAAAATTGTTGTAGCCATGCAGTACAAAGTGCAGGCCACCATTTTTTTTACTCAAGGAGTAAATCCCCATGTCTTTTTAAAATGTTTTAAAATGTTTTGTATTAAAAAGCATGTGAGCTTTGGAAATGTCAAATATGCTTTAGAATGCAAATCAGGACTTGTAAAGCTATCGACGCCTTCAAAGGACTCACACCTTAGGTAGAATGAATCCAAAATGTCAGTCACAGCAAAATAATTTTGTAATCATTCTAATTTTTTTTTAAATAACTGTAAAATAAAGCCATTGGAAGCTTTTAAGGCGGCCAGGATAGAATGAACTGAATAGTTTTCACACATAATGAATCCAAGCAGCTGTGACAGAATTCCATGTCTAACATAAATTTCATGCAGTTGTCCGCATTTGAAATGCTACAGCAACAAGCTGCAGCCATGCCACTGTAGTGCTTCAGTGTATACACTACCTACACTGATGGAAGAAGTTCTCCCATCAGTGTAGGTAATCCACAGAGCCCTGTGCATATACAAGGGTATATCCATGGATGCAGATATCCGCAGATATACATCAGTTTCCGTGGAACCGCAGGGCTCTCCCAGGAACTGCAGTGGCGAGAGGAGAAGACTATGTCCCTGGTTGCACTCTTGTGTTCAAGCGGCACTTATGCCCCCAGACAACAGATGCAGACAGCTGCGTGGAAGGGATGGGAGCAGGGCTGCAGGCGGTACAGCCACACCGGAGGAGCTGCTGGAACAGGGCACTGGCTCCTGGGAGCGGCGGCTCCATTTTCTGCTCCTTTCAACCCTGTGGTTCCCAGGAGAGCCCTGCGGTTCTGTGGATACCGATTTATATCCGCAGATATCTGCCTCCCTAGATGTAAATTTTTATCTGTGCAGGGCTTTAGTAATCCACCTCCCTGAGAGGTAGTAGCTAACTCAATGGAAGAATTCTTCCATCAACCTAGTGCTGTCTACATTGGGGGTGGGGGTGTTAGATTACCTTAACTATATCACTTGGGGGTGTGGATTTTTCACACCTCTGAGCAATGTAGTTGGATTAACCTAATTTTTAGTGTAAACCAGGCTGCAGGGACCAAGCCATAGGAGTTCTTAGTTCTGCATGCTATAAAAATGACAGCTAGTTAATCAGCAAAAATTTTATTATACTCAAAATGGACATTTTACTGTACATATAACTCAAACAATGATTGTTCTGGACTAGAAGTAAAAGAATATTCCACTGTAACCATCTAACACTATAGCTTGCTATACAGTGTTACAGACCATTAGCTAATAATCATTTTATAAACAGTGGATGCTTTCCCTTTTATTACAGTAATTGGTAAGATTATGTATGAAACAGTTTGCGTGACAGAGTGTGGCAGGATTATAAAATGATGTAGTCCCTTTAGGTCTGAAGCCACACAAGATGACTATCATGCATACTAGTGACAAGCAGTTATTTGTGCATGGTTTCAAGCTGTATCAAATCACAACTTTATACTGTGAAAATGAATTTACTCTTGGATTTCTATATCTACTGCTAAATTGCCTTCTAAAACTTGTGTAATTTAGGAAACTGTGGCTTCCAAATGCAGTGCACAGTTGCTTCTAACCAGCTGCTGTAAACTTATTTACTCAGCGTATTTTCTTATTATACTATTGCCCAGCATTGGTTAACTACAGAACATTTCTCACTATGAATGTAATGAAAAGAGGGATTTCCAAAAGGCTAAACTATAAAGAGGCAAAAGAAGGAACAAAAGAAACTCAGCTGGCTTTCTAGTGGTCATTCACTTAAAATGATTTGCTGTACATGACAGCTTTTCTTAAAAACTTTCAGATCTAGTATAATGTACCAACCTGCATATGACGTTTTCCAGTACATGCCTATTGATATATTAAATCATAAACATCTATTTTGAAATAATAGGAGCCTAATTTAAACCCATAACATTGTTGCGACTTTCCTATACTCTACGGACACAAGGAACTTCAAAGGGGAATGAAATCCAGAACTCCTCCCTGCTCCATAAACACTGACCCCTAAAGCCATAAGCTTTTATCTACAAGTATGACTGGGCCTGTGTCACATAGATACACAGTTCTGATCCCACTGAGCAGAATATACTAGTACAAACAAACACCTGCTAATACAAGACATTATATAAGAGAGCTCTCTGTTTGGGAACACTGGTACTTCTATCTAAGAATAAATGACAGGGCCAGCTTTAGGAAGTGTGGGGCCCAATTAGAATAGTTACAACGGGGCCCCGGCAGGGATGACTCACCCGGTGGCGCTCCGGGACTCCACGCCGGGTCTTCTGCGGCACTGAAGGAACTGCTGCCGAAATGACGCCGAAGACCCGGAGCGAATGAAGGACCTGCCGCTGAAGACCCAGAGTGCTGCCAGATGAGTAAAAATTAAAAAGGCGCCTAAGTTAGGCGCTCTTCTTTAGGGTGCAGGGCCCGATTTGGTGCAGGGCCCGATTTGGGGGAATTGGAGGAATCGGCCTAAAGCCGGCTCTGCTTACTGACTCAGCCTTGGTTGCTTTAAAGGGTTTGTATGGCTTGCAAACTTTTCAAACAAGCCATCACCACTTAATTATTTCCCCTCAAAATCAGGTAAAACTCATGTAATTCCCTACCACACTCACTGCCATTCATGGGACTGTGCTGCTGGGAAAAGGAGTTGCTAATGTACCAACCAATAATACTGGTTACAGTACCAACCAGCTCCATTTCAGGGATTGGACAGGAAGAGAGAGACAGGAGCTATGTAACCTAAAGATTGTCAAAGACTGTGAAAAGGAGAATAGATCAAAATACCATCACTATGGTAAGGCAGAAGGACCACTACAGCACTGGTTATGACAAGGCAAATTCCTGAGCCACTAAATCTGAATTTCAAACTCCAAAAAGTATGGAATTGTTTCTGGGATTCTGCTTTGGTCCATTATGGATACAGCTGGGTAACTTGGATTCACCCTTATATGCATGGGTTTGGGTAAAAATACTGAAAAATTAATACACTGATTTATGTGGAAGTCCAACATTACTTAAGAAAGGAATCTGGAGTGAGACCCAAAGACCTTCATCCTTATAAAAACAGTTTGGGAAGGGAGAGTGGCCATGAGAGTGTGTAGTTCACTAATCCTTCTAGTGGACGTGACTGCTAGAATGTATGCTGTCTTTATAGAAAGATGAAACTAGGAACACTCAGAGACGTTCAAAGGGAAGAGACAAATTTAAAAGAGCTCAGGTTCATCCTGGGGGGTACAAATTCAATAAACTTTTAAAAAATCTTTTGACTAAAATAGTTACTGTAAATATGACTATGAAAAGCTACTATCACTGTGGACCTTAAATGAGGAGACACAAACCCATCGTTTTTAAGTGCAATATATATTTTAAAGTGTAATGAATAGAAGCCAAGACTGGGACAACACCTTATGAGACACCCATATAACATTTTTTTCCACTTCAAGCTATAACATTTTCTAGTGGTCTGCTTCCTAGAATTAAAACATGTTGCACCTCAACAGAACTTTCCCTTCCTGTTGGGAAACTAATTCATTTTCACTGGAAGCAACTTGAATATTCCCTTGGATAGGAGTAGAGTGGTGTACCAATGCTATTTTGGCCACATAGAATCAAGTAAGATCATCTTGGCCAAGTCCTGTTTTGTTTTCTTAACAACCTTTAATATTAGTGGGAATGGAGGAAAGGCCTATATTAGGCCCCTCTCCAACTGAGGAGGAACACATCTTGCACAAAATTGAGGACTCTTGGTATTGAACCTGACAGCAAAACTGGTCTACGGCCAGAAAGACCTACAGCTAAAAAAGTACTGAATTACCAAATATTTTGGGGACCACTTGTATATCTCTGAGTATCCCTGCTCATCTGATGCACGCTCTAAACAATCAAATGTTATATAAGATACAGCAGTTCCAAAGCTTTATCACCTCCTTGCAGAGCTGAGGTGACTGAACTCCACATTGTTTGTTTATGTAGTACATTATAGACATGGTGTCCATTGCTACTTGAATTCTGTAATTGTGGAAGGAAGGATAGGAAGATTAATAGCCTTCATTTCTAACACATGTATATGAAGAAGGGATTCTTGGTGCCTCCAAAGACTCCAAAAGAAAAACTGTTTTTAGATGTTCTCAATCCATCCTGGAAGAGTTTTGACACAGGGATGAATAAAGCTTCTTTGACAACATTCTCTGGTTTGAGCCACCACCTTAGAGATATTCATATTTTTCTCAGAATAGTGAATATCTTTAACACATTGCCTAGGCTGGCTTTGAGATTTCTTGAAACCTAATGTTGAAGCAGCCGCATTTTCAACCTGGCATAAGTTATCATATACATTGCTGAGGCCATGAGACCTAGTAGAATCAAGCTGAGAGGGTTCATGAAGTAATTTCTGAATATTGTTGTGTAACTTCATGAACCTTTCCTCTGGGAGGAAATCTTTCTTTTTTTTTTTTCCAGTTGAGAGTTCCTCAATGAAGGAGATTTTTTGAGAATGAGATAGAAAGGACTTCCTTTCATCTATTAGAAGACAGTTTCTCAAACAGAAAATTGATCATTTGAATGATACTTTTAAATTCTTGGAGGTTTTTAGTAAAAAGTGAAATCTTTTCCCAAAGTAGAAATTGATATCTAGCTTGGTAACTGGCCACTCTCATATTCAAGGAAGCTGAAGAAAAATTTCTTCCTAAAGTGTTCACTTTTTCCCTTCTCTTTCATTTGGAGTGCAAGAGACTTGGACTTTGATCTTTGTACCACTGGTACCACAACAAGTGAATCAGAGGGAGGTGAACATGAAAACCCCGCTTATGGAATCTGGTATAATTTGTCAGCCTTTTTTGGCTGACATGAAGATGGATTGGACCAGATTGCATTTGCTGATTGTTGAAGCCCTTCTAATATTGGCAAAGATATTTTATTTCTTGTAGTAGAACCTAA
Organism: Chelonoidis abingdonii; assembly: GCF_003597395.2. Classification (NCBI taxonomy): domain Eukaryota; kingdom Metazoa; phylum Chordata; order Testudines; family Testudinidae; genus Chelonoidis; species Chelonoidis abingdonii. Next base: position 76,829,479 of record NC_133776.1, read on the forward strand.
TATTTTGAAAACCAGGATGGTAATTCAAAAATTGACACTATTCTGTCTACTAATTCATGGAACTGAATAGCATTTTCTAAAGATGCCTCTCCTACATTCTTGGCCAAAGATGAACCACTATCTAATTCAATTTCTTGTTTTTTAAATTCAACTGGAGGAGATGTATCTCCCTCTTCTTCCAAAAGCATATCTTGTACTAAGTTTTACAAGAATGTTCTGTATCTATTGGTTCTGATTGTATAGGACTCAGCCACCTCAGATTCACAGATTTAGGCTGTGCTTGATCTGGAACCAAACAATCAGACTTTCTTATAGGGCAAGGATAAGTGGGAATTGGTCAGTATGGCCAAAGCACCCAAAGTGGCATGTGCCAGTCCTGCCAATTGCTCCAATCCAGCATCATATCATATGCTTGTTGCAGAAAAGGTCATGGAGTGTCCATCTAAGGTGGAAAACCCTGCCTCAGGGAAGTTTGTTGAACTTTGGGTAACATTACTGGATCCAATTCCTGAGTGTGAATCTGATCCTGGATCTATTGTTCTCCATGTCCACTGAGGAAAGTAATCAGCTTAATCTGCATCAAGGGAAATTTAGATTCAACAGTAAGAAAACTTTCTAACATTAAGGATAGAAAAGTACAGAAATAAATTACGAAGGAAGGTGTGGAATCCTTGTCAGTTGAGGTTTTAAAGAACATGTTGGGCAAACACCTGTTAGGGACAGTCTAGGTCAGCGGTTCTCAGCTGTGTGCTAAAAGCTGCAAGGCTCGCATGGCTGGGGTCAAGGCCATCACGGCCGCTCGACGTGGTGGGGCCCGGGGCTGCTGGGGCTGCACTGCCTTGCCACATGGTGGGGTCCGTGGCGCTAGGGCTGCTCTGCCTTGCCACGTGGTGGGATCTGGGGCTGCCCTGCTGCCCAGCCCCGCACTGGAGTCAGCTCCTGGCCCCACTCTGTGGAGGGGTCTCTGGGTTGAGGTGGGTACTAGGCATGGGGGTCTGTGTGTTGGGGTGGTGCATATGTGGCCCACAATGATAAGTAGGTTGAGAACCACTGGTCTAGGTATACTTAGTCCTGCCTCATCATGGGGGGATGGACTAGATAACATCTCGAGGTTCCTTCCAGCCCTACATTTCTATGATTCTATAGTGGCCAGTCAAAGTCTTTCATTAAGCCATGAGGTAGATGGAAACGTATATAATGAATATGGTGGAATCCCAGTGAATGGTTGAACATCACAATACAAAGCCTTCTAGAAAAGCTTTCATATTATTTTCTTTGGGCCCAAGCACATACGGTCAGGCCTTGATGTCATTTTCTTCCAGGTAGAAATAGCTCTTTGCAAACATCAAAAGCAGCATAACTGTTTTTTATTACTCAAAAATATCCTGGTCAATTTTGCATCTGAGCAGAAGTGGTAACTATTCCCTCCCTCCCAAACAAAACAAAATAAAAACAAAAGCCATTTGCTCTCTGGTTCTAAACATTTTTTATAATTACATGTTCCAGTGGAAAACAAAAACATCATTTTGAGTTACTTATTCATGCATATAGACACTATAGTCTAAATTAAATGTCTTTTGTTTACCAAGACTAATGAAGTGTAACAAAGCTAAAGCCAATGCATAACAACTTAATTATGTCTCAGAGGTAACCATTTTGCCCAGTTTCAGTGAGCAAGAGTATTTATTTGTGCTGACAAAAACAGTCCACTAATACTGAATACTCTGCTGGAGCACTTCAGATTAATATATTGGGAATTTGATAAAGTAGGTAGATGTAATGGAGTTAAGATTAAATAAAATAAAAATATATTAACTGAAATAGTGTTTTGGGAGAATAGTTTTACAAAAAAAAAAGTTATAATGCCACAGTGACTTCACTTTCAACATTACTTGACACAGGGTTAGATTTGTTCCTGGTACATCCTCACTGATATCAATGAGGTTAAATCAGTGATGAGTGCAGTCCACTCTGGATATGTACTAATTTCTCTCTCAGACACATGTGCAATAAAGGAGATTTTGGTTTTACCTTGAATACTGAGTTTCTGCATAGTGGGCTAACCAATCTGAAATGGGCTTCTTCCTCCTTACCTCCTAACAGAGAACCCCACCCAGATGGTTGTTAGGCTTTTCAGGTTCTAGCCTCCTCCCATGTAGAACAGTTTGACTAAAGAACCAGTTGCTAACTTTATTTGCATCTATATTAAGTAATCAAATAACTCAGGGAAAAAACAACCATGATTTGAGCAATATCTATGTGGCTGAGGCTTCCAGACTGGTGGTCTCACTCTGCAGAAAATCAATTTAAAAGGTAAGAACAAAAATGCCTGTTTTGCTAAGCTGGAAACCAGTCTGAAATGGGCTATAAGTAGCAGTACCCTGTTCTTCCTGCATCATAATATAAGAACAAGGGGACAGTCAATAATATAAAAAGGTGAGAAATTCAAAACAGATAAAAGGAAATACTTTTTCACACAATGTGTAATTAGACCATGGAACTCATTGCCACATAAAGTCATTAAATCCAGGAATTTAACAAGATTTGAAAAGAGACTGGGCATTTATATAAATATAAAGAATATTCACAGTTACTATAATTAACAGCTACAAAAATGTTGTGGAAGGCATATTAAACCCCACGTTATAGGGAGTAAGCCAATCTTTGACTACAAAAGATAAAGATAAGATCTATTATGGGGAGGATACTCTGAAATTCTAATGTTCCTCTGAAAACCCGGGTCCTGGCAACTGTTGTTAACAGGATATTGGACTAGATGGGCTTCAAGTCTGATCCAGCATAATAGTTCATATGTTCCTTGTACTTAAACTCCACGGTGAAATCTGGACACTATTTAAATACATTTGAATTTCTCCAATAAACTTAATACGGCTATGATTACACCCCAAGATTTTAGAAAGAGCTTGCTTGAATGACTGAACCACTGGGTCTCAGGACAGCAGATCTGCAATTTGGAGCAGGTCCAAAGGGACCCAGCCAACAAGGTTAACAGCACTGAGTAATCACAACCTGAGTAGGCAATTAGTGTCAGGGATCCTCTGACCAATTTTTCCTTCCTCAAAAGATAGGTAATATGGATGTCAGGGGACATGCCTCTCTACCCACTATGATTGAGAATGCTTTCATGGTCCAAGCAATGAGCTCTTTGTATCGACTGCAGAAACTCAGAATATGGGGAGACTCATATTCTCTGATATTGCAAAAAGTTCATTATTGGATTCACCTAATGATTACACATCAAACTGAAGATCTCCTGGTTTGGCATCAATTGTCCTAGTTGGAAATGAAGAGATCCCACCAAGTGAGTCACACTGGCCTTGTCTTCACTAGGAATAAAGGTGTGTTTTTAATGTGCTAACTGATAGAAGTCAACTAATGTGCAAAAATCCTAGTGAAGACAAGGAAATTAATATTTTTTCACATTATCTGGTTGAAGGAAACCCTAGACTCTCGTCTATGTGTTACCTTCACCATCTAACATGTTAAAACTACAGCTCACTAACCATAGTCAAGATACAGGAGAATGTGACTTCTGAGTGAGGGAGCTGTTGTCACATCCTTCCTTCACTGCGTCCCCTTTGCCAGAGTCTTTCACTGTGGCATGGAAAGATTCTTGCACCAGGATACCACACTGCTAAAAACAGAGTAGATATGGGAGGCACTACTGAGTGTGCAGAGATCCATGTAGGGTACTGGCCTCTCTCTACTATACTCATCTAAGCTGTGCCTCACTTTCTACACTGCTATTTATACCCATGCTAATTGGGTGAGCAGTGTCTGCAGTCTACATGCTGACACAAATATAGACCTACCCACAGTGGATAAGTGTTCTCTGTATTATGGACTGAACTTTTTCATAATATCCAGATGGTTTTCAGATGAGCTCTGTATCTTATGGTATGGATGTGAAAAATGAACCATAGAACCCTGCCATGCAACATGATACTGTAAGATATAAGATCATATTTCCGCTGTGCCAATCCTAGTTCCAATGGCTATTAAGAAAAAAGAATTAAAACTTCAAATTTTTATGAACTTACGTGGTATAGTGGAACAGTGTTGCTTTCAGCTAGTGAGAAATTCAGGACATCTTGCTGCCCAGGTTCCAGCCTAACGCTAACAGTAGATGTTAACATAGATGGGCTAATTGGATAGTTCGGACTACTTGTGTTTTTGCCCTTTTTCCTTGACCTGCGGCCTGTGTCTCTCTTGTTGTCTTTCTGTGCCAAAGGCTCTTCTTGGATAACCAAGATCTTGTCATCACTCAGGTATCGTAGGAGTGAATTCTCCGAGTCAGTTGTTGGAGGAAGAAGAAAAGAAATATGAATAAGACAAAACAAATACACAAAATATAACCAGGCTACACGTTTATACTTAACCACTCAAGCACACATCTGTGCAAAAATAAAGCCACACCTTAAACAGGGTAATAATGGGAGTTGCAATATGACATTTCAAATGGAGACTGCAACCCACAGTCTTTTATTCACGTGGGTATTGTCTGGAGAACGTTTTACTAAGACGTGATAAATGGAACATAGCTATTATCTCAGTCTTTCATAGCCCTTCGATCCAAAATGTTTGCTGCTCTTGAGAAAAGCACACCTTGCTAAGTCAGAGTTCACTAGCGTACAAGGGACCAAGTGAAGCCATTGTTCTATATGGCATGGTAACTACAAGTGCACATTACCTTGTTTCTTTCCCACCTGGAAACAGATGGAGACAACAGCATTGATTCTGCTGTTTCATTTACAGCACAAAGCCTTAGAAAATCTTGACTTTTTTTTTGAATTAACAAATATGCTGGACGTTGTGCATTAAAACTGTGAACCACTGAGACTCCTATTCCAATAGTTTTTCTCAAACTGTAAGTCCTTATCAGCACTTGGGCTGCACAATTCTGGAGCCCAGTCTTTTTCAATTTTTTTGGCTACGCAATTTAGTCAACTCTTTCAGTACATTTTAGAGTACAGCATAATATATGCTCACAGATACTCTAATGAAAGCAAATGTGCCATCACCTAGCAATGAGGTTCTCTGATGGTTCTTTTGCAGGTTTCTATAGCAGACAGATCCAAAATCCTGCCTAGCGGATTCTAGAATGTTGGTCATGAAGACATTAGACTACAAGATTTTGAGAAGGGTATTTTGTAGCACTAGTCAGAAGTTTTCTGATGGAATGTTTTTCTGCTGGAAAATGCAAATAGATAAAAAATGACACGTTTTGCAAAAACATGTCGATTTTGATAAAGAACAATAGAAATAGGATTTTGATAAGATCAAAATATTCCATTTCAACCTCTTCAGAATGGAATGTTTCTATTTTCCATTTTGAAATGATTTTTCATTTCAACATTTTAAAATTTATAATATAAAATGAAAAAAGTCAAAATCAGTATGAATTTTTTTAAATTTTGTTTTTAGGAAATTTTAAATATTTTTGTTTTATTTGTGTTTCATAATGCAGATTCACCTGTGAAATGCCTGCCCAGCTCTAGTGTTTTGGAAAAGTATGGCTTGCTGTACTTGAATCAACAGTAATTAATAAAAGTTAACAAGTCAGAACAGTAACTGAGTTTAAGATAACTGTGCATGGAGGAAATAATCATTCTATAGGCTTCCACAGACTTCCATCCTAGTTCCTCCAGAGTAAGTGTTTGAATCACTGGCCTTCCCAGCTAGAAAAAATTCATAATCAGGAAAAACTCTTCTTGGTCAATTACTGTTTCTAGCAGTTTTTTAAAGCTGCCTTTTCCAAATTAATCTTATCATAGGTGTCACATGCAAGCCCTAGGTGCAGATATGCTTGAACTGTTGAAAATAACACACACACACACACACAGAGCAGAGGAACTAGGAATAGAACCCAGATCATCTGACTTCCAGTTCTATGTGTTAGCCATAAAACCATTCATTTCTGTACTTTGACTGATTAATGATGACACCCAACCAGATAGAATCCTTGGATCTGCACCATCACTATACGTTTATTTCTTATTATGTTGAAAAGGAATTGGTTCAACCACTCACGCCTCTGTAGCTTTTTATGAGGAATTGAGTGGTGCAGTATTTATCCTTAATACATACAGTAGGTTTATCTTTAATTAAGAAAATAATTTGATGTCCTTCGGAGAAAACCATGGGTTTAAATTACAAAATTATGAGTAAAAAGTCTCAAAGCACAGACTATTTTCTAACTCAAAAATAGTTCATGAATCTTTGAATTCCATAATGTCTATCTATCCTAATCATCATCCTTGATGCACTGCAGCTGTAATATTTTATGTATATATCATTATGTCTGGAATATGCATAATTAATTTATTAGCTACAAGTGGCTATAAACAACTGGTAATACTTTATTTCAGAGAGCAACTCTTAACAATTAACAGCCAATTAGCCAACATATTATAAAAAGCTAACACTAGCTGTGGTTAGTAAACAAAGAATATGTTACAGTGGGCAATGTAATATTCACTTAAAGATTAATTTACAAATGGCAGGTAGAATTGATCAAGAACAGGATTGAGTATGTCATCCCATCATAACACATCTAAGAGTTTTTCTTTAGGTAGGATGAAGTGAAATTTACAAAGTACATACCATGTTCAAATACATTTTTATTAGCAGTATATACACAGTCCTTGAGCCAAATACTATCTTACAAATTTTGTATGGAGCTCCCATTGCAATCTTTGCATATGAAATCTGTGCTTCCAAAGGCAGAATCTAATTATTAAAGTTACCTGAATTGAAAAATCCTATGAATGTCTAATCTAAGTGTGAATGCTTCCTATAATGAAAAATCCACCAAATCCCTTCAAAATATCTTCCACATAGAAAATATTTAGAAAATACTTCCCCATATATTTAACCTCAGTACTTCTTGTTCTTTCTATATTACAGGAGAACCTCAAAGATACGAACATCACAGTTATGGACTGACTGGTCAACTGGACACCATGTGAAACCAGAAGAAACCAATCAGGCAGCAGCAGAGACCAAAAAACGAAAAATCACCCAACAAAAAAACAAATACTGTGTTGTGCCTGTATTGCATCTTAAAGGTAGGCAACTGGATCTGTGCTTTGTTCAGAGTTACAAACATTTCAAAGTTACGGACAACCTCCATTCCCAAGATGTCTGTAACTCTGAGATTCACTATAAATGAATTTAATATAGCCCTAAACACTTCATAATATTACTTTAAAGAGTATACTTCTACAAAGTTACCATATTTCCTTTAAATCTTCTTTTCTCTAAAATGAACATTGCACATTTCTTAATTTTTCCTCACAGGTCTTATTTTTCAAATCTTTTGACAGTTTCATTGCTATCCATTATTTTTTAAAACTGTACCCAAAATTGAATGGGTACGCCAACTGATGCTTAGCTGGTGTGCTTTTTGCCTCATCATTGCATTGTTGACTCATATTGAATTTGTCATCTACCATAAATGGTAGATGACAAATTTGTCATCTACATTATGGCCGACCTGGAACAACGCTTCCTCAGTTCTGTCCACTCACACCCCTTCTCTACCTACGCTACATTGATGACATCTTCATCATCTGGACTCATGGGAAGGAGACTCTGGAAAAATTCCACCACAATTTCAACAGCTTCCACCCCACCATCAATCTCAGCCGACCAATCTACAGGGAGGTCCAACTTCCGAGACACCACGTGCAAATAAGTGATGCACATTAAACCACCCTATACCGAAAACCTACCGACTGCAATGCCTTACCCTTCATGCCTCCAGCTTCCATCCCGGGCACATCACACATCCGATTGTCTATCAGCCAAGCACTGAGGTACAGCCGCATCTTGCTCTACCTCTCAGACAGAGACCAAACCTGCTTACAAATTCTCCACCAAGCCATCTTCAAAACTACAATACCCGCACAAGGAAGATTATGGAAACAGTCAACAGCAGCCAACGTGTACCAGAATCTTGCCTACTGCAAGACCAAACCCAGGGAAGAACTCAATCAGGACTCCACTGGCATCTCATACATGTCCTCCACAAAACCCCTCTAACGAATCATCAGGGACTCTAACAACCTCATCCTCGACAATTGATCCCACACTTCTACAGGCTTGGTGGCTGGCCAGTCCTTGCCCACAGACAATCTGCAACCTGAAACATATTCTCACCGTAACTGCCATCACCGCACCTAGTAACTCTGAGCTAGGAACACAATCCATTGCAAAAAACCTCTATGACCAACTCTGCCCACATATCTTAACCAGCGCACACCATTCACAGGACGCTAACCAGATCAGCACACCATCACCGGTTCATTCACCTGCAACATCCACCCATGTTTAATATATGCCATCATATGCAGCAATGCCCCTCTGCTATGTACATTGCGGCCAAATGGACAGTCTCCTACGGAAAAGGATAATATGGACACAATTCAGGTATTAGGATGGCAATATACAAAAACCTGTTAGAACAACACTTCAACCTCCCTGGACACACTTATAGCAGACCTTAAGGTGCCATCCTGCAGCAAAACCCTCCAGATCAGATCTTCAAAGAGAAAACTGCTGAGCTTAGTTCATTTGCAAATTTGACACCATCAGCTCAGATTAAACAAAGACTGTGAATGCTTGCCAACATACAAAACCAGTTTTCTCCTCCCTTGTTTTTCACACTCAACTGCTAGAACATGGGGCCTCATCCTCCCTGATTGAGACTACCTCAGATCTCTAGCTTGCTTGCATATATATACCTAACCCCTGGAAAATTCTACTACATGCATCTGACGAAGTGGGTATTCACCCACGAAAGCTCATGCTCCAAAACATCTGTTAGTCTATAAGGTGCCACAGGATTCTTTGCTGCTTTTACAGATCCAGACTAACATGGCTACCCCTCTGATACCATAAACCACCTTGTTATTAATACAAATGATTTTATTGGTACAGTTTACAGAAAAGAGGATTTTTGATGGGTTTCACTCTACATGCCCACAGTTATACACCAATAATATGTGCTATGTACAGTTAAATTGATCATCAATAAATAAAGGGTCAATTCATATATTAAAAGTAATTTATCATCAAGGATCTTTTAAGCTTATTTACTGTACACAAGTGACCTTACAAATGCACATAGATTCGCTGATGTCAATGCTCTTCTACACAAGAATCGGGTCCTTACTTAACAATATAATAAATTATTTGACATGTACATGATTAATAGGAGGGTCCAAACTAGAAAATTATCATCTAAACTGTTTTTCAACTTAAAATGATGTTTTTATCAACATGAAAACATTTAGAAAATGTGTTGATTTTGAGAAAATTTTGTTTAAAAAAGAAAACAAAGCATTTCAATAATGTCAAAATATCCTATCTCAACATTTTAAGAATGTTTTTGATATGAATTTTTAAAACAAAATTAAATACTTATATAAACCATTTTAAAAAATATATAAAAGGTCAAAACAGGAATGAATTTTTTATTTTATTTAACAAAATGTTTTGATCAACCCCAGATGATTTTTTTTCAGAATTTCATTTCAATGATATTTTGAACTTTGTTGTTCCTGTTCCATTTTGGAATGGAAATTTTTTTGAAATTGTGGATTTCCCATGGAACAGAAAATACATTTCCCCTCCCACAGCTCTAGTCCTAACCTCTTTCTACTGAAGTCAACAGGAATTTTGATATTGATTTTAAGAAAAGTACCACTAGACTCCTAATATACAATAATAATATGGATTGAGTATAAGAGGGGTAGCCGTGTTAGTCTGGATCTGTAAAAGCAGCAGAGTGTCCTGTGGCACCTTATAGACTAACAGATGTTTTGGAAATCTTGAGTGATCTGACTGGATGCTGTATTTTGTCAGATATTTTTAGCCCAATCATGTCTTTACTCATAATTTCAGAACAAGTAAAATTTTAGATAAATACAATTAAATGTTAGTATTTAGAATAAAATAGGAAAAAATTTCAAATACTGGTATGAAATCATGGTCTAGTATGAATGAACAGAAAATTAAAAGTTTTGCGGAATTAAATAGGAATGATTGTATTTTGGAATGGAAGTAGTTAAATATAATTGAAAATATTATCAAAAAGTATTTTTAAACTTTTTATATTAACTTTCAATTATATCCTTGAGTTTTATTAAGCTACAGACAGCTACTTCTTACTCCTGTGAGCCCTCTACATGCAGAAACTCCATTTGTGATAATGGGAATCCTGTGTCCGAGAGACTCCTTATTACCTATCTAGATAATTATACTGCACTCATGACTTAAAGGATCTTTGAAGCTCAACATCACAATCACCATCATTCTTGCCAAAGAGGATTTGAACAGATCTTTACTTGAAGCATATTGCTCAGATACAGAGGAAGAAAGATAGAAGGCAATGGATGTGGTTTAATTAGGCCACAACTTTATTCACTTAAAATATATTTGGCAATACCCTGCAATAAATTGTACAGTGCAGGTCATCATCATTTCCGTAATCATTTCCACATCATCCCCAACCAGGCTGCAGGCACCCCATTGCTGTGACTTCCTTGGCATGAGTTTTAAAGGGAGTTTAGAAAAAAGGAGAGGGGTCAGCTCCCCTGCTGCCCTCGAGGTAGGAGTCTCGAATCCCCTTTCCTAAGCTCCCTTAGCTGGGGACTAGCAAAACAGAAATGGGATTGGATCCCCACTGTACTAGATATAGGAGCCCCGAATCCTTGTTCCTCATGAAATGTTCTCCCTCAAATACTTTTCCAATCCATTTGACCTGATAACTGTTTCCATTCTATAATGAGTACCTGCACTGGACATCTGTCATGAGTTTTACATTATAATCTAAACCCTCTGCACCACCACCCCAAGGTCCCAGACTTGCTGTGGGAAAGGTGACAAACCACACCCCAACTCAGCTAATGTGATCGTGAGGAAAATATTCCTTCCCAGTTCTCAAGGAAAGAAGGGTGACTGTCATAATGTCCATAGCTGATTATGAAGAAACATGGTCCTTTTACAGATTTTATGAGTGGGAAGGGGAGTGCTGATCTGAGTGAAAGAGTGCTTCTCCAGCATGGCACAGGGTATAAATCCAACACTTTTCATCAGCAGGAAGGGCAGTGCCTCACATCCCCACCCCAAGTCCAGCTGCTTCCTGCTCTCCTGCTGTTCCATACTCCATTCCTCTGTGTAAACTTTCTCCACCCTCACCCTCTGCTATCACTTGCCAAGTGAACCCTTAAAGGATCAACAACTTCTTTTTTTCCAGCCATTCTGACAAAGACCCACTGCATAGAACTAGATAATTGAGGTGCTAAAGGAGCACTCAAGGAAGACAAGGCCGTTGCAGAGAAGTTAAATTAATTCCTTGAATCAATCTTCACTGCAGAGGATATGGGGAAGATTCCCACACCTGAACCATTCTTTTTAAGGTGACAAATCTGAGTAACTGTCCTAGAGTGAGGCATCAATTAAGGTGGTTTTGGAACAAATTGATAAATTGAAAGTAGTAAGTCACCAGCACCAGATGGCATTTACCCAGGAGTTATAAAAGAACTCAAATATGAAACTGTAGAACTAATTGTGGTATGTAACCTATCACTTAAATCAGCCTCTGTTCCAGATGATGGGAGAGAAGCAAATGTAACACCTATTTTTTAAAAAGGTTCCGGAGGCAATCCTAGCAATCACAGGCCGATATGCCTAACTTCAGTACCAGGCAAATTGCTTGGAACTATAGTAAAGAACAAAATTATCAAACACATAGATGAACATAATTTGTTGAGGAAGAGTCAACATTTTATTTAAAAGGGAAATCATGCCTCACCAATCTCTTAGAATTCCGGATGGTGTCAAAAACATGTGGACAAGAGTGATGCAGTGGGTATAGTATATGTCAAGAAAGCCTTTGACAAGGTCCATCACAAAAGGTTCTTAAGCAAAGTAAGCAACATGGGATAAGAGGAAAGGTTCTTTCATGTATTAGTAACAGCTTAAAAGATAGGAAACAAAGAATAGGAATAAATGGTCAGTTTTCACAAGAGAGTGAGGTAAATAGCAATAATCTGTACTGGGACCTATGCTGTTCAACATGATCATAAATGGTCTGGAAAGGGGATTGAGCAATGAGGTGGAAAAATTTGAAGATGATACAAAATTATTGAAGATAGTTAAGTCCAAAGTAGACTGTGAAGAGTTACAAAAGGATCTCACAGAAGTGAATGACTAAGCAACACAATGGCAGACTGAATTCAGTGTTGGTAAGTGCAAAGTAATGCACATTGGAAAATATAATCCCATCTATACATACAAATAATAGGGTCTAAACAGCTGTAACCATGCAAGAAAGAGATCGTGGAGTCATTGAGCATGTTTTCAGAGAACTAGCCATAATGTGCATTAGGAAAGGGATAGATAAAAAACAGAAAACATCATAATGCCACTCTATAAATCCATGGTTCATCCACATCTTGAAAACTGTGTTCAGTTCTGCTTGACCCATCTCAAAAAAATACTAGAATTGTAAAAAGATGCACAGAAGGGCAATGAAGATGATTAGAGGTACTGAGCAGCTTCCATATGAGGAGAAATTAAGACTGGGACTGTTCAGCCTAGATAAGAAATGACTAAAGGAGTATATGATAGAGGTCTGTAAAATCATGAATGATGCTGAGAAAGTGAATAGGGAAGTGTTATTTACTCCTTCACAAAACATAAGACAGAGGGATCACCTGATTAAATTAATAGGCAGCGAGTTTAACACAAACAAAAGGAAGAAATTTTTCATACAATACAGTCAACTTGGGAACTCTTTGCCAAGAGATGTTGTGACGGCCAAAAATATAACTGGCTTCAAAAAAGAATTAGATAAGTTCATCAATGGCTGTTAGCCAAGATGGTCAGGAATGCAACCCTATGCTTTGGATGTCCTTAACCCTCCAACTGCCAGAGGCTTGGATTGGACAACAGGATGGATCACTTGAAATTGCCCTGTTCTTTCCATTCCCCCTGAAGCTTCTGGCACTGACTGTTATCAGAAAATGGGGTATTGGGCTAGTTGGACCATTGGTCTGAGCCAGTATGGTTCTTCTTATGAGCTGTGGTGAGCACATTATCACTGATTCTTAATGATGAAAGAGGTTGTTGATGAGCCATGAAAGACACTTCCCTGCATTTCCCTCTCCTTTGCCCAAGGAACTAAGTTTTCTGTAGGCACAGAACTTATATACCCTTGTGGTGAATAAGAAAGCAGTCCTGGAATGTTTAATCTTTTTCTTACATGGCAGTGCAGGGTAATGTCATTAGGTCACAATACTAGACACCTGTTTTATTTCTAATGCATTTTACAGTACACTCCATAACAAAGGTGAAGCAGAACTGTATTCAATATGTTTGAGAATACATTAAGAAGAAGCTGATTAATAGTGTCAGTCTTCTGTAGAGATTTCACATTTCTTGTAACAGATTAGAGGCCTGTGAAAGTCTATAGATATTAGTTTTAAAATATATTTACCTGGAAGACTAGAACTGATTTTTACAGCCTCTTTGTTTATTTGTCCAATGCATATTTGTAAATGTTTTCAAGGAAGCACTATAATGTTAGCAATTTTGGGATCAGCTAGAGTTGAACAACATGGGCATTCAATTAATGTAGTTCAGAGATAGTGCTACAGCACAGGCACAAGCCATACAGGCTTCCCAATACAATGTTGAGACACTACCAGTAAAATTCACATATGCCACTAACTAGGGTGACCATACTCCCCTCTGCTGAATACGGGACGTCTGGTAAAATTACTTGTATTCAAGTGAGTTCAATGGTAATCAATCACAACTGTGCAGTACAAATATTCAAATTAACATCAAGTTGGCTGAGCCCCATTAAACAGAAATACTACGCAGTTGGATTATTTTTATCTACCTTTTTATCTTTAAGGCTTTAGGGTTCACACAGGGAGGGGTGATACACACACTGGTACCCCCCCACACATGGGGAGATGTGATACACATACACACCCGTATCCCATTCTCACATGTGGAGGGGGGTTGGGTGACCAACTGACTGATCCTCCTTGTCCCATGCTCTCTGCTCTCCATGTCTTCAGCAGCCACAGAGCCTGGCCAGAGAGGTGGCTCAGCAGGGGAGGGTGCCTAGGGGACGGAGCAGCCCCAGGCTTCATGGGGACAGGACCCAGGGTAGTGGGGGTGGGGACAGGCAAATAGGGTGCTAAGCCCCTGCCCAGGGGGCTGCTGTGGAGCCTACAGGTTTGGGGTGGGAACAGGCTTAGCATGGGACTTTGGCACATGCAGTGCTCGGCTCCTCCTGGTCAGCAACCTGGGCCGAAGGGTTTTGGGCTTTCCCAGGGTGCCACCCAGACAGAAGCAGTGGGGGAAGGAAGGAGTCTGCCGGCCAGGCTGCTGGTGAGCTGAGTGCTTCGAGCAGGGGCTCAGTGCTGGGAGCAGGACATACCCCACTGTGGGGATATGGAGGAGCAGTGGAGGGTGAGAAGGGGACGAAGGAGCAAAGCAGGGAGACGACAGCCAGAGGGGGAGCACATAAGGGGCCAATGGGTGGGCAGTAGAGGTGACACCTAACCAGCTACTACCTGGCACTCATCGGATGCCGCAGCTCGCAGTATGCAGCCAGTGCCAGCTGGAAAGGGGATGGGGGGCGGGGCCCGGCTGGCTGAGAACTAGGGTTGCCAAGCTTCTGGTTTTCAACCAGAACGCATGGTCGAAAAGGGACTCTGGTGGCTACAGTCAGCACTGCTGACTGGGCTGCTAAAAGTTCAATTGGCAGCGCAGTGGGGCAAAAGCAGGATCCCATCCCTACTTGGTTCCAGGTGGCTCTCAGAGTTGGCAACACATGTCCCTCCAGCTGGGAGGCAGCCAAGGGAACTCCACGTGCTGCCCCCGCCCTGAGTGCCGGCGCCTCAGTTCCTATTGGCCAGGAACCACAGCCAATGGGAGCTGCAGGGGTTGTGCTTGTGGATGCAGGCAGCATGCAGAGCCCTCTGGCCCTTCTGCCTAAGAGCCAAACATGCTGGCCACTTCTGGGAGCTGCCTGAGGTAAGCACGAACTAGCTGGAGCCGGCACCCTACAATCCCTCTTGCACCCCAACCTCCTGTCCCTGCCCTGAGCCCCCTCCCAAACACCAAATCCCTCATTTCTGGCCCTACCCTGGAGCCCCGTACCCCCTCTTGCACCCCAACCCTCTGCCCCAGCCTGGTGAAAGTGCGTGAGCGTGTGGAAGAGTGAGCAACGAAGGGGAGATGGAGTGAGCAGGGGTGGGGCCTCAGAGAAGGGGTGAGGTGGGGCCTCGGGGAAGGGGCAGGGCAGGAAGCAGGGCAAAGGTGTTCAGTTTTGTGCAATTAGAAAGTTGGAAATCCTACTGAAAGCCCACACGCAGCGGGTGCTTTGCTGAGAGACTGGCAGGGGGAGCAGCCCAGCCCCACACGCTGCAGTTTCACTCCACCACCAACCCTGTACACCCATCCCCACCATCACTGTACTGCCCCATTCACTGCTGGTGGGCGGGCAGCTCACGAGCAGGGATCCAGCCAGCAGCCGGACCTACCGGTACTCATGGCGGGGAGGCAGAAAATATGGGACAATTTGCCCATTTTTAAGAAAATGTTGGGACACCTGCAGGAGGGCTTAAAAACTGGACTGTCCCATTAAAAATGGGACATCTGGTCACCTTACCACCAGGACCGGCACTAGGGTTTCTGGTGCCCTAGGCGCCGGGACATTTCACCGCCCCGCGCGCGGGTCTCGTGGCTCTGGCGGAGCAGCCACAGGCATGCCTGTGGCAGTCCACCGGAGCCGCGGCTCCCTGACCCTGGGGGGGCGCCCTGGGCTGCCGGGTCACGGCGGCGGCTCCCTGACTCCAGGGGGGGCGCCCTGGGCTGCCGGGTTGCTGCGGCTGCT